>NW_026136714.1:2316100-2716100 GCF_905237075.1 Dicentrarchus labrax | reverse complement strand
ACATTTTTATGTCCTGTGCAGTTTTCTTTTATAGTGGGAGTTTTGGCACTAACACATGGTAGAAGTTGTGTATAAATCCCAGATTGCCTCATTGTTTTTTTTCTCCCTCTGTTTCCGCAGTATATTTGCTGTGACTGCAAGAAGAGCTTCTGCTCTCTGTGCTCCGTGCTTCAGGAGAATCTGCGCATTTGTGCCACATGTCATTTGCTGAAGGCGACAGCCTTCCAGCGGCCGCGGCTCATGCGCCTACGAGTCAGGGACCTGCGTCAGTACTTGCTGCTCCGTAACATCCCCACCGATACCTGCAGGGAAAAAGAAGACCTGGTGGACTTGGTGCTGTGTCACCAAGGCATTGAGGAAGAGGAGGACCCCGACACGGGCAGCTTCCACTCGCGCTCCCTGTATACGCCGACCCCTTCTACCACGCAGTCTGCCTCAGAGCTGTCTGCTTTTGTCGCCTCTCAGGAGGAGCCGCTCAGCAGGAGTGATAGCTCTGATACCAACCAGGTCAGGACCGGCTTTAAACACTGTATGATTTTTACATCAACCACATCCCTGTGATTATTTTCTGAGGTACAGTCTGTCTACGAACCTCTCAGTTTTCACCAGTATGACCGTCAGTCAGCAGGTATAATATTTAACCTAAATGGTGAAAGTTTGGAGTTTCAGTAACGGTGGCCTGCAGGCACAAAGCTTACATCCCTGAAGGGTTTTCCACAGGTCTTTAGGTGTTTGTGCAGCTTTTAGTACATCATGTCACCACTTCAGTCTATTTGTTGAGCTGCTACAAATGAGCCTATGGGAACCACTTGACATGTCACCAAAGACAAATATAGAAACAGTGTGATGAAGTGAGCTTATTGTTTATCCTTTCATCCTGGCTTTACCACAATTTGTAAGCCAGTTAAAAAGAAACGGATCAGGATTTTAGAAAGCAGAGAGGCAAAAAGTAAAAGGGAAAACAACAGACACTACGACTGGCACTGACAATGAGCTCAGCTCCAAGCAGCCAGGATCCCCCATAAATACGTGTACTTGGCCTGCTTAGAGAGCAGTAAGCTTTTCTATGAATGGAACTGTTGTTCCAAAGGTATCAATGGGCTGTCTGAAGAGTGTCTAATCCTAATCTGGCCTGTTCCCGGCATGTAGCGAACACTAATGTTTGTCATTGCTGCTGTTATGTTGCAGGATATAGGTGATGCCACATCGGTGTCTCTCCTCAACTTGGACCCCAGTGAACACACTCCTGAGGTGATTAAGTTTCCCGCTGTCATTATGAAATAATTCATATGTAAAGTATTGACAAATTCATTTCAGTTCTGTTGCTGAATGTTGATACTAGAATATAAGTAGAAATAGTTGTTGACACAGCACTATATATAATTTTATATAGCAACTTTTGGAGTGCATGGAAAGCAATATAAGAGTTGAAAATGAGATTGCTTAGAATATCTTGGCTGGATCTGAATTAAAAAAAACAATGAAACACAATTTAACGGCCAGAGATTCCTGTGCTGCAAATATTGCAGCGTGGTGCAGATTGTAATACTCAACAGACTTCAAATTTAAGTCAGAAAGTGCTTTCTGCACAAAACAGCTCCTTTTTTTTTAATAAACCCCTTTATGATGCAGAATGAAGAGACTTTTAATTACAAGAAGTATCAAGTGGTGGTGCTCTCTTTCTATAAAACACAACAGACAATTCTGGGAAACATCAGTTATATTTTAAGTGCAATTTCTGTCATTTGTTATCCCATTTCACTGTTTTTCACGAGGCTGCCTCTTAAACAGTTAAATATTAAATTCAATTAAACTGCCCAAGTTTGTAATCGGAATCTTAGCTTACAGTTTTGTCACTACCATCTTGATTCTCCTGCTCCTTTAGGTCAGTCCTCAGACGCGACGTCGGGCCAGAGCATCTCTCTCAGACATCTCCAGCTTGAGGGACATCGAGGGCCTGTCTGTCAGGCAGCTGAAGGAGATCCTGGCCAGGAACTTTGTCAACTATTCAGGGTGCTGTGAGAAGTGGGAGCTGGTGGAGCGTGTAAGCAGACTGTACAGAGAGACAGAGAAGAACAGGAAATCATGTGGGTATCACTCTGATTAAATGCTGTGTGCTTTTTCTGTTACTAAGTTCTTGGCTCTAACAAAGTTTGAATTAATTAGATTACTATAAAATGTATGCACTGAACACAGAGTTTAAGCATTATTCTTATACAGTTTGCTGTAATCCGCTGCTGTATTAACTTTAATTTCTTTTTCTTGCAGTGGAAAATGTGAGCAGTACTGTAACCACAGGTAAGCTGCCACTGTGTGCACACTGTCCTATACGTCAGTATTTGATACCACATCCTGTTTTTAACCATAGACAATGATAATAATGACAATATCACATTCTGTAGGCAGTGATAATGTAATAGTGATAATAAGCAGGGTCATCCAAATGACAACAAATGCTCTCTCTATCTCTTACTTGCTTTGCTCCTCCCACACTAAAGTGGTGGCCTTCCCTCCTACCCCTCCTATCTGCAACGGTGCCATCGGAGGTAAGGCTAATAGATTCCTCGCCACTGTTGCCGTGGTCACGCGTACCATCTTGCCTCTCCATTGTACGAACAGTGTCACCACCACATCTTTATTCACCGTGAACCCATTCTCATTCTCTTCACCAGCTTTCCTCCCCCTCTGTATGTGGTCCTCCCTGTGGAAAGCCATTTACTGTGAGGGTCTGTTTCATTGAGGACGAAAATGAATAAAAGACCAGAAATTTGAACATTTCAGTTTCAGTTGTCATGCTCCAGGAACATTGATTCATCTTGACATCAATCTCCCACCCTCATCTATTCATGTGTTCAAGGTGTGAAGCTAATTATACGGAGAACTGCAGCATGTTAGGCGTGTATATTCCCTCTCTTACCAGCACGCTTTCCAGTGATAAAGACTGCGGTTGTCATAGAAACATCTTGACATATAGCCACAACAGGCATTTGACATTTTTGAGGAGATTGTGAGCGTGACCTCACTGAGATAAGGCACACTGGATAAGGTGAGGTGCTTTATCGAGCCGCTGAGTCCCTCCTCAGTGCAGTGTCTTAACATTTCCACTCACCGCTCTCTCTGTTTATCTTGCAGACGGCGAGAAGGGTCCGCTGACGATCCACGACGACAACCTCTGCAGGATCTGCATGGACGCTATGATCGACTGCGTTCTCCTCGAGTGCGGTCACATGGTCACCTGCACCAAGTGCGGCAAGAGGATGAACGAGTGCCCGATCTGCAGGCAGTACGTCGTGAGGGCCGTGCACGTCTTCAAGTCCTAATGCGCCACTGCAACACCGCAGCACCTGCTTCAGAGCAGCAGCTCAGACTGAGACTGTACCTTAAATCAACCATGCAGCTCATAACCTTCGAGTCCCCAAAATACTTATTTTGTGTTTGTTCCATGTTTGTATTCCTTAAATTCTCACATTATTTGCACATTGAAATATTATGAGAACTGTGTTTTTCTGAAGAATTTGACTCTTCAGTTTCACCAGTGGGCAGAACGTAGGATCCTATGAGTCATTTCTCAAGTAAACATATCCCTTATCTGTGTTCATTCCTAAGTGTCTGTTTTGCTTTTCTTACAATTTCTCAAAGCAAAGAATGTGTGGCACTCTGCCACTTACAGTCTTGTCAAACACAACTCATCACCCTCAGATCTGCCTATAAACTGTAGCTGGCACTCAGCGCCTCGCTTTTACAACTGCTGCAAGTGACGACATATCTTAGTAACACAGAGGACAGACACATGCTGAACCTCGCCACAGGAGAGAGGGAGGGGTGAGCCAACTAGGTGCCAAATAATGCTTCTCACCCATTTTTCTTTCTCCTCGGCTGCGATGGGGCCCAGTGTGTGGCTGTCGGTTCTTCAGCACGTTTCTATCAGAAAGCACTTTGTTCACACTGTGTGTTAATGCACCACTAGCACCACTACCATCACAACCCACTGCAAGCTATGACCAGTAATGATAGCTGAGGGTAGCACGTGTACTAAAACTAAAGCTTCGACTGATCCGAAGGAGTTTTAAAGGCTTCTAAGTTTTGTAGAGGTCAATGGGGGAAAAAAGCTAATTACAAATCAGTGACCTCGTGTTTTCCTTTTTAAGTTAAGTCAGATGTTGAGCAGGTGCTCTGCCGTTGTGATTCGAGGATATTGGTGATTGGTATTGGTGATTTATGATGATGCATTATCAATTTTATTATTATATTCCCTTATTTTGTTACAAAAGGCTTATCGTAATGCATTACACACTCCTACGAAGTCTGTCATTACAGCAATAGCTAACCTCTGCTGTCACCTCTGTCCTGTCTCAGCACTTTAGTGGAGACGAAGGACAAAAACCGGTGCTAACTCATCCAACCATCTTCCATGATTTCCAGCTGAACTGTGGATGTGAAACTGAATGTTTTTTTTCTTTCTGTTGTTGTACATTGTTGGGAGTGGAATGAAGTGTCTTAAAGCGTTTCAGTTGATTTTCTCTCATGTAGGAGTAATGTATTGAACTAACTATTCAAAGATATAGCTACGAGTTTACTGACACCTGTGGTATAGAAAGTATATAGAAATAATGACTTGCTAATGTATATTTGCATATATTGATCCATATGAGATGTATATATCTATATTTTTTCCATTTGATTTAAATTGTGTAATATCAGATTAATGAAATGTCCCTGGGATTGGGTTCGTTTATAATTACAGAGTTCTGTTTTACTGTCAAGTGGTTTAAAATGTGTTTAGTCAGCATAGGTTTGCTTGAACTATCTGTCCCTCTTGAACCAGAGCATGACAAGAACCTGTACGGTTATGTTATTCCCCCATATCCCCACATATAAAACCCCATTTCATGTGTTTTTTCCCCCCTAATGCTGCTCATTTTAGAAGTATCCAGCTCTGTACTGTACCCACACAAAGTCAACATTGCTGCTATTACAGTAAAGATGTCCCCTACAATCATGAACAGTAGCGGAGCAGGTTGCACTTTTCCTTTAGAGAGGGTGTAATTGTGTGCAAGGTTTGGTCTTTGTATTTGGGAACCTTTTTATTTTGGTAATTAAAGATTTTAATTAAAGTCTGTTTTTGTATACTCATGCATCACAAGCGGTGTCCCTGTACTATCTTGGATGAAGTAGTAATTAGAGCAGAAAACACACTGGTTTTAGCTTGTTAAAAGTGAGGAGTTGCAGGATTTCTTATAGTTTTTGGGGGTTTTTGGACAAAACTTCACATTGGATGCTGGGAAACAAAAATACAGGAACATTAGAAACTCCCTGTATTTATTTTGCTTTATTTAGACAATAATCTTGCCCTAAATCACATTGTGAGAATCGAAATACACACTATATATCAATGATAGATCCTCCAGACTGGGCTTAAGAAAAACTAAGGCAGGCAGTGCTTTGAGCTGCAGTGTCAGTGTGTTTACATGCTGATGTTAAGCAGGAATACTGTTTAATATTAAACTATATTAGTACATTATGTTTAACATTTGTTAATAAGCACTGAACAATGTACAGCTGAGACTGATGAGAAAGCCAGTTAGTGTGATATTGTAGGTATTGTCCAAAGTCAAATTTTGACCTGATGATGGCGCTATTTTAAAAGTTGGATCACCAAAGTTATTCCAGTTCTTCTTCAGAGGGAGGGATTTGTATGTATGCCACAAATTTAAAGGAATCCAGTAGTTACAGGGACATTACACTCCTGCGGCCTCAGCGAGGAGGCTTTAATTATCTTCTAAGCAAGTAGAAGCCTCTCAATATTAATATCTGATGGTTATCATCCATATCTTCTGGTAATATTCCCAATATGCAGCAAGATCCTTTAGTTACAGATTTGGGAAAACATCTTTGATCTAAAAATTTAATTGCTGACGAATACTTCACTGTAACTGTGTACGTGACATGAAATGTCAGAAGTCAGGAGGATCACCAAACTTCCATAAGCCTCATCCTCTGCGAACCAGTTATTCTTAAATGTAATCATATTTTCTTGTATTAGGCAAAATAATGGAGCCAGTGGAGCAAACCAAATTTACTTGAGCAGAATTCTTAAAACCAGCATAAAAATCTAGCCACTGAAAGACTGTAATGGGCCACTAGTGTCACAACCTGGCTCAAAGGTGTGTGACAAAGAGGGAGACCACACAGTCTGTGAATAGTCAATTTAATTAAGTAAATACAAAGTAATCAATACAGTTTAATATGTCTATCAGCAAGTAAGTATGTCTGCAATGCCAGTGTGAGTGAAAGGTGAGGTGTATTATGTATGAATGTAAAACCCAGAACACAAACAAAAACCAAGAGTTCAGTCAGCAGGCCACGGGAAGAGACCTGAGAAAGCCTGAAGGTCTGATTTATAGCCTCCTGAGCCCAGCCTGCTCAGGTGAGCTGCATCAGGGAGGAATCTCAGCGCCACCCCTTTACTTCCCGAAACAAAGAAGGTAAACAACCAAGAAAGAGGAACAGAATAAGGCCATCACACTAGAAACATTGCCACAAATGTAAGCAAGTTGTGCTTATTAGAAACAGTGAAAACTCAGTTATTTAAAATATACTTTATTAAAATAAGTACTTTGGTCACTTTTTTGAGCTGAATTTAAGAGTTGTACCTTAATCTGTGATTAATAATTAACAAAATCATTATAAAAATAAGTAACAAGACATGCTTGACAACATTATTTTTCTTTAAGACTAATTTCACAGAAACAAGGCTTTTTTAAAAAATTTACTTGAGATTATTTTTTGCAGAGGCTCAAGATGACAAAGTTGGGGAGCACGACAACATCTGAAGTCTGCTTCAGAGGACAAATCCACCCAGTTCGTTTCCTTTCCATCAGAATACGGCATTGAAAACAAGACTCAGTGATGGTACAAATGAAATTCTTTTAATGCATATTAGCACTTAGTTTTTGGATTTACAAATATAAACATTATCACATTCACCTGAGGTGACAGATTACATTACAACACACCCCAAAATACACACAACACCTACTGAATGGAGTTATTATTTAAACATAATGCAAATGAGTTATTTGCAAAAGTCTTTTCACTTGGTTGTTTGAACCTGTACGGAGAACCAGATGTGACGGAGCTGACGGTGAGGTGACAGTGATCAACTTCCTGCCACTGGTGTTTAACCAGTGCTAAAACTGGATGCTGCGACAGGCTCCAACCACCCACAAGATATATTATTTGCAAGCATTATTTGACCCAGCTCTGAGACATCCATGTCAAGTTATTGAATAAATGAATAAATACAAACTGTAATAAAAAACAAAAATTAATAAATTAATGTTGAAATGTTGGCAAAAACCCGTCAAACACAACACTCAACAATTCCTAAAAAAAAGGTATTCAGGTAAGTGAAGACATGAGGGTGTAACAGGAATCTGAAATTAGTTTTTATCATTATTTGAAATACATTCTATCATTTGGGAAGAATTTAGGATAATTTAGTCATATTTATTACTGTACATGTTATTTTTTGTCCAATACTGAAGTTATATTAATGTCCAATACACATTTTGGCACATCGAGGACGCTGTTGTATGAAGGCAAACTGAGGAAGGGGACAATGTTTCAGTTCACATGCCATACAGTCTCTCTGTGATATTTAGCTCCTGAGACACTGTAAACTCATGAAATGATGCTTGTATAAAAATACTGTGTTTTCAAATATTTAAAGAATAAAAATAAACAACCCAACAGCCAATTACAAGCACGTCTTTATAAAAAGTACAATCTCAACACAAATACATGCATGCTATTTCCTCTGTATCTGTCCAGTGAATGTTCATCACCTCCTTACGTTAGAGTCCGTCTCAGATCTCCGTCCAGAAATTCGTTCTCTCGTTTCAGTTCATTTAGTGTGACACTGATTCAGAGATTTATCACAGGACCGGTTTAAAAAGGAAAAAAAAAAAAAACTTGTTCCATTAAGTGCAAAGAGAGTCCGACAATCCTTTCCATCCCGTTAGGAACTAGCTTGACTTCTGCAGCAGTTTGTCCTCTTTCAGTCTGAACGGTACGCTCACAGACATCTCTGCGATGAACCTTTCGCAGGCCGTCTTGGTCACCTGCTTGCAGAAGCGGAGGTCGATCTGACAGATGCTTCCACAGCGCTTGAAAAAGTTCAGGGAATGGTCCGTGACCCGGTTACAAACTGAAGGGAAGCAGAGAGAACAACAATCCGTCACAAGCTTGATACGTGAGGAGGGATATTCTCCTCTTTTCTTGATGCATAGTGTCCAGAAGACGTACAAGATCCTAAAGTATAAGATTATGCAAGTAGGACAAATGCAAATGATGTAACAAACACCTGAGTCTTTACCCTGGGGTCTACTGGAACTGGTCCCAGTAGACAGACCCAGTTCATTTATTTACAATGAGGCAGGCAGCTACGACTTTCACCTTTAACTATATTCAATTCAAGAAGGGTTGCATGGAATATATAAAACAGATTTTTAAACATCTTCCTCCTTTTGTCACAAATGCAAATGCCAAAAATCATATTTCTTGGATCAATAAAGTGCATCCCCCCTCGTTCATCTCTCTGATTCTGAGATTACGATCAGCTGTGATACACCTTCCCTGCAGTGCATTCACATACAAAAATCCACTTCCACTTTGGGAATGCACAGATTGAAGCTGTGTGCTTGTGGACAACTCTGCTTACATTGTCTATATCAATGAGTGTCCAGTGTGAATAAATAACCACAGCCTTGTACCAGAGTTATTGTTTTGTTTTCATTTCCAATTTGTGTACTTTGGTTTTAATTTCAGTTTTAGTTTTTTTTTTTACTGGGGGGTATTTGTCAGAGGCAATATGTAAGAATTCAGAACTGGTATTGCTGATTTTTTTCACACCTAGTTTTAGTTTTACCGGCCCCTACAACAACCTCGCCTTGTACCTCTTCTTCCTGTCTATCCAGGTGCATCCAAACAGTTATTTAATTACCCGTGGCAGCAAATTAAGTACAGTCTGTGAAACAGCAAAAGCCATTCAGTTGCTGACCTTTGAATGGAAGACATTCTGATCTAAATAATAAAAATACATTATGGGAGAATTCAATTACCGTGTAAGTATCTGCTTTGGTTTAAGGGTCCTGGCATGCAGACCTGTCATGACTTACTGGGACAGTAAAGAGTGAGAGGAGAATGAAGCCATTGTTAATGTTACCATGCCTGAAAAAGCCCCTTGTTATGTTTTGATGTGGAGCATTAATTGAGATACACAGTGGTTTTGTGGCTTTGCTTATGTTCACAAATTTGAGAACAAGGTTATTTATAGGACAAGAAGACATTCCGTTGGTTTAAGACCCTGACCGATGTGGGGCTTTTGAGACTGATACCAATTTTAGAGGGGGGAAAATTCCCTGATTCCCTGCTTGCCACAGTATTGTAAATGGCAGCACACTCTGCTGGATAAACTTTGCAGTGACACCAATATATTACATATCAACACATACACTGATGCAATACGTCTGCAAGAGGACCAATATCAGCCAATAGTAAGATAAGATATTCCTTTATTTATCCCACAGCAGCAATAGGGCAAAGTAGTGCAAAAACAGAGAACAAAGAATATCACAATAAAAATATTACTAATATTATTAATATTAGAAGATATAAAACTATAAATTAAAGTATATACACTATCGACCGACTGATACATCAGGCTCTAATTGGTGTGACCCAGACAACTCCCCAACCTTTAGATCTCTTTTAAAATCCCGCCTACTGGACTCTATTGATTTTTGGGGGTTGTAATTTGGCATGTTATGACTTATTTTTTATGATTCATTTATATCATTGTTGCTCTTTCATCTTTCAACTCTAGTTTCTGCCCATTATCTGTTGCAGACTTTATGGATTACTAAGAACGTACTGCAGACTACCAGGTCTTAACATAGCGACTGGCTCCCCTGACAAAGAAAACCTGGATCCCATTAAAAACTGACTTGGGGGGGCCTCAGATCTAAAGCATCTAACCTACTACTATGTCACAGCTGCATGTCAGCCCCTGTAACATCTGAGGCTCCTCTGCAATTGAACCTGTGTATTTCTAGTCGCTCAGGTCTCAGTTCTCACCTGACAGGTTGATTTCTGTGAGGGAGTCTCTGGTCGTGGTCCCTGCTGCGGTCAGCAGGTTCACGGACTGGTCGTTGATGTGGTTGCAGTAGCTCAGGTCCAGATTGGACAGCAAAGGCATCTGCCGACTGATGAGACGTAAAGACGTGTCGGTGATGTCCAGCCCCGCCAGCCGCAGGTCCTCCACGTTCCGCAACTTGCAGCGGTTATCCAGTTGACCTGTCAGACAGTCATTTACAGAAGATCAGTTTTTTGGTTTTTGTCAACGTGACCCAACTCTAGCACTTTGTTGACACACTTAAGTTACCTGGTCTGTTGTCTGTGGGGGGAGAGAGGAGGTCCCTCATCTGTGCGTCCTTGAGTCCCTCCACCCACTGGACATCCAGGGAGCGCAGCAGAGGGCAGCTGGAGGTGCAGAGCGCAGACACAGCAGCCCATGAACACCCCGATAACTTCAACACTCGCAGACCTGAAACACAGAGCAGCACTTTAAAATACTGACACAGAAACCAGTGAAACAAAAAAATACAGACTATTCCTTGTGTATAGACCAAGAATCCATCATAGTTAGGTACCTGGCAATCTGTTAATAAGCCAGCTTAATTGTTTCTTGGAAATGTTGGTCCAACTGAGGTCCAGGGAAACTGGCTGCCGGCGGATAATCCCGCTTAGCATTAGAGGGGTGATGGAGGTGCAGCGGTTCAGATCGATCTTTGTCCAAAGTCTCTTATCACAACACCTAGACATCAGAAAGAAAGGTTTGTGTTGCATGTTATGTCTTCATGTTACACTATCAAATAAAAAACACAAGCTTTAACTGCTCTATAATAAAAAGGTATTCTGTGCAGCCATATTTTCTTTTGCAATATCTGTGATGTTGAACGTGAAAATGTGAGCGTGCTGTTTGCAGTGCGTGCTGCGTATTCACCATCTGTTCCACGTCTTGCAGACCCTCATGCAGACACACAGCTCCTGGTGTGTGAGATACCCAAAGATCTTCATCCAGACCTCGCGCTGTATGACATGCGTTTTGCCATCTTTCAGAGGCAGTCTGTCGGGAGGCGGGCTTATCGGAGGGGGCCGGATGACGTGCCGCTCCATTTGGATGCATTTGGGCGGGGAGTGTGGGGGCACCGGCCGGTTGGTCGGGGTGCTCCGGTTGAAGCCCAGCGGAGTGATCTGACTTGGGTAGAAGTGGCGCAGCTCCCACGGGGTCCCGTTCATCTCTTTGGTCTTGAGGTGGGGCCTCTGGTCCCCGAGCTCACTGCCGTTACGGAACAACCTCTTGGGTTCCTCGTTTTCCGTCTCCGGCTCTACCTTGAGGGGTTGGCGGTTCTCGTTGGCCAGGCAGTCCTCGGTCTTCTGGATTTCCTGGTTCAGTGCTTTGCTCAGCTCTCGGCTCAGCTCTCTGTTAGGTAAACGGCGCTTACGGCGAGCTTTTGGACGCGGGCCCTTTTCCTGGGTCTCGCTTCCGCCCTCGCTGCTGGGGCCGGCCTGCGGGGAGCTGCAGTGAGACTGGTCACTGTCTCCAACAGGCGTTTTAATGAAGGAATTCAACAGTTCATTCTTGGACTCTCTGTCGTCCCCTTCTTCTTCCGCGTCTCCAAACCGGCCTTTCCTCTCTAAACCACGGAAGTGAGGCTCCTCATTCTCCTCCTCGTATGCGTCTTCGTCCTCCTCTTCTGTCTTGATGTGTTGCAGAAGTTTTGAAAAATAAGGATCGTCTGACTTTTCCTGCAGAAAAAAAAATGGTATTAATTTTACTTACAGTACTTTTGTACGTGTGGAATTGTCCCAAAAAATGATACAAACCTTCTTCCTCACACTGAGGTCCTCTTCCTCATCATCGTCAAACAGCTTCCTTTTCTTCCTCAGTTTGTCCTCAGGCCTGGGCCGGGGCAGGTTGCAGGGAGAGAGCAGCGGTGGCTGTCGGTGCAGAGACTCCTCTGGTCTGTATCTGGGCGTCTCCTCTCTGTCTGGCCTCCTCTTGGCTGCAGAAGAAACGTCCCCCTCCTCCTTCACAGGCTTCTGTTCCCTCAGCAGAGAGCCGGGGAGGTTGGAGGCGTACTTGAACCCTGGACCCCTTTTTTGCTTCAATACCAAAGGGGACAAAAAATTGCGAGACAACTTTATACCTTTAGCCTATCACAACGAGGAAAACCAACCGCGCTACCAGTGTACCTACGGTTTAATAAACTCCTCACAGTGACAAAAATACATCACAGTGTGGTTTCCTGCTTCTGTGACAAACATGTCACATGTGAATGACTTTGAGAGAAAGAGAAAAGTATAAACAGGAAGTGGTAAAACATAAATTGAAATGCTCAAAGCAATACTTGAGCAACTGTTATCTATACCAAACTCTGAAATCTTTAGTAGTAATTATAAAAAATACTTCCAACAAAGTCTAGTAAGCTGTTACATAATCTAAATCCTGTGCATATTTGTACTCACTTTTCCACTTTTCCCAGCATGGTTGCATTTGGGACATTCCCAGCAGTTAGGGAGCTCATCGTTCACCACTCCTGAGGCATCGCTCACCTGATAAACCGACAGAAGACAAATCAGGCCGGACTTCAACAAGAACAACAGGCTGTAATGGAGTCCTATGTAGAGCTTGTTGAACACAAACAAGACAAGGGAAGTGAAAGTGACTGTTGCGACGTGTCCTTGTTTGGCAGGTCAGCACAGTCTAACCTCAGCCATAGTTAAACATGCAGACTCTCGCTTCATGCATTCAACAGAAAAAGAGAAGTAGATTTAAAGACTCCTACTAGAAGAACTTAGATGTGCACTAATGCATGACTAATAACTGTAATTGTTGCATTCGTATAAAAGATATATAATACTTAAGAGGTTGCATCCTGCAGAAAAACTAGACAGCGCTTGTCAGAAAAACTGGTCTGACCGAGCCTGTGCTAGCAACAAGCTGTTGTGTTTTTGATACAACAGTTACAAACAGGGTGTGTGCTGCTTTACATCTTGTTTTGCTTCGACCACACAAAATGCTTTTGGCACCACAACTAGCAAGGCCAGTGTCTTGCATCCTTTTAAGGCTATAAACTACAATTTTGGCCATTCAGTAAATGCTTTAAACCCGATCACTTGTTTTGCTTGAGCATGCGGTCGGAGTCAAATCCTCAAACATGAGTGGTTGTCACACTTGAGCCATAAAAACTTCGGGAACCACATAAGAACGATGAGTGTGTTCAGTGTTATATAAACAACACTAAATGCACATCTAATTACCTTCGGTGCCTACAGTGCAACCGCCTGAGTCACTCACATTAGGTTATGGTGTCTTGGGATTCCTGGCACATTACTCTAACACAAATGAGTCACCGGGTGAATGACTTGACTGAGGTGGGGTTGTTCAACTGTTCCCAGCCCGGACCTCCGTACCTTGAGACAGTTGGGATGGACGATCTCGTTGCAGATGGAGCACTCCATCAGCATGAAGTTGAACTTGTCCTCCTCTTCCTCCAGTGTGTCCTCTTTCCCTGCCTCTTTACACACCACACACACTGCAGTGTGGGGCAGAACCGGCTGCGTGGATGGAGAGCACATCAGGTATTTGTTTAATACACAGGAACTGATGCAAAATATCTCTATTTGTAGAAAATGTGGGTGTGCATGTTGTCCAAAAATGCAAATTCCAATGTGAAAGTGCGCCTAACTTACCGCGATGCACTGTCTCATAATGCAGGACTGCTTCATGCGCCCCGGCCCTCCAAACTTCTTCATGTCTTTGCAGAAGTGACACTCTCCACACTCAGTCCGGAGGCACGCCTCGCACTTCCGGCAGCGTGTCCTCCTGCGTCTGGCTCCGGATGAGCTGCGGTTGGACGGCAGCTTGACGCCCGACGACGTCCCCATCTTGGGCTTCGGCCTGTTGGCCGCCCGCTGCTGGAAGACAGACAGACAGTTTCTGTGAGTGGAGGGTGTTTATGTGTCAGCCACTGTGACATGGATCTTTAAAAGGTAATGAGTGCAGCATACTGTATATTAGTTAGCTCATCTGTATTGAGCTGCAGAAGCAGAGAATCAAGACAGATGTCAGAATGATGCTTGATGTTGCATCAACACAACAGGGTTGCACAACTAATCTAAATATTAGCGGGACTGCAATGTGGCCAAGAGCGATATCAAATTGCAGAAGCTGCTATTTTTTTTTTGACAATGGTAAAATGTGTGAGGAAACAGCGATGAAGTACTGTAAGATTTTAGTATCACAGACCTAAATAAATGTTGCATCGTCATAATTTTATAGTTGTGAAATTAAAAACTGTGATGCAAAAATGATCATTCCCACTAACTGTGAATCATACTGCAATGTGAGTATTTTACAGAACCATGCAGCTCTACAACACAATAAAGAGATGATTCATCTCTTCGTTTTAGTCATAACAGACTGTTACTGCTTTTTTTTAAGAGCTGCAAGTCAATTTAAAATGTAATTACTTTTTCTAACTTCCTGTGTATTTCTTGGTTGTGATGGAAGTGTGGAAGTGTTTTCTCGATAAGTGAGTATTTAGTCTGGAAAATAGACTATTATAGACTATTTCCCAGAGCCCAAAGGGGGGGGACGCCTTCAAATGTGTGAGATCAGCAGTCTAAAAATCCCCCCAAATTTTCAATTTAAATTTATATAAATAAGAGCAGCAAAATATTCACATTTGAGAATCCGGAAGTTGCAGATGCTTAAATGATTAATCAGATGATATCAAAGCAGCTGCCGATGAATTCCTGACTGATTGTTTCAGCCCTAGATCTCCGAGTATCTGAAGTGGTGGCAAATATAATGATGGCGGGAGTTATCGGATGAAAAACCACACAATTATGTAACCTGTAAAAGTGCAACCTGCTCCACAGCTCAGACCTTTCTGGTGAGTCACATACATCCATCCATCCATCCATCCATCCATACATACATACATACACTCTCTGTGTGACTCATGGGAGTAAATGAAAGAGAAGCTAACCTAGTGATTAAACCCACACCCACACACACACACACACACACACACACACACTCTCTATTATCCTAAATTCGCATCTGTGAATTTCTCGTATTTATTTTTAGTCTCTTCCCTGTTGCCAAGGCAGGAGTGTAAAGCACTATGAAAATAAGACAAAAATCATAGACCATTACAGCGTTTCTTGTTCTAGCGGGAGAGGTTACCTTGGCAACACGTTTGCCTTACTGGTGGCAACTGTTTGAATAAAGGACGACTGCGAGAGATGGATAAAAATAAGCTCACAGGAGGGGGGGTTATGTTTCAGTGTGAAGCTGTGAGCACTCTCCTGATGTAATTTATTCTTATTCTATGACTGATTCACTACGACTTACTACAAAGCATTTACACAGCTTGTTGGTTTCTATTCTAGATAACAATGCCAGAGTGCCGTGGACGAGTCAAACAGGTAAAACTACATGAAAATAGAACAAGACATTCCAGGGTGTCAACAATTTGGACTCAAGCTTCCCCGGATGATATTACCTAGAGAAAAGAAACCAATCCTGAATCTCACCGCACCGGAGAACAATCATTAATGTCCTCATTTTGATTTCCCCCCCCGGAGGATTTTTAGGAAAAGATATGTTCTTTTAAATTGTATGTTTTTCCATCACAATAGGCCGTTACTGACGGAGAATTGAGTCGAGATGGGAAATAATCCATCTGACAGCTTTCCATAAATCCATCTGACTGCCGTGGAAATATGAGAGGGAGACATCAAAAGGAAGGGCTGCTGCTGGGATGGCTGTGACTGTCAACATCACACCATGTTTTTTAGTTCAGCTTCCTCATTATTTTCCTGACCTTGCCTGACACGCACAGTAGTCTGGTGTGCAGAGCCTCAGCTAAAAAAAAAAAAGAAAGTCATTTGAATTAAAAAAAAAAAACCTAATGCAAAGTTTGCACCACAACAAATGTTCCACTCCCTGGACCATCTACCTCGCTACCTGACATTGATTACAATGAATTAAAAAAAAGCATTAAATTGTGGCTACAAACAAATCCACCACGGGCCACTCATCGCACACAGCGTGGTCCCCGAAGCAACCATCAGCTGACCCGTCTTTACTGTAACTCTGTGCACTAATATGTCAGGAATTTGGGATTGGTTCCTGAGGCCTGTGAACAAAAACATGGCCTATATATTCTGAGCGTGATCTTCTGACTCTGAATTTCAGTGGGAGGGGAAGTCACAAGGCTCATCATTTGTTCTCTCTCTCATGTACAGAGCACAAATTAAAAAAAAAAAAAAAGCATGTTACAGTCTTCAACAATGTGTCACAGCAGAAAGAAAAACACTCTGTGATGAACTGTTAGTGGGTGCTGTGGGTATAAACATTGTGTAAGAACAAGGAGCTGGCTCTTATGTCAGCACTACTCATATTTCTCCTGAGGTGTGCACAGGCCAAGTGTCTAATGGAGACTTGTGCAACATCCCCATGAGCCCTGTGAGAAAGCATTCATGCAGTGGACGCCAATATAGATGCACCAAATCAAAACAAGGTTCTCATTCTTTCTAAGAAATCCTTTTTCCAGGGAGTTTCTCCTTCGACATTAAAAGTTAGAACTTGCTCACAAATCCGTCCACAGCTCAGACTAAACATACAATTCAACAACATTAAAACTAATTTCCAGGTAAAACTTCTCACATTGGACCCGGCAAGAAGATATATTGATTTATGTCCAAAATCAATGAATATTTCTGCTTCTAGAGCCAAACAAGAAGAGAAATATCTGTTCAAATCAAAACCCACCATGTTTTTTTTTTTCTTTCTTTCTCAGGGGGGTTTGAGGGGTCACCGGACCCCGGGGTTTTTGGGACCCCTGGACTACCAGACTAACAGAAGTAGAGCCACTTCATTGTTCCCTCTCCCCATCCCCCCTTCCTCGGTCCCAGCCTGAACAGCATTTTTGCCTAAAGTCTTCTTAAAGGAACAGGGTGGTGAGATCAAGTTAAGGAAGTGAGGAGGAAATTAATCACAGGAAAAGCATTTTCTTAAGAGGACATAATGGGGGAGTTGGTGTAGTAACGTGTGTAAATAAGAGCTTCTTTTATTTATTTATTTAGCTGTAGTATAAAGTTGCTTACAGCCAATGGAGGACATTAAGAGCAGAACATAATCTGTAACATTGGTGGAAACTGCTCTGTATTAAAGTAGAAAATGGGTCAAATGTGGCTAACATGGTAGATGGTGTCCAAGGTGGAGAGGACACACTGTGGCCAGGTATCAATTCAGACCCAAACAGAGTGTATTAACCTCTGTGTAAAACAATATTATAGCCACACATCTCTTTAGGTTGAGGAAGGTTTTAAATGACAACCTCTCAACTCGTTTTGGATTACAGAGAGCTGGACCTGAAGCAGAAAAACACCATTGCGCTCTCTCTCTCTCTCTCTCTCTCACACACACAACACACAACAGGCTTTCCTTTCAAAATAAAAAAAGAAACCAGCACGCTTTTAAACAAGAAGCAGAAAACACACACACACACACACACACACACACACACAGAGAGAGAGAGAGAGAGGGAGAGAGAGAGAGGTCACATAATGAAAATGTATGAGCTCTGACCTGCTCAGACTCTGAATCGTATTCCTCATCGTCTCCGCTCAATGACAAGGCCATGGCTCCTCTCTCTCATCGTTCGTGAACAGCAGAGAAAACTAACATGGCTGAACAAGCCTCCAGCTCAGCTCATTTCCACCCCTCCTTCCTTTCCTCCCTCCCTCCCTCCCTCCTTCCTTCCTTCGCAGCGCACCAACACGGGCAGCTGCTCATTACGCCGCGTTCAGGAACCACGGGAGAACACGGCACACGGCAACTTCCCGCTTACTTAATTCACCCACATCACTCAGGTTAGCTGAAAAAAAAAAAAAAAAGTCGATCGAAAAACTTAAAGGGAAGTAATAGTGAGTATGCGCGTATTTAACTCCTAAAAAAAAAGGAAAATTACGTTTAAAAGTAGAGTAAATATAACAATCTCAGCGCTGCGAATCGTCGTCGTACGTCGCAACGCTTATTAACGTGCGACGTGAATGCAACATCGAATGCTAACAGGAAGTGAAGAGAAGCAGCTAAGACAAGAAGGTTCACTCCTACACACTTCCGTCTTCGCTTCTGCTTGTTATTCCGGGATGTGTGAGTCAGTAAGGGCCGCTACGGGTTAAATTATTCAAATGGTTAATGTGATTTATTCAACATCTTAATCCTCAAGGGTTTATTAGGTTACTAATGGTCTTATACCACCGCGACACGCCTCTGAATTAGTTTATTTAACGTTGTGTGTGTGTGTGTGTGTGTGTGTGTGTGTGTGTGTGTGTGTGTGTGTGTGTAAGTTTGTCTAATTAATTACTAGCTATTCATATTTTCCTACATGTTGTCACCTGACACCTGGGCAGGTGGCAAAAAGCCATACAACAGGTATCACCTTTATTTCAGGTATTCACTGATGAGTCACAGAGCATATCATTGATGGCACAACCTGTGCTACCAGTCATTAAATAACATTTGTCCAATATATTTAGACACTATTTATCAGTTACCACACTCACACTGTTTATCTAATGTTGATAATCAACTTAGAGGAGAGAGACAGCACTTTAACCTCCAACTTATTGCTTCACTTTAGAGCCAATGTGCGTCTGTACACAGCCAACACAACAAGAAATGTGTCACTGACTTACTCACAACTCGGCTGTATTATATAATCACCATGTAATCTCAGGATGAGTCATTGAGCCACTATGTCTTGGCTTTGAAAAAACTTGGCATCATCCAGTGGCAGTATCAAGAATGATCTATTCCAGACGGTTAAACACATACAAATATTGTTTTATAACAATTCAGTTGCATGACCAACATGTAAAGGAAGACTATAAAAGCTGCATTCAGACTGACCTAGACAGACTAACTAAAAAATAATTACTGCTGCACCAATGACATGACCCCTCGCTGGTTTCCCACCAACACTGCCCATTGTGTTACACAGGGCTGGGCCAAAAGCATCGCAGCAAGGGACTGAACCCTGGTCTTTGTGGTGGTGAATGAGCACCACCCAGATGCATTTATTTATAAATAATAGGTAGAAATTTGCACCTAAAATGTTCCATACAGCCGACAAATATGTACTTCTATACGTCTTTATGTGCAGTGTTTCTGTCTGAGATGTTTTGTGCTCCTCTGCCCTCAGGTGGTGGCAGGCTGCTATGATGTGCTCACTTGACTCACTCCACTGTGGCACCAGAAGTTGCTTTATTATCCAGAAACTTACAGTCCACAACAGAACTGAACTGTACAAATCACAGAGAGATATAGAGTGCAGAGTGTGCATGTGTCTGCTACTGGTTTGTGAGATTAGGTTATGGTTACTTGGCTTTTTGTTGTAGTCAGAAGTGTGAATTTACACAGGAAAACCACCTCAACTTCCAGGTGTCAAAAAGAAAAAAATACTTGCTGCTTCTGTGTCCACACAGTCATTCTTCCTCTTCCTGTGCACCAGCACAGTAAAATAAGAAACCATAGTCAGATCTTTTGCTATGTAAAAGTAGCAATACTGCAGTATAGGAATACCCTGCATTCAAAATCTTACTTAATGGCCCATTTTGGAATACACACACATATGTATATATATTATGAATAGTGATGCATTTATGTGTAAGAAGCAGTAATATTGCAGCTGGTAAAGGTGGAGCTAAATTCAGCTGCTTTATATACTGCTGGGTAGCTTAACATCTAAATAATAAATCCTAATGTATTAGTTGATTTATATTTTTGTATTAATAATCTCAATCTACAAAGTAACGTGGAAAGTAAAATTATTCAAGGTTATTTTATTGTTATTTAGGTTGTAGAATAAAGTTTAGATTTCCTTTATGCTACTTTTTTTACTTTACAAAATAAAAATTGATTCATGAGTCATAAAAACAAACAAAAAAATACTAATTTGTGTGATGAATTGTTGAGGAATACTAAAGTGCATCAAAATCAAAGTACTTGAATAAATGTACTTACATCCCATTACTCTTACAATGAGTCTACTGTAGTGCAGAGACTATTAATATGAGTATTTAATTCAATTAATGACTGTAAAAGGGAAAAATACCTCTTACTAGGTGGTGGTGACACTTTCTTGATGTTTAAAATAATAGAAATGACCAGACTTCAGTTCGATTCATGCATATTTGTTTTGGTTTTGCGGGGAAATTTAAGCACATTCAGAGGTTTTGCGTGAACAGCAACCACTGAAAGCTGCACAGTGTGTGTGTGTGTGTGTGTGTGTGTGTGTGTGTGTGTGTGTGTGTGTGTGTGTGTGTGTGTGAGAGAGAAAATATGACACATCCGTACAGGAACAGACTGCAGCTCCACGATAAAGGGGGTGTACACTGGCACCAGCAGGCGGACCGCCGCAGCGCCTGTGCAAGAGAGAGACAGAGAGTGAGAGAGAGCATTGGATTGTGGGTATCTTGTGTTTCCTCATAGACTCTGACAGTAAGTCAGCTGTTGTAGGAAAGTTTTGACATAGTTTCAGATCCGTCTGCTCCCAAGTGTTTGTTAGATGTGGCACCTCATCGGAACTGCATTTCCTGCGTGCGCTTTCCATCCGTCTACTCCACCGAGGACCATCCTGTGAATCCAAACCGCTTTTACGCACCGAACTTTATATTTTCATACTACAACAACAACAACAACAAAAATAATAATAACCGGTTCCTTGGAGCAACCTTCGGAATGAGTTTGAACGAGCACTCCATGCAGGCTCTGTCATGGAGAAAGCTGTATTTGAGTCGAGCCAAACTAAAAGCCACAAGTCGCACTTCTGCTCTGCTGTCGGGGTTCGCCATGGTAAGTTCTCGGTTCCTCTTCCACACTGTTCACCGCCTGGGCGCAAACTTTAGGCCGTCGGCATGAACCGCGTATGTGACGCAGATGATTGTTTCCAAAGGGCTGCGGCGATCGCGACACCCCACAGGCCTGATTACAGCCCCTGTGCGCTGCTGGGTGTGCACCATTAATGGAGCTTTTTTTATTTCCGCAAGGGCAGTTCAGCGACCCCGAGGACGTGGACATAAAAAAAAAAAAAAAGGTCACAGTGGGTCGCGTTGGATTTTGCACGAGATGTCTCTCAAAGTGCAACAATAACGGATCAAGTGAATAAAGCAGTTTATGCAAACCTCACACACCCTTTAAGTCCGGGTTTATCTTCCGCCACAACAAGTAGACCGCACAATAAGTAGACGTGCCAATTCTTTTTTGTTTTTTTAATAAAAATGCAACGTACACATCAACAGCAGCTTCCTGAGTTAATAGATACCGGTTCTGTTTCTGGAAATGCAAAGCACTGCCGGTTATTATGATGCTATTAAGATAAGATAAGATAGGTTTTATTAACGCTGAGGGAAACTGTTGAGCAGCAGTTGCAGTACAAAGAAGGAAAGAGTGCAGTTATAAAGAGTGCAAGTATTAAATATCAATAAAGGTGCAAGTAGGAAAAAATAAACAGAAAAACAAAATCTATTAAATGACAAATTAAACAGGTATTTAAACATTTAAGAGATAAAACAACAACTATATACTGTGCATATATTCCATATGTTAATAATTCTGGTTAATCACATTTGGATTTGTCACTTTTTTTCTCACAATTAACTTCTTTAGGATTCACTTGATGTACAAATCTATATGTAAGCAATGCTGCTCTAGTATTGTATTTTCCCTGCTCTTAATACAACTCAAACCTTTTATAACTATGCCTGAAGTTAAACTTTTGTGCACGAGCTGTAAGATTTAGAAGAAGAGAACACACCTGAGGAGATTTATTTATTATTATTATTATTATTTATTTAATGTTAAGGTTTAAAAGAGTTTCGGGTGGGTATTTTTGCATACTCGTTTTTCAACATTGTCTCCAGCTTTAATTTCAGAGCTTCCTAATTGTTTGACAAACACAAAGAACCACCTAGATGTTCCAGAATATAACACGACTGCTCTGAAAGGGCTCATTAAGGTGGCAAATGTCAACCCATTCTTGTGTACTGATTCAGCTTCCTCACTCAGGTATAAGTGAAAAAGTTCAGGCTCTGAAATGCACTTATAAAAGTAAAAAGCACATTTCTACCAGCTGTTTCTGTGCAAAGCTCACTGAAACTAGTTTTTTTTGTTATTTATGTCATTTTGTTATGTCTGTCCTGCGAGATATGCACCAGTCTTGATGTTTGCAAGCCATAATTCCCCTCAGATTCATTAAAACTAAAGTAACAGACCTAGTTTTTAAAATGTAAGGAGTAGAAAGTGCAGATATTTGTGTAAAAATGTAGGTACTACAGGTAGTAGCCTATTTGTACTTTGTCACTTCCCACCTCTGACATTAGGATTAATACAGACACTCTCCTCTACCTATTCAGTATATGTTGCAAATATTGACATTTTTCTTGTATGATTTTCCCAGGTTGCCATGGTGGAGGTTCAGCTGGAGCGGGATCATAAGTATCCTCCAGGGCTGCTGATAGCCTTCAGTGCCTGTACCACAGTCCTGGTCGCTGTCCACCTCTTCGCCCTCATGATCAGCACCTGCATCCTCCCTAACCTCGAGGCCGTCAGCAATGTTCACAACCTCAACTCCGTCAATGAGTCTCCCCACGAGCGCATGCACCGCCACATAGAACTGGCCTGGGCTTTCTCCACAGTCATCGGCACCCTCCTCTTCCTCACGGAGGTGATGCTCCTGTGCTGGGTGAAGTTTTTGCCCCTCAGGAGCAGCGAGGAAAGCAACAGCACCATAAGTTCTGGTGAGGCCGCAGCCATTGCTTCCACCTGCATCATGGTGCCGTTTGGACTCGTTTTTATCATGTTCGCCATCCACTTTTACCGCACACTCGTCAGTCACAAAACGGACCGGCAGATCCGGGAGCTGGAGCAGGTCATTCGGCTCCAGAACCAGCTGGACAACAGGCCTGAGAATGACGACCTGAAGGCACCTGTCCACTACCCTTGATTATTGCTAGTTAACAGCAGCGGACACTCACCAGTGCTTTTATTGTGAAGTCTCGTATAAAAGCTTTATTTTTTATGCTTTAGAACTGTGCTCAGATGCTTACCTTGAAACTGAAAGCTTCATCTGTTGAGCATTGCAGGTTTTGACTCAGTCCACTTTTGGATAATGCATGTTCACAAACTTCTACACATTATATATTGGGAAATAGTTTTTTACCTTTAACTTGAAGGGAAATCTTTTGCTCTCAGGCACTAACATTTAACTGGCTTGTTTAATGACATATCATATTGTAACATTGTGTCTTTTAGGGCTAAAACCACTTAAGGACTTCACATCTGCGCTTGGGTGTAATGTCTCAGAAATCATAGGGATATCCACTTTTTATTATTTTAGATAAAATAGCCCGCTATTACAACACAGATACTGTACAGTACTGAAAAATATATAGCTTTTTAGTCGTTGATATCCAAAGAAAACAGGATTTTGTATCACTAACACTAGGGAAATCTGGGTTAAATTGACCTGAGGAAGATCCACATCAAATCAAGACGACTGAGGCTGCCTTTGAGCCTGTTTTATAGTTCCGGTTGACAAATTGTGGTGCTGCCCTGTCTGGGCGTGTAGTTTACACTCACCCACTGTGCTGCTGATGGAGGTATACTGTAAAAGTCACCACCACTGCAGGCAGCATCCACCTATTGCCTTAATACTGTCCCATGGTGGGTTGTACTGATTTCCCCTGTTGTCACGTTTGCCTGGCTTTTTAAATTGGGTTTAAAAGGGAGCATTACCAAGTAGAATTGTTCCGATACTACTTAAAATTTGGTAGGGGGTATCGGGCCAGTACGTGTGTCTGCGCACCAATCCAATACCATGTAATCTATGTTTTTCTTAACGCACATGTATTGGATCGACACTCTGTATCAGCTGATACGTAAAGTTCTCTTATAATAATAAGTATCATTGGTATCAGAACGACTTTATTATCAATGCATGTGTCCATATTCAGGGTGTGAAGTTAGATTCACTGTCTGCGTGCTTTAAAACCAAAATTATGGAACAAGTTATATTTATTTAGCTGATGCTTTTATCCCAAAGAGACTTTAAAATCGGTGCATTCAGTATACTAACTGCCATATTTAAAAACAGTAAGATAGAGAAAGAGGTTTTTTACGAGGCCTTCGTGCTTTCATTTGTATGTTACACACGTCCATGGTCACTGTACTGAGTTGTTGCTTAAAGGAACTTTTTTATTTTGTTTTAGGTTGTGTCAAATGTTCTCTCCTTTCCTCTCCCCGTACTCAGAGTTTTTTTTAGTCTTCCGAACAATCCTCCTTGTGCCAAAAATCTGTGCTCAAAGGAAACTGTTTAGGTCTTTTAACAAAAAACAGATATATAAATGTTAACAGTATTTCTGTGCACTCTAAGGTTGTGCTGCATTGCACATATTTAAAACAAAAAGGGGCCCAGTGGTGGAATCTGTGTCCAAGAACTCGTTTTTCTTCTTTTAGAGGAGTCTTATCTGAAGTGAGTCTCGGGTAAAACAATTGAGAAACTTACTTTTGCTTTTGCAATTCGAATCTACTGTAATTTCTGAAAATGGTTACTGGCTTTGGAGAAGTATTGTTTAATGTATTATTACAAAGCATGCACGTATTGGAAATGTTGTGTTTGAGTAATGTTTTGTAGTCTTCATAGTTTACAAGCTTGAGCATGGCCACACGTTGTTAAGGTGTGTTTTCTTTTTGACCTATGGCACATTGTTGAACTGTTTAATTTGGGTTTGACCATTTTCTTATCTCTATTGTCTTTTTTTGTGACATTGGTACAAGTATATTATTAGCAGATAATATTCTCCTCTAAATATGTTGGAATAGTAAAGTTTTAACGTAAACATGAGATTTTAAACTTTGTAAAAACTTCAGTTAATCGCTCAGGCTTTTATTTGATTCAATCACTGAACTCAGATGTTTATCCAAAGAATTTCTATAAAATTCAGACCTGCATTAATTGTAGCCACAGCAGGCTACTAACAGGGAACTGAGTCTAATTGGGACCCTTGCTTTTAATTGAAGTTTTACTGTATTTGAGAATAATATATCCATGTTTTTATTCATGCCTTCGGTCAACCAGTACAGCCATTTTCTTCTTTGAGAAGAATACCCGTTTGTATTTTTATCATGTGACTTTGGATTCTTGCTGTATTATATCAAAGTGATGCTGTGGTTATTATTGCAATATCGGTTTAGTCCCTATTACCCAACCCTACACATGATCTATGCTGAGTCATGGTAATGTAATAGCTGCTGTAGACCACAAGCTCCTCAAATTTGCATTCAGATTGTCCCGACCAGATGGAGATATCTCTGTGACACGTGACGTAGCAGAGAACAAGGAGCCACACAGAGTTAATAACTTACAGACTGTTGGTCTTTATTCTCCAAACCACTTGTTGATGGTGTTTCTTTACAAGGAATTAAATGTTTTCTCTGTAACGCCTCTGATAGGAACTGCTACATGTGCCTTCTTGAAAAACAGATCAATGCAAACAAAGGCCTTTTTCTTCCGTTCATTTTGTGGTTTATTTATTGAACCTCGTGCATGTTACTGTATATAGAGAGGTTCCACTGCTTGTGCACAGCTTTAAAGTGAATTTTCAGTAAATACTATATTGTAAGATTTGCTCATGTGTGGCGTTTTTGTGCAGCTTTTTACTGTTAATCATATCCAGGACTTTTTCTTGTTGTTGTTTGTTTGAGAATAAAACACATCAGAGATGATCTGTGAGTTTCATATACATTTTTTTTATATATATTTATGATTTGCATGTGTAAAAAATATAAAAATGGGGAAAAAACAAGGAAACATCATCTTGCACAAAATGTATTCTAAAGTAAGTCAAAGGGAAAACCACACAGGAAATGTGTCCGGAGGTGCAGTTTGAGTGTAACCTTCAGTCCCTGAAGGCAGTCGGAGCCATGAGCGTGCATCATCACAACAAAGCACACAAACTCCTCCGCTTTCTGACTTTCTCCAGCTCTCTCGTCGCCATTAGTGCTCGCTTCGTTGCCTCTCTGAATAAGTCGTCCACATTTTCCCTGTATTTGGCTGAGCACTCTAAGTACAACACAGCATTGAGTTTCCTTCTGGCCTCTTCTCCCTGTCAGAAAAGAGTTTGAGTCGCACAAATGAGCCAACAATGTGTGACTTTTCTTGTTCTCCTATCCAGTTATTACACACTTATAGTCAATATTGCTCCTCAAAAGTCATACTAACTGTATCGGTGATGAGCTTGATACCTGAATATATGTGACGGCATTCTGGCCGGTTGACCAGAGCTTCTTCATCAGGACTTTGTCTTGTCGTAGGTCTGCTTTGCAACCAACAAGGATGATGGGCACCCCAGCACAGAAATGTTGCACCTCAGGGTACCACTTAAATATAGTGAACACAGTTATAATGTGGTATTTTCAGGATTTTCACTACAAAATAGGTCAAGAGGTCACCTCAAAGTGTGTCTTTGGTTACCGTCACTCTGCAGGTTTTTCTGCTCATATATGACTCACATATGTTTTTTCACGTTTTTTTGCAATGTAACCTCAGTGTGATCTGGATCTACGTTCGTCATGTGGGTCATCTCAGGAAACGTCATCTGTTCACACTAGAATCTGATATCGACCGCATTAAAAAAAATTATGTGATCTGAGTAATAAATTATAATTGAGCACTAAGGCTTAAGTGACACCAACTGGGATATCCTCTTCAACCACAATAACCAAACACTGAAGATGCAACTTAAAAATACCTTTATGAAGACGTTATCAAAGCTTGAAGGACACAGGACATCGTAGCAGATCAGCACCACATTAACACCGTGGTAGGAGAGAGGCCGCAGGCGATCATAGTCCTCTTGACCTGAAATTAACAACATTGAAACCTGTATTTGAAAGTCAAATTCAGATCTTAATTCAAAAAAACAAACAAACAAACAAACAAAAAAAAAAAAAAATGATTACAATTAAATTGAATAAACATAAATGAATAATAAAAAAACTCTCAGGTAATTTTAACCAACACAATTAAAGTGTTTAGGTTATTTTGACCTAATACAAATGGTAAATGGTAAATGGACCTGTACTTGTATAGTGCCTTTCTAGTCTTTCGACCACTCAAAGCGCTTTTACACTACGTGCCACATTCACCCTTTCACACACATTCACACAGCGATGGCAATGAATGCTTCTGCGTGTGGCAGGGGGAGCCGGGGATCGAGCCAGCGGCCTTCTGATTGGGGGACAACCCGCTCTGCCTCTGAGCCACAGCCGCCCCCGCCCCTACCAAAGGGCATGTGATTGTGTTTCTCAGATGCCGATGAGGAATGACAGGACACACCTTCCACAGACTCGGGATACCTGTTCAACAAGTGGATTTAAAAAGTATGAGAAAGAGACCTTACCGGCAGTGTCATAGAGATGTAGCCGAAACTGTTGCCCTCTATACCTCGAATTTACAACAGTTTTGTCAAACACAGATGGGACGTATTCCTGAAAGAAAATGATTATAAGTTTTGTCTCTGAATACTTGACAGCTTATTTGAATTACAAACATCTTATTCTGCTTAGTTTTTACATTAAAATTAATTTCATTTCTACTTCTGGGATGAAAATATCCTGCAGTTCCAGTGACCTAAGCCTGTGTGTGTGTGTGTGTGTGTGTGTGTGTGTGTGTGTTACTCACCTTTGGAAAGACTCCTTTAGTATACATTGTGAGCAGCGAGGTTTTCCCACAACCCCCGTCTCCTACAATAACAACCTTGAATTCCTCTTGCAGGCTGGTGTTTCCTCTGTTTGCTCTTGATCCTTTCTGGCTCATGTTTTGCGGAAAGACAGATGAGGAGGGACTGCTGGTCCTGGCGGTGTGTATACTGCAGAGATAAGCCAGAGATAAACAGAAACCCAGACTGCAGTGGTAGCTAGTAGCTAAACTGACTTAGAGGTCCTGTGTGCAACCATAGAGGCGGTGTTATGAACAGATGAAATGCTTTCTGGGACACTCACACCTTACATTCCCTTAATGAACTGCTCCTCCTTCATTCTGAGTATTTCAACTATTTGAACAGCCTCATCTGGCTACCATATGTATCAATCTATATTTTATTGTTATCTATATCTATATAAACATCTATATTATGTCATGTACTATTAAGAATTTAAGTCAAATGTGGTAATTGTTAGGGTAAGGTACATGGAGTATATTAAAAACCTTATATTACACTTATTTAAAGTGCGACTTTATCTAGATAAAGTAAGAATAACTGCTAATGATGTTACCACTTAAATTTAATTTACTCAGTTTTCTTCCACTAAAGTGAGAAGAACAGAACAGCTGATGTGTGATAAAACACTATTTAAAATGAATTGATTATAAAAATGGTAGCCAATTCATTTTGCGGCTTTGGGAAGTAAATTTAAAGAAAATGAGTCAATGGAACAAGGTGGAATTAAATCACCAATACTTAAAATACTGCACAAATGTAACATTCAAAACGACTGAGTTATTACTTGAGCAATGCATTTTATTGTGTTTAATTCATGGGAATCAATTTTTCTTTTTAAGGGATCAAGATGTTTGCTTACTTCATTGCTTCAAACATATTATAGGAAAACCTTTTGTGATGTCTGACTTGATGTTGTTGCTTTTTTTATCTAATTTATTTTATGAAGCATTTGTAACCTTGTTGAGAGAAGTGCTATACAAATAAAGTTGTTATTATTATTCTTTTATTAAGATTTACAGTGTACATATTTATGCACGTATTATATAAACATATATATTACATACTCAAATTCTTATATGTTGTTCATATTATATCTTTAATCTTTTCTTTTTTCTTTTTATTCATTGTTAATTATATGAATTATACTGTATCTACTACGTCCTGTTGATCTAGATGAACTAACTTTGATTTAATTGTTATCTGTATATATATATATGTATATATGTATATATGTATTAATATATATATATATATATATATATATATATATATTTCTACTGATCTGTATCCTGTCTGCCTTTTTTGTGGTGCTGTCTATCTATTATTTTATGTTATGTTACCTTTACCTATCCTATAAATAAACCTGGTAAAAGTCATTTTAGAACTTCTAATTCACCTTTCATTAAAAATGATGACAAATTGGCCTCTTTTAAAACTAATTCAGTTATATATTATGTGCAAGAAATTGCCATTTGCTGTGTTGTACCAAATGTCACCCCATAAAAATCTGGCATAATGACAACCATTACTTCAAAAAATGTTATTAATTAAAATGAAATAGACTTATAATGAATTCTCTGCTGGTATTTACATGTACACACTGGTATTTATGTCAGAAAAGTGCTTTTACATTGTTTTTTTTAATCCATTTTATCTGACAAAGAGTTGTACAATTTGTGTAAAATGTTGTTAATAAGTGTTTAACAGGCTAAAAATGATCCTGGCCCTCCAAATGAATACAAAAACCATGGCTGTCATACATTTAGCATTTGGTATGAGGCCATTATATAGACATCAGAATCAGAATCAACCTGTAGAACATACCTGTAAATAAATATATGCATGTAGATTATTTTCTATTACAAGTATTCCTAGAAGCTCCTGAAGGTGGATAGACATTGCACACCTGTCACCTGTTAACCCACCTTCCATAAACCTTGTGTATTCTTCCGCCTCACAGACGGATCTATAGTCCGTCTTTCTCTCTCTCTCTCTCTCTCTGTCTGTGCCGGCGGATGGATCCATTCTCCAACCTGTGTGCGACGAACTGTGAAAACACCGAAAATAACAAGCGCTTTTCCACAATGTTGCTCCATCAAAGGATCAAACTTTGGTACAGGTAAGGGAGGAGAACACGTTTTGGTTGGATTTAAAGTGAACTATCTGGATAATGTTTCATCAGACAACCTGTTATCTTTGTAGAAGAGGCAACAGGTGATGCTCTTCATCACCTGTCGGGGCGTGTTAACCTCCAATGGAAGATCGCTAAGTGCTCTGTTTTTTTTTTAAATCGTGGTTAAACGATGTTTATTTGGTTTTACCTCCAGGTTTTGACGAATGTAATGGAAAGCGAAAAACAAGCTACTGAGAGAGAGACACCGCCTCAGCACTGGAGAAGTTGCAAGTTGATTATTGACCCCGCATTGACAAAAGGACTGTACAAAGTGTACCGTTATGATGGACAATGCTTCAACATACCCGTGAGTATTTTTAAACATCTGTTTATTGGCTGTCCTTTATGCACAACTGCCTGTCAGCACACTTCCCCGCCATATTATAGCACCAAACACTCGTGTATATTTTCCATGACAATGATGGGTGTTGTTTACCTGCACAGGTGGAGGACTTAGGTCTGTTTCCTGTGGATACAGTCAGAGATCCGCGCATCTGCCGCCTGTGGAGCAAATGCAACAAGACTGACCTTTTGGTTGCTAAATTTAAGGTAATCTTTATCAGTGGTGGAGGAAGCACCCAGAGGCTTTACTGAAGTAAAAGTACCAATACCACACTGTAAAAACAAGTGCCTTATGTACGTCATTATTACTATTAATCATGTATTAATCATGCATAATCATTTTATATAGGGCAGCATCTAAGTACAATTTTGTATTCACCTTTACTTGATTAATCAATAGTTGTTTAGTTTAATAACTTAGGAGAAATGAAGCCTTCAGATTGCATATTTTCTCCGACTGATAGTCAAACCTCAAAATTATTTACTTTACTGCAATTAAAGACAAGATAATACACAAAAAAAGAAAAAGGAAAGCCGAAATATAATTTTAATTTAATTTTAATATATCTTTCGACTAATCAATCAGTTAATTTTATATACTTTTGGGTATTTATTATAACAATGCATTATGTTTTATTGGCTCTTCATATGTTTTTTTGTGCAAAATCTTAATAGATAATACAAGTAGTAATTACAGTTTTCAAATGAATGTAGTGGCGTTAAAGTACAATATTTCCCACTAAGTAGAAAGAAGCATGAAATAAGAGCACTCAAATTAAGTGCAAGTAACCCAAAATTGTACTTAATTATAGCATCTGAGTAAATATACTTAATTACATTCCACCAGTGTTATTTATAATCCTAATAACAATACTAATAATGCTAGTAATAATAATAATACATTTTTTAAATACATAATAACAGTTGTTGTTGTTTACCCATGTGCTTTCAGGTTGATGAGTGGTACGTCGGCCCTGTTCCTCCCAAAGAAGTGACTTTCTCCCAGTTGAATGACAATGTAAGGGAGACGTTCTTGACTAATATGTGCAGAAAATATGGGAACGTGGAAGAAGTGGAAATATTTTACAATCCTAAAAACAAGAAGCATTTGGGGCTCGCAAAGGTTGTCTTCGACACGGTGAGGGCCGCAAAGGACGCGGTTCAAAACCTCCATCAGACCTCAGTGATGGGAAATATTATTCATGTGGAAATTGATCCCAAAGGTAACACTGATGTAAAGAATACCTTGCATTATTTATTTTGAAAGTATAAATGTTGATCTTGTTGAATTTGTTAATTGTAACGTGCTTCGTTCCTCAGGTGAAAACAGGGCGCGATATCTCCAGCTCCTCTTACATGGCCTTTATACTCCTTGGACGTTGCCACTTGGCAGCAATGAGCAAGCTCTTCAGAGCTTAATCGACAGTTTGCTGGTAAAGATTTAAAAGCTGCTTGAACATTTAAGTAATTCAACATTTATAAACTTGCTATGTCTTTATTTCTCACTTGTTTTCTCTGTACGATCCGTCTCTTTTAGGGCAGTGCCACCACACAGCAACAGGGGAGTCTCTCCAGCCCCACCAGCATCGCCACACCTCTCTCTCTGGACACAGCCTACTCCAGTATTTGGCAGGATACACCTTGCAGCTTTGGGCTTACACCACGTTCTCAGGGAACCCCTCGCACTCCTTGCTTTTCCGCGACTCCTCTCTCCCAGGACTCCTGCTACTCCAGTCTTCAGGCAACTCCGGTCCTCCAGGGGGAGCCCTCCACTTATAGTCTTCACAAACATTTAAGACGAGAGCTCTGCCATCGTAAACCCGCGAGGTATCACAGGGGATCTGGCGAAGTCTCAGATGTCAGCTTGATTTTGAAGCATTGCCAGCCACAGCCACCCCACCCTCTCTCTACCCAAACAGGCAGCCAGCAGCTTGCCGTGTGGGGTCACAATGCACAATCTTCTACTCCCAATAATACCGAACCTGCTCTTAACCTTGCCTCCCCCTGTCAGGAGTCGAGGGAGGTGGTCCCTGCTACTTCCAAGGCTTTACATCGGAACTCATTCAGCATCCTGAGCATTAATTTCACAGCTGACCGGCAGGACGCAGCATCTTCCCCACCTGACGACCATGCAAGCTTATCTCCATCTGCTGTTAACTGTTCCGCCAGCAGCCCCCAGCCAGAGGTGGAGAGTTTGGACTCCCGCATTGAAAGCCTGCTGATAAACAGCCAGAGTGCTGATCCCTCGTTCTTTGATAGAACGACTTTGGATGTGCATTCACAGGACAGCCCGACTTCCCCTTGCTCAGCTAATACCTCCCCTCTCTCAGATGACTCCCTTGTCTACACTCCGAGCCACCAGCACTCCTATAACGATCCGGTGGACGTGTGTCCGACATGGCCTGTTGAAAATGAGGAGGATGAGACTACTCAAGCTGTTTCGTTTCTGACGAGAAACTCCCAATCTCCCGCTCCGTCTGATTTCACATATTTTGAAAGGAGGACTAACATAAATGAAGAAAAAGACGCCGAAAGGTTCCAGTCATTATCAAAGGTAATGCCTCTAGATCTTTATTGATACCAATGCCGTTATTAATTAACTTCCCTTATTCATCCCTGAGCAATTTTTTGTGTGTAAGAACCTGCTACGCCTGCCTGCGTGGCACTAATGTTATTATAACAGAGGATATTTCCCCTCTGTAACAGACGTGCTGCTTGGTTGGGAAGCAGTGGCCCTCATGCTAGAGTGTCAAACACATGGCCCATTCTGCGTAGAAAGAGGTTTCTGCTAATGGTGTTTCCACCCTTAGTTGAAATGATCATTATAGAGACATTACAACCAGCACTGTTGTCTTTCTTGGTGAGATGAAGCCACGCTTTGGTATATGACTCCTTCTTAAGTCTCCAGCAGTTTGACAACATTGTTTTGTGATGCACGACACGCTGGTATCACTAACAGGAATTGATAAACTCAGTGGCATACGATCCCAACAGATCGGACAATTTGGAACCGTTTGTCAACTGGAACCAGTTCTCGATTCCCATCCCAATCTCTGCATGCATCCTGATGTCCATTAAAGAAGTTATTTTGTGTTATGCTGCAAATCAGTAATTCACATTTTTTCTGTCTTACTCAGGAGCATCATGAAGAAAATGAGGATAATGATCTCTCAAATAACAGAGCTTTGACACCCGCAAAAGAGATCTCTACTCTTCCTCAGCCTCCGTCCTTTTCTTCTCTGAGTAGCACTACTCAACTCCTTACCTCCACAGCTCCTCCTGCCATCAGACTTGGATGCCCCCATCCATCAGTCACCCGTTTCCCTTTCCCTATTCCTCCCTTTCACCCATCTATTCCACCTGTCCCACCTCGCCTACCAAACGGTACCATCCCCATCCCACCTCCAGGCTGGATCCCACCTCCGGGCCATCACTCTGCCATCTCTATTCCTCCTCCCCCTCTTCCACCTCCTTGTTCGGTTCCTCCCCCACCACCTTTTCTTGGACCCCCTCCACCTTTGATGGTTCCACCTCCTACACACACGTATCCCTTACCCATGCCACCTGCAGGTCCTTTGGTTAAAGGGAATCCTCCAAGTGCACCGTTACCGCTCCTTCGACCCCCCTGGCCCGCTCCACCTTTTCCTACATTTAACCCCTTTGTGCCACCACCAGACTACCAGCCTGTGAAGGAAAACCCTCACAAAATCACGATTGAAAAGGTTTTAGAAGTCATCGTGGATGAACTGAAGTCAATCGTTAAGAAGGACATTACACGTAGAATGATTGAAGGGATCGCTTTCAAGGCTTTTGAGGACTGGTGGGACTGTCAAGAGAAGAAAACAAAGGTAAGTTCTTTACATCCTTTATCATTTCATAAAAAGGTTAAATGAAATCACACAAATGTGTCCTTTGCCACTTTTAATGGCACTTTTTGAGGCGGTAGGTTTATTATTATTGTTGTTTTCTTCACAAGATACAAGTTCCTCCTCTGAAGAGTGGATCGGCAAATGTGGAAGAGAGGATCAAACTAATAAATCCCCTCGGTCACATTGGTGCTCAGGGCAAAAAACCTCCACTGCCGTCCTTTAAGGTAAACTATTCTGCTTACTGTTATATGAAACACAACAGCATTTGACCCCTGACTGATTAATTTAATGTAACATATTGTTATGCAGGTTAAAAGAAAAAGAGCCGATGATCCTGCTACATCAGAAGAGATAGAAAATGTGTCGTGCTCTGCTCATGAAAGTGCCGGTCAGTGCTTCTTAATGCAATTAACCTTAATTTCCTATATATAAACTCAACTGGCTAGACTGTAGCGTGATCAACTGTGTTCTTTTCATGTGGTTTTAGATGTGAAACAGGGTGATGACACATTTAGACCTGCATCTGAGAGAGCCAAACGCAGACATGCAAGACCACATGAACTTGAGAGTGATGATGATGATGATGATGATGATGATGATGAAAGACGGAAAAGAAGAAGATAATAAGCTTAAAGATGAAGAAACAATATCAGACAAAGTGGAGGTTTTTGTACCAGTTGACGAAGAGCCTCAAATCCTGGTAAGTACAACTACTGTGCAACTACTTTTTTTTCAGTTTTTAATAGAAAACTATATATACATATATATATATAAAATATAAAAAACACAGTTTTAATACCAGTTTGACAAACTAAATGTTGAAAATATTAAATTCTTAATACTGCATGATGTAACTGGTGCCCTTATCAGTGTGCCAGAGTTGACCATGATGATGGTGATGACCACGTGGAGGAAGTAAAGGAGTTGGCACAAAAACACACAGAGGATGAAGAGGCTGTCATCATCCAAAGTAGTGATGGAGCACAGAGCTTAGATAGCGGTACGTTAAAACATCACACAGCTGCAACACTGAACACTAATGAATAATTACATGCCTATAAGTAAAATATGTTTGTTTTATTCTTCAATTATAGAGAGTTTTTCAGAGAGCAGCTCCTCAGAGGAAAGTGAGTATTCGTCAGACTTCGACTCCTCTGACTCGTTCTCCTCAGAGAGCTTTGTGGAATCGTCCTACTCTGACCTCAGTCCTGAAGATGAGGACATGGAGGAGGATGGCGAGGAGGACGGTGAGGACAACGGGAGTGGCGAGTGTATAGTCATATCGTCAGATGAAGAATCGATGGAGCTCGAGTCCCCCGTCACCCCCTCGGCCCCACTTACCCCTGGTGCTCAGCTGGAGCTGGATCTGCAGGACTGGTCAGCTCCATTTCATAGGGAGGAAACCGAGGAGAACCAGTACACATCCAGTCAACAAGACTCCTGTGACTTGGATCCCCTGATGGAGCTCCAGACCAGCGATCTCCAGGACCATCTGCAGCTCCTGTCACCTATAGGACTTCCAGGTTATTTGTCGACTACTATATGCTGTATAGCAGTTCAAATGATGATTGATTTCAGATAGAAATAGGAATAAAATCAACAATAAAAGCATTTACAGATATTGTTTGATATAGGTATAATGAAGTGAGTCCACAGCCATGCTAGCAGCTCTGTGGGGCTATACATAGCACAATGTTGTTTTGAGCTAAATTCTAAAATCAGTATGCTAACATGCTTACAAATATAATGCTAGTGTGTCAATGGTTATTATGTTCATCATCTTAGTTTTGCATGTTCAGCATTAGCACAACAACACAAAGTATAGCTGAGGCTGAGGCTGAAACAAAATCAGTTTTGCAGGTATGTTTTAAGTATTGGACAAGAGGATGTTGGCACTAGATGAAAAGCTATCAGAGTTGGTACAATTCATACTCTGCGACAAAACAGTGACCCACCAGTGGTGTGAGAGGAAAGGTCAGGGATCTTGAATATCTGTTGCAAATTTCATGACCATCCATTGAATAGTGTTCAGATATTTTACTCTAAATTCATCCTCTGAAGGAAAATTAATTTCTGTAAATAATTTAATGGCAATCACTAATGGAAAATTGGACCAGCCCAGATATTACCATCCCTAGAGCCATGCTAACATGTCTAAGAAGGATATGATTTGTGTGAACAATGGAATAAAAGTATTAATAGAATGGTGAAATATGATTTTATAATACTGTCTTGTTACTTATGTGTGCAGCAGTTGCGCCACACCTTGACATACAGATGGAGAGCCCAGAATGGAGGGTGGAGTCTCCAGAGAACATTGAAACCCTGAGGCCTCTCACTCCCACTGGCTGCTTGGTGGACAGCGATCCTGAACTACCGCTCAGAAGCAAACCAACTTCCCCAGCTGTGGAGGAGGTGGAACGACCACAAACACCAGGCAAGGGGATAGTTGCAGAACTGGAAAGCGAGGACTCTGCCGAAGAGGTCCTCTTCCTCTCTCCAACAAGCACTGAGCTCGTTCTAGCTCCCTCTGGTCCCCCGGTCTCATACCCATCATACCAGGATATGCCCAAAACTCCTGGGAGAGAGGATAGAAGTGGATGGACTCAGTACAGCTCTGTGAGAGTTCCAGCAACACCTGGCAGAGAGTCAGAGGGTTGCATAATGATGGGCCAGACTCTTAGCAACCCGCCTCCTGTCCCATGCCTGTGTATTAATCCATATGTCACCGCCCCAAAGACTCCTGGAAGAGACATCATCCTCCCCCGAAGAGCCATAGTCCACAGGAGGAACACGCAAACGGTGACGACCTCACGGCCCCTCTTGTGTGATTCTCTCAGAGGTTCTCCTGTCTCCTCTCCATGCAGCCTCTCCGAGACTTCATCCGACTCTGCTGATGGGAGGGGCATGTGGATCAGTTCAGGGGTGAGAATGAAGCCCCTGCAGGGACTGGAGAATATGCCTGGGCTTCTGGATGAGGAGAACAGGAGAGAGACAGAGAAATCCTCATTGAGGAGAAGACAGTGGAGGAGGCGAAAGAGGAGATGGAGAATCCATCATCGGCAGAGATCACTTAAAAGAATCACTGGTTCTGTCTCCTCTCACAGTCATCCTCACAGGTGGCGTTCACGCTGTGAGGAGAGGAGGATACTTCATAGGATCTGGAAGGAGGGCCTGGATGAAGAAGATGCAAGGCTGCTGCAGTACGCATATGACAGGCTGAAAGAGCAGGATAATGACTTTGGGTGGATCAGTGACACCCTGTGGACACATCACCCTCATATCCTTTTTAACAGAGTTTTATGTCAAAATTAACCAACTGAAACCTCTCACCTCAACCAAGTAGGTAGGAGAAACTATGGTGGCCACAAAACTCAAAAGTTTAAAAGGCCCTATATAGAGTCAGTGTTTGGTTTGTCTGTTCTGGGCTATTGTAGAAATATGGAGCGGTAGGACCCTCTGTAGATAAAAACGTCTCATATTAAGGTAACGAAAGCACATCAGTTAATTATACATGAAAACATACCTATGAATATTATACTACTTTTCTGTCATATTATGCAAATAGGGCCCCCTAAATCTTAGCCATAGACTGTATAATGAAAAATGGTTGTAGTCTATGTGATCAACCATTGTGTGGTTGGCTCTGGCCATCACCATCTTGGCAGTCCTGAGTCTGCAGGCTCCCGGGCTAATCCAGAAATGGGCAAAGACGTGGAGCGTGAATGGATCTGAGGCCGGCTGAATAAAGCCTGGTTACTGAAAACATACAAAGCGACCATGCCATTAATTATGCATCAATTTAAGCCTTAATATAATTTAAACAGGTGAGTTATAAAAGTATTCACTTGCGTACAGTTGTCACAAACAGGAAAATCTTTGAATAGTGTTGTGTATCTATGCAATTGAAAGATGAATTTACACATAAATAATGAATTCAGATAAATACCTTTTAAAGATTTATACACAGTCCTGTACCTTATATTCTGTTCCTGACTCCTTAACTGCTGCTCACTGACTAAAGTCCTCACAGAGCAGAGTGATGAACACAATTCCTGGCAGCCGCATCACAGGACCGGCTGTGCTCGCAGTGAAGGTTTCTACAAAATCAGCAGGAAAGATAAACTAAAATACCTCAACAACACAAAGCTGACCACTGAGCTTCCATCTACAAGTACTCAGGTATTAAAGATGGGAACACGTGATCTCAGTTCACAGTTGATTCCATTCAATGCTTAATGTCAGCATATATTTCAGCAGGGAACGTGCATCCCAGTCCAGCAACCGACCTCACTGCGTGCCGGATCTGACTTCAGGTCTGAACAGCGTCGCCTGTTGTCCTCTTTCAGCTGTGATAGTGACCTGGTCAAGTTCAACCAGCTGAAGGTAAAGAAGGTGTTAGTAAAGATAAGTACGCTTAACTTGAAAAACCCTGCCCTCAGTGTGAAAGAAGTGCAAACAATTTCACATGAATCTGTTAGCCTGTAGCATTCCTGAAGCACATATTCTGTTTATCTGAGTAGAACAAAAACCAGTGGATCAATACAATCTTTTGTCAGTGTGTAAGTCCAGGTCCCATATGCTTATATGGACAAAGAATAACTGTGTTAGCAAGGTCAAATGAATACCACTGATTGAGGTAAATTTGTAAATGCACAGAACAGGACAAACTCAAACCCAAAAGCACAAAAGTCCACATTTAGGTCAGAAGCAGGCCTGGGTCAAAAGGGGTGAGGGAGAGAGGGTCATCAATCTGAGGGTCAGGGAAGGGTTTGGCAGGCAGAGTCAAACAGGCAAGGTACAAAAGGCTTTATTTGCAGAGGTTTGGAGATAACTGGTGTAGTGTTTTTGTTTTAAGACATTTAACAAACTAGTTTGTCTGTCCAGATGCACAGACGTTGCTGTGGTCAGAATTATTTACCCAAACACAGTATTTTGATTCAGTATTTGCAGCAGTTGGATCTTGTGTGAACAAAAGGCCACTATGTTAACAAATATGTTTCATTTTGCGATTAAACTTCTCATATCTTCTCATATCAGTTCCGAAAGAAGAGGATTCGTTTCAGCCGGAGTCACATCCACGAGTGGGGCCTGTTTGCAATGGAGCCTATAGCAGCAGATGAGATGGTGATTGAGTATGTGGGCCAAATCATCAGACAGGTAAGACAAATAATGACATGGCCTGGAAATAAATTTATAAGGCACCCACCATTCATAACAAATGTCACTGACAGGCTTTTAAGCAAGCTGCTTTTCCCCTGATTGTCTCTCGTGAATTGGCCCAGTGGCCTACTGGGACCCCTCTGGTTGTTCTGGGTGCTTTCCAGGAGTGTGAGTAGGGTGATAGTGATATGTTGTTTATCTCTGTTTTCTCTCTCCTTAGGTCATTGCTGACATGAGGGAGCAGAAATACGAGGAGGAGGGCATTGGAAGTAGCTACTTGTTCCGAGTTGATCAGGACACCATCATCGATGCTACGAAGTGTGGGAACTTAGCCAGGTTTATCAACCACAGCTGCAATGTGAGTAAGAGCTGGTGGTGCTCTGGTTGGAGATTAAACTGATTCTGAATAAGATCAGTCATTTGTTTAATCGAACCCTTAAAGCAAAGTAACTTTTCATTCTCATTACAAAGTTTACACTCATGGATTTGTTTGTTTTGCAGCCTAACTGCTATGCAAAGATCATCACTGTGGAGTCTCAGAAGAAGATAGTGATATACTCCAGGCAGCCGATAAGCATCAATGAAGAGATCACGTACGACTACAAGTTTCCCATCGAGGAAACAAAGATTCCTTGTTTGTGTGGAGCAGATGGCTGCCGTGGCTCCTTGAACTAATCTCTAATGAAGTGTCCTGATTATGTTAAGAGCCAAAGTTGCCTGAGGTACAATATAAACACAGACCCTGAAGATGTGTCAAAAAAAGCCATTTTAATACTCATTAAAAACATACAGTCAGTAACTGTCTGGCCACACATGAGCTCATAAAAGCACTGCAGAGGGGTGGTGGTGCTGCTCAGTGAATGATTTAATCAAATGGACCAAGCACATTTTCTGGTTAAACATTATAAAGGGAACATAAAAAACCCCACTACATTTGGTTCTACACTACAGTTTATGAAAAAATGGCACTTTTCAAATATTGCAATTGTTGTCTTTTCCCACGTGGAGGTAAAAACAGACTCTTCAAACATCACGCAAACGCCGTCTGTTACAATGAAATTTCTGCCCTCATTGTTAAAATGATAACAAAAATGTATAGTTAAATGTTTTCATTCATGAGAGCTCAAATGGTGTTTTGCTTGAGTCAAGCTTGTATCAATAGTTAATTGTTGACATTTTGTAAAAAGTGTAAAAAACAAAACAAAAGTTGCATTATGATTGTTAAGTTGGGATGCATTCTTCTTTATAACTGACTCATACACTGATCTTTCACGAACATCAGGAAAGATTATTATAAAATACTTTGCTACACATACTTATAAAATAAATGTTACATTGTAGTAAAACATGCAAGTCACAAAAAAAATTAAAGGATAACAGCTTTAATAAACATGCTTTGTGAATTCTTATTTTGTAGTTCAGAAAATGAGAGCGTTGACGTAGCACAATATGAGTGTAATGCTCTTTAAAAGTGAACAGCACCCTCAACAGACAGTGTCTTTTCATGGTAAATTGAGACTTTCCAGGAATGTAAAGCAATTACAACCCTGGGATCACATGTTCTTCGAAACTCCGTTTGGTGTCAGGATAGTCAGATTTCCTCTGGCGTGCTGGTCCTGTTCGATGGCTTCAAAAAGAGACTTGAAGTTTCCTGCACCAAAGCCCTGTGGATAAATCATGCATTTAAGGTTTGGCTGCAAACTGAATCCTATTCCTTCAGCAGACATTGCATTGAGACGTAGAATAATATGCTGTTATTTCCTGTTGTAAAGGTTGTCACTTGCGCCCTCACCTGGTGGTTATGTCTCTGAATGACCTCCAAGAACACGGTAGGGCGATCCTGAACTGGCTTGGTGAAGATCTGGAGTAAATAGCCGTTGTCATCGTAGTCCACCAAGATCTTCAGCTCCTGGATATGAGTGAGATCACAAGATAACATTTGTCTGTCATAATTTCTCTTTTAGGGTGAAACTGAATAGTGGACTCAGTGTGTGCTGATATACGCTGATTATAAAAAAGACAATGTTCTTCTGTGGTCTTAGTTCTGACCTGCAGAACATCCAGGTCCTCTGAGACTTTGACCTTTGAGTGTTTCAGGTTCTCCCTCAGCTGACTGTAGTAGGTGTCTGGCACAGACATAAACTCCATTCCACGTTCCTTTAGGTTACGAATCTGCAAATCCATCAGATCATTATTGTTGCTGCTTTTTGGGATTCATCCACATCAACAAAGCCAAGGTGTCTGGTAGACTTACTGCAGTGATGATATCTGATGTGTTCATGGCTATATGCTGCACTCCTGGACCTCCATAGTACTCCACATACTCCTGTAAGTGAAAATGTACCATGTCATTTAACCATTATCTTTTTCCAGACCACATGTTTGTTAAAGTGCAAAGAACGTGCCTGGATCTGAGACTTTCTCTTCCCCATGGCAGGCTCGTTGATGGGCATCTTCACGGTTTCCTCGTGGTTTGCCACAACGATGGAGCGCAGGGCACTGAACTCTGTCTGAAGCTGCTTGTCGTCCACAGACCAGAAGCGGTGAAAGAGGAGGTTTCTTTGATACCTGTTAGATCATGAACCAGAGATCAAGAGCCACAGTGGTTCAAACATCATACGGTGGGTTAAACACGTCTAACATATCCAATGTTGAATCATTTTAAATGCTTAGTGTTTGTGTTTAAATGCCCAAAACTGATGCCTTTATTGTGGTCTGCTGAACATGAATGAGTGACTTTTTGAGTTATGAGCCGGCTCCGTGAGGTTCTTCACATCTAAAAACTTCCAGCCTGTCTAACACCCCTCTTTCCAGGATCAACCAATGAGCTCGCTCATTCAGAGAACTGCCTTTCCCCGCCTTTTCATGCTCATATGATGGGGTAAAAACAAGTTCCAGATGTAGAGAACCACCAGAGACTCACTTAAGAAAATGCAAAGTCATGCTGATCCCTGACTCATGCCAAAAAAGCAGAATTGTGCAAGAATCAGACACCCTTTGATTCTGATCCACTCCTCTGTCTGTTAGATCACATCATAACACAGGGGGATGAGCAACAGGTTATCACGTGCTGCACTGCATGCTTCTAAACTCTCTACAAGAAATAGTCCATTACCAGTCCACCACTGGAACCATCTCATCATCCGGCTGGTTCCCCACAACGTGATCAATGAAGTTCAGTTTTCCACTTGGTCTGCATGGACGAATGGAAGCAAAAACACATAAAGATGAGCTGTCATTCTGTCTTTATCATCTCATAAACATTATGATAACTTATGGGCACTCACAGTTTGGATAATAAAGGGTCCTTGAACAGAGGAGGGTGGAAGCCTGGCAGGAACAACCCATTGTACCCTGACCTCTCCACAAACGTGTGTGTGGTGTCACCATACTGCAGCAAGTAATAATGGTATTTGAACTTATTCCATAATGTACTAAATTTAAATAGTGACTAAAATGTTCAACCTTATTCAACCTTTGTGACTTCTCTTACCGTTTGAAGCACAGCCAGTCTGACTTTGCCGTGCTTGTCTTCCAGGGTTTGGGGCTCCTTTACAATAATTGCACCTCGCTCTCTGGCTTTCTGTGAGAGGAGGAAATATGGTAAGTGCATTATGGTAGCTACAGGTGGGTATAGTGGGTTAGCAGAAGTTAGTAAATTATAGCTAGGAGTATTTACCTGCACAAGGAAGTCACAGTCCTCCACAGTGAATGCAATATCCTTCACTCCATCCCCATGCTTGACTAAATGATCTCCCATCTCTGAGAAAAGATGAGAACATATCCTTTAGCCTCACAGTAATATTATATATGTTTTGTGTCATGTCTAATTTTTGAAGCATCTAAAATGTATTTTTGCACCTTATACTAATTGACTTTTGCCAAATCTATAGGAATAACTGCTTAACAGCGTTTAGTATGTCTGTGATATACCAAAGTCTGGAGTTAATTTTTGCAAAACCACATCAGGATATATCAGGGAATGTTTTCCTTAATTTGTCTCAGTTGTTTTTATTGATAATAAGGGTATAACTACTGAGATCAGTGTTCTGCCAGCAGGACAACTAAGGTATGAAAATGTGCGAGATACCATCTACCTCATGAGAGTTATGTAATTTTCAGAATAAGAGAAAGGTTAAACTAAATAGTGAGGGATAAAATCATTACATTTTACAAAAATCCAAAAATATATGGAAGAATTTAAAACTAATGCGTCTTATATTTCTGGAAATCTTTTACATCTTGAAACTGATTTTCACTGTGAATCTATGAGAACTCTCAGAACTTAGAAGTTACTGTCATGTTATTTTTTACAATATTGATATTTTTGGCGAACCCGTTTCCTGATCAGTGTTGTACCTTTGTTTCCAGGATTGAGGGCAGATGAGAACACATAAATGATCTGAGAAATACAAAGTGAAAACACATAATTACATTTGGTTTACTTTGTGCAAAGTAACTTTTTGATTCCAATGTAGTTATTTATTCAAAGCTAATGTTATGATCCACATTACTCAAGAAAATTATGCATTACAAGAACAAAGTACGGCACAAATTTCCATTAAGTATACTTTCTAAAAGAACAGTGTTTGTCAGTTTTGTTGCACTAAAATAAATCTTCTGATGTTATTGGTGATTTTCTCATTGTGTGATGTGTGCTGTACTTCCAGGCACTGAGGATTCTTTACCTTTCCTTGTCTGACTGCATGGGACACCACTTCTCGAGTGCCTGTCTCCAAACCCTGGTAAGCCAAAGGCTCAAATCCCAGCTTGTTACAGTAATACGATGCAGCCTGTAGTAGACAATAGAAAGTCATAAGGAAGTGTCATATTGCATGTTAAAGTGAAGTGCAACAGGTTGTCCTTAAACGTTCTGATATCGCCATCTCCTGGTGACTCGTGAGGCTTGACTCAGTTTGTGCTGGGTTTAAATTAGTATATGTTCGGGGGTTTTGCATACTGTGTTACCTCCACCCCTCTGGAGAACCAATAGCCTTGCTCAATGTATAGTCTACCCCTGTACGAGGAGAAGTTGGTCAGAAAAAAAAATAATGTGTCCAAAAAAAGTGGAACTTACTTGTTTGGCATTTCCAACCCAGAATGTTAAGTGATCAAAGCAGAGGAACCTGCCCTGCTCGTGCTGAAGACAAAAATAAATAACGATTCAATAAATTAAATAACATTTATTTTTAATTAGTGAAAACACATATTTAAGTGTGCCTAAAAAGAAAGACAATCTTGAAATTAACTCAAATAAATGCTGGATTAGTGGTATTTAAAGCCTGGTTTTAGTGCAGAGGTTTCAATAACGCACATAATTATGTTACTTACCTTTTCGCCTTTATCTGTGTATGTTGTCTATAATCAAAAGCACATTATAAAGTCAATATATTACAAAGAAAAAGTACATGGACACATATTTCAGGTCTTTGTCACAGGTAACAATAGAAAAGAAGACATTAAAACGATAACTCACCATCTTGCTCACGGTGACCTGACCTGACTGTCAGAATGAAATCCACAATGAACTTTACTTGAATTTAAAAGCAGAGGAGGAAGTTTCTAAAAATCCACTCCCACCGGTGAGGAGGAGATATTGGAGGAGGAGGAGGAAGAGGAGGAGGGAGAGCACTGATGCTTGGTCCATTTTTGCTGTTATACAATGATTACTTGGGAAAACAAGTCAACATACCGCAGGTCTGATTAGACCTAATCATTATTAATTCACTGTCAGATGTTTGCTACTGACTACGATGCTCACAATATATCTGAGACTTAGGTTAAATTTACTTTAATTAATTTAATTAATTTAATTTTTAAAAAAGTTTTCGGCTTCATAACGCATCATACATAATCAGATTTAATAAATAAATCCAATCTTTTTTCTGCAAATGGATATAGAAAAATGTTATTTGTACACACAGGTTTAGAATTACAGCTGCATTTTTCCAGAAGAAGAAGTCCATATGTTAGTGTTTAGTGGCGAGAGGAGGCTCACTCATGCAGGACTCTTATTGGCTCACTGGTGTTGAGCTGAGTGAACCCTCGTGTGGTTTGAAATGCCCTCATCCCATCAATCCCCCTGTACATAGTTTTCCAATTCTTGTGATTATTCCAGTTAAAGAAAAGGGAAAAGGGTGCAACGTTATTGTGTAATATATGGTGATACATTTAATATCAAGTCGATCCATTAATTAGTGATTGTTTTTGGGGACGTTACAAGTTGAATTAATATGTTGCAGCTGGTGCAGCTGACAGGGTTAAATTTGTGCACAATGCTGGACAGTGTAGTATCTGAAAAATGAACAGAATCAAACTATCAATTTATTATACTATATACTTTATGATGATATGACAAATAAACAAGAAATTAATATAGATAGGTCAGAAGAGGGAGGGTGATGAAGGCTACAGCTTGTAGTTAGTTAAGGATAGTTTTGTGTGTAATTTAAGTTTCTATGATAAAACCATAACTCGATACTGAATCTAAAAAACGGAATACGCCTCAGTGTAAATAGCAGACTGATTACATTAAACTGCTCTTAAAGGCACCGTTGCAGCACCAACCAAAACAACAGCAGACAATTTAAACCTCTTCACTTAAAAGTATCCAAAGAGTCTTAACGGGTATGACAGAACCTGCCGATTAAAACACTCACAGATTTCTACAAGGACAGACCATCCACCAGTTGTCTCTGCACTAAACTTTAACTTTATTGTCCAAGCAAACAATCAGAAAAGCCAGTGGTGTTGTGCAGGGTATATGCAGGTTTAAGTTGCAGATTTAGTGAAATAATAAATAATCTCAAAATACATTTGGAAGTGACAGAAAATAGGGAAAGTAGTGGTAAAGTAAGTAATGAGGGATTACGTAGTAACTACTGGATGTAGCACTTTAGTTGGGGCGGCACACGAAAAGGAAATAATGATTTAGAAAATAAATAATTGATGAGTTGTTACTAGTGTTGTGCTGCTCAGTGGCTGATTCATCAGGAACCACTCATGAAGAAAGTGTTCAGTATGATTCACAGATATTTATGAACAAAAAATTCCATAATGATTCATTAATACAATCTGCTCTCAAGTAACTCACATCATCTACTATAAAGCCCTGGAGTTATTCGGGCACTCCTCTTTAATGGCTTATTAATAATTCATGAGTTATGTCTCACTGACTCTGCAGTAACTGTTCACATTTCTGTGTACTGTATTATAAAGTGTTACTGCTGCTCATGATATATTTAAGTCTTACAATTAACAAAGAACAAAAACAAAAACACAATAGAAGAAAAAAGACATCTGGACAAATTTGCATGTGTACATACAAAGAAAATAATTAAATTAATTAAATAAAAACAAACAAACCACCAGGTTAATAGGAGCCATTCAATGATTAATATAAGTATGTTTATGTTAAGAGTATTTAACACTGTCCCTATAGAACAATCCCACTCTTCACTAGATCACATTTTCCCCAGTTGATATTACGCTGTTCTAACTTGCAATGGTTTATGGCGATTACTTTTTCCAAATGATATTGGTTTTAACAATAAATAAATAATATTAATAGGTATAAACTCAAAATAAATGTTAAGCGGCTTTAACCAATTTTGAATATTAATCAACTGGTCTTCCTCTTCCTCATTACAGAATCTACATAATGATGTCCAACCTGTGAAGTTGTTTTTTAGCTGCAGTGATTTTATAAAATATCTCTAATAAGTGAAAGATTCTGGAGTAGGAAAACATGTTGATGAACAGACAGGTGTCTTGGTTGTGTGTTGCATCTCCACATTCCAGTAACAGCTCACTAATGAGAATTTCAGTCCTGCCCCTCAGCGCTCCCACTGCGGCCGTCCCTGAAGATCTTTGTTTTTCATGTTGTCACCTGGAGGTTCGCTGTTGTCATGGGATGCAACTACACACATGCAGACAAAAAAACACAATGTGCAAGATTAAACAGTATCAGCTGCTTCACATGACTAGCTGCCAGATGATTTAATAATGTGATATGGGAGGTGTTGTAGTTACAGTGTCGTTGGACAGAGTTGCACTTACATTAAAAGTGAAGTTCTGCTTTAGAAGAAGCAGTTAGAAGCAGTCTTTCCAGACTTTTAATGGTCTCATCTACTCCAACAAGCAATATGTTGATACATTTGATATTTTTTCTGATATTTTAACTTGCATTTCTGTCTCACTACAGTGTTTTTAAATATTATCTCATACATCATGCTGCATTACACCAGACTGTAGGCCTGAATCCCCTGGTATTCAGCCCCTCTGAGGACAAACACCCCAGTCAATTAGGTCCTTCCCACGCCAGCACTCCTCGCATAATTGTAGTAGCTTCAGTTCAAGGGAGCACTGCAGCTGTCAAGACAAGAAATAAACATGAGTGAATTATCATCTGAAACAAATCCACAAATACTGGTGAACAGTAAACCGAAGGAGCAGCTGGACGACGCTGCTGCAGCAGAGGAGCAGATGTCCGGTCTGGACGAGGAATGTTCGGAGGACAGCGTCTCTGCAGAAAAGGAGACACAAGCAAGGGTGCAGTCTGTTTTCCAGCAGGTACGTAACCGGATCAGATCACAAGTGGCCATGAAGGCCCCAACGACCAACATACTGGATCTAGTGCAAAGAGTCAGAGACAGAGAAATGGAGAATGCTCAGATGAACGGGGAACCTGAGGGGGAGGATGTCAGCAGTGAGGGGAAGAAACAAGCAGAGGTGTTGACAGATGACAGCAAAGATGAGATGGATCTAAGGGATGAGGTGTTGTGTGTAATGTTTGAAAAAAAGCTTGAGACTAGTACAAAGGCCTTAAGGGATGAGTTGGAAGTGCAGATTTCTCAGGTGCGTGCAGAAATGCAGGCTTACACCGACCGGGCTCTGAAAGACTTGGAGTGTAAGATGCACAGTCTACATCAGCCACATACCAAAGAGCATCAAGCCCCAGACAAGAAACAGAAGCCTTCAGCACCTCCTTCGCTGGCGTCCAGAAGAGGGAGAGTCCTGACTCGGACCATGACCACCATCATCCCTAAGACGTGTGCTCCCGTCATCATTGGCCCACGCGCCAAATCAGAGACACTGAGCTCCTCGAAGGGTGAAAGCTCTCGACTTCTGCGGAGAGATCCAGTGTTCTCCCTGGCAGTCAACAAGCCGGGCCAGAGCCACAAACCGCTGCTGCCCCCTGCTTGCCTCCCACTGAATCAGCGCAAAAGACCTGTGCAGCCAAGAGCTAAAGCAGGGAACTCTTAGATAACAAACCAGGGCCATAAGCATCCAGGTCACATTTATAAAGAGAGCCTCTGCTATTGCTTGTTAACCATTACTGTAACTGCTACTGTCTCAGTTTCTGATTTACCTCACTTTCAGCCATATTGCTCACTTTTTGTAGTAAGTTTGAGAAATTGAAAATTATAATGGTGAACATAATAAAGCATCTTTCATCTGAAAAGAGGTTTCCTATTCACTTCAATACACTCAGTGCATTTTTGTGCCATTTTTTAGCCCTTGAAATAAATTCATTTGGGAGTCCCCTCAACAAAGACAATACCTTAATATAAAATCCAGGCTCTGTTAATCAAAGCATTTACTGTACAGAACTAATTTGGGTTTTAAAAGTTCCTGTTTTACAGGTGGATGGTTTTACAGAAGCATGTTATGCTTAGGGGGTAGTACTATTATACAATATCGATTGATGTAGTAATGGTGATATGTAAAAGTCGAGGTATAAATAAAAAAATAATGATGGCTGAAGTCCATTTAGCTGCTTCTGTGTCTGTTTTCTGGCATTGGCTCACTGGGACACTTGAACATAACAGATCGTTAATGTTATTAGTAACACCTGTACCTGCTGTGAAAAAGGCCTGCTGTAAAACTATGGTTACCAAGGTTGCCGTGGTTATATAGGAGGCACTGTGAGACATCCTGACCTGATAGAGGTAGTAGGTAACTGTATGGATTCTAGCACAAAGGGACTGAAAGATGTTGCTTAAATATAAATAAGTAAGTAAGTAAGTCAGTTAAGCCTATATAACCATACCCAATCATACATACATAGGGAGCATATAAGTACAAACATATGGAAGATAAAACAAGACGGGAAGGATAAATTAAAGAGAAACGAGATGAGAAAACAAACGACATCTCTAAAAACGCTTGCCAATAGAGGTGGGTTTTGAGGAGCCGCTTAAAACAGTCCATGGACTCAAAACAGCAAAGGGACAGTCACCTTTAGTTTTGCAGTTAGAGTGGGGAATGGATAACAGGCCTAGATTTGAGGAGCAAAATGGAATGAGGAACAAGGAGATCTGAAATGTAACTGGGAGCAAGGTCATGAATTACTAAAAAAGGTAATTGTACAGTCTGACCAACAGATGGCAGCAGTTCATTCATATGGACTCACAAGAGTCCCACCCAGATGAATAAAACCTCTGTGTCACTGTCTGCGCAGAGTGATGAAGCAATTTTTATAACTGAAGGACTCTTGTAGCTGCAGTGGACCAATGTGAACTATGGATAAACTATTTTTTATTTTATTTATGTTTTTGCTGTATAGATATGAATAAACAGTATGGCCCTGAATAATGATGGGAAAAGTTCTTGTAATTGAACAAACTGTATCATATCAAACCAAAATCAGAAACAGGTTTATTGCCAAGATGGTTTTTACATACAAGGAATTTGCTTTGGTATACTGGTGCAAAAATAATAATAATAATAATAATAATAATAATAATAATAATAATAATAATATAAACAGAACCAGAAAAATAAAGATGAACACAAGTCAAGAAGCATACACAGAAAAATAAGAAACAATATATGAAAGAAATACTATAAAGTGTAGAGCACCTGACCCATGAGGTCACCATTTTGAAGTTAGAAAGCAGCTGAAGGTGAAGTAACTGTCTCCTGTTAATACGTTGTGCAGTCTGCTGCTGTTCCCCAGTGGCCGAACAGCAGAGGACCACTGATTACTCCCAGGAAAGAAGATGTGTAACTACCGTGTTAAGAAGAGATGAAGTGAGGCATAGGAAAGTGTGCAAGATCATTTTACTCCATTTTTTACTTTGATGGGGCTTCCTAATGACAGATTCAAGATTTAAATTATACATTTAAATAACTTTTTTAAAAATTATTATTTGAACATTATTATTATTTGTCACCATGATGCTGATTCGACACAAAACTTGCCACATATACTACTAGTAATAATAATGGCTTTAATAAAGACATTATAAAGAGGTCATATCAATAAAAAACAGACAATGAATACAATATATATATATTTATACATATATATACACAGCAAAACAATACAGTACTAATACAGAGACTCTAAACTTTTAAATGTTTTGATATCTGTCCATTTGTTTTCTGCAGAAATATGAAATTATTTTTTTAATTTCTAGCTTCTGATGAGAGTCAAAAAGGGTTAAAGGGTCAAAATTAAACATCAACAACATTTCAAAACTGAAATCCTACCATGTCTTTTATTAAATTTAGTTTATTTAAAAACAGGTATTCTCCCTGAGACCTGTGTACACAAAAATAAACATATCTACAGCATATTAAAGCATTCACACACACACAGTATACAAGGAGTTATGAGAGGTCACACCCTCTATGGTACAGGCGTAACCAGTGGTGTAGTACAGGGTATACCTAGCTATTTTTCAGTCACTTCTAAATCCCCTCTGCTGCGTTTATTCATTAATTTTGTTCCCGTAGGATGGCGACGGCATGGCATAGTTGTCCAATTTTCATGAGTGGATGCAGTAAAAGCCCCTCTTCATAAAAGCCTCTCTATGAACGGGTGCTGCAAATTAGCATCCGCTGGCATCGGATAGCTGCTTTCAGTCTGTCTGTGTTTACTGTATCTATAAGGAATATATTTATGTATTTATATAAGTAAGGAAAACTTAATAATTAAAATGCACAATTATGTCGTTGTCTCACCTGTGAGCCAGTATTGGCCAGTAAATCTGCACATGCTCTGTGGCTAATGTGTAAATACTACTGGCCCATTTTTGGATGAAGTAAACATGCAAGAGTAGTCTTACATGTCACTGTTTATAACACAGGTTGTTTATCCATTGGTGGACAGAAGAAATTGGGGCATAAATTAGTTTCAGGCACCACTACACCACTGGGTGTAACTCGTGCATGAAAGGTGATCAGCACCCTGTCGTTTACCTCTCATATTTACTTGTGGAGACCTGAGCACCTGAGTGCTTCCAGCAGCTGAACTGGCACTGGGACCAGCCAGTGACAGGAGATGCATTTAGCCCTGAAGCAGCCACGGGAGCAGTGTGCCTCGAGGCAGGCTCCTCCACAATGGACGGGATAGAGAAGGATGTGAAGAGGATCTTTGTGTCTAAGGGACGATGAGCCCTGAGCAACCATATCCGGAGGGGACGAGGGTCCAGCACATTCAGGTCTGGCCAAGCCACGCTGTCCTCGGAAGCAGCATCTCTCGCCTAACGATATCCACCAGCAGCAGGGCTCATTGCTATGCACTATGCAGCCGGGTTCATGGTTTTTCCTTCAAATATTCAGATAGATAGATAGATAGATAGATAGATAGATAGATAGATAGATAGATAGATAGATAGATAGATAGATAGATAGATAGATAGATAGATAGATAGATAGATAGATAGATAGATAGATAGATAGATAGATTCCACATATGTGCCACATATGTTAAAAGTTTAACCCCAGTCTTTACAGTGTACTCTACTACTGCTCTGACTACAATCCTCTCAGTCACCCAATCAGATCTGGTTAGTGCTGTACCGGGTGGAGTGGACATGACCCTGAACAACAGTGAATAACAATGACAGGGAGGCGGCGCTGGGGGAGATCCATTTGAAAGCCCTGATTTCCTAATCACCTCTTGAAATGTGCCACAAGATAACAAGATTATCACAAACACACTGATCTCATGTAAATGCCCTGTTTTTCCAGGCTGTTGTTCTCAAGGTCTGGACAATTACAGTGAGAGGCCACTTCCAGGTTGAACCAGCCTGAGACAAGTTGATTTCAATAGTGATTCCTGAGCAGACGTAGGAGCAATTTACAGTCATCACACGGGGAAGAGGTCGAGGAGGGAGGCTGCAGCGTTGGTGTGTATTGGATACTCAAGTGGCCACTTTAGTGAGGCGCGATTAGACATGTAATACCCCATTATTTGTGAGACCTTATTGATAAGATTTGTGGTGATTTGGCTCTTTTTCCAGGCTCGATGGAATTCCAGTGATCACAATCAGCGCAAGCAAAAGGGGAAGAAATGTTGCTGTGAATGCAGAGAGGGATTAGCTTCGACCGGTTTTTATTTACATCCAGAAGCTCAAACTGCTGAAAGATCACGAGATAAGCTCTGTGGAAGGGTTAGAGAGTGGTGAACTTTTTTACTCTACTTTCCATATAAAATATCTCATATTTAGACAGAGGCTGCAACTAACTAACTAACTTACTGTCAATAATATGCAGATTATGTTCTTGGTTAATCATTAGCTCTAATGTCAGATCCCAGGTTGCCTAGGGTCCTCTTTTCTCCAATCAACAGTCCAAAACCCAAAGCCATTTAGCTCACTGTCATACTGTAGACCAGGGGTTCCCAAACTTTTTCATATCAAGGACCCCCACATAGATGCACACTAGATCACAGACCCTCAACTTAAGAGGATTATGTCTTAAGGAATCATTTTTATTTTTAGGTTTGAAGATAATAAAGTTTTCACTGATCAAACAGGATCACTATAAATTGAGCCCTATCACTTCCCTTGTTCCAACTTACACAAATGTGATAAAAGTCGAAATACTATCTTCCTCTCTTTGTTGGGGACCCCCTACAACCCACTTAAGGACCCCAGTTTGAAAACCACTGCTGTTAAAAGACTAAATAAAACCAGCAACTATTCATATTTGAGAGGCTGGAAAAAAGTTTATTATCTTAAACTTTGGATAATGAACATTTAAGATCTGGACAGCTCTGTTAGCTTATCTTGAAACCAGCTATTCATTACATTACATCTCCCCATTTGGGAGGGGAGGGGTGACATCAGGGAGACAGAAAAGACTGAGAAAAGAAATGCTTCATGTTCACACTCTAAATAAGTGAAACATTAGTGGGAGGGGATGGGGGGTCAGTTTTGACAGAGGGGAAACTGCTACAGTACTTTCCAGGTTTCTGCGTCAGGTTAGACTGACTTGTTTTGGTGGATCAGAGGCTCTGCTGTCTAGACTGGCTCTGGGCTCATACTCAGACCACAGACTCAGACACTTTATGTTATTTACAGTACAGTGTGAGCCTTAATCCTCCGGACAGTTTCTCATCACAAATCTGTCAATCCTGGGCTTAAAAAGACGGTTCCTCGTACAAAATCCAACCAATCCAAGAAAATATTATGGCAGCTAAACAGTGTCATATTGATGCTACTTATTAAGCATAAAGATAATGTATATTAACCCAAAGGGCACAAAAACACAATCCTACAAATGATAAGGTAAGTAAAATGGGAATCCTGTGTTACATAATATTATTGGAGCCACATGGCAACAACATGTGTGTTTAGGGAACATCTGTAAACTTCTGGCTACAGAAAATTATTTTTATTTTTATTTAAAGCAACAACTTCACGTTCTGGGCAATACGTGATAATTAGTCGTCTTTAGAGGCGCTGGTAGGTTGCTTTTGGAGAGAGCAGAACCAGGCTAGCTGTTTCCCCCTGTTTCCAGCCTTTATGCTAAGCTAAGCTAACCGTTTCTGGCTCCAGTTTCATGTTGAACAGACAGACTTGAGAGTGGTATCGATGCTCACAGCAAATAACTGTATTTCTAAAATTTTCAAAATGTTTAACTTTAATAAAAAAAAGGTGGTCAGATCCAGTTTGAGTCAGACTTATGCTTGACTACATATTTCATTATATAATATTAATAGAAGGTGATAATACATATGTCTGACATTAATGGATAAACAGCACCAAAAAATATTATACCTCTTATAAATAAATTATTATCTACTTGTATTTATTTATTTTTCTTTTCCCTGAAGGTTCGATGTTGAGGGTGTGCGGGAGTGTTTAAAAATGTTGTTACCGTATGTACGACTGTATGTTCCAACTTACAATAAATATCATGTAAATAAAATATGTATTACACACAACTGTCATTTCATTTATATATTGTGACATCATTTTTTTCCAACTGAGACCCGCCCAGATCAAACCAGTGAGAAAAAAAAGACAGATATGAAATACTCTCAAGAGAAAAAAACTGTTCATACTTTGGCAGAACATTTTGTGTCCTGCTTATAGTGAAAAAGATGATCGAAAAAATATGTTTTTCAGGACATTTAAAGAAATAACAGATAATTGAGAGGAGAAGAACACACACACACACACACACACACACACACACACACACACACTGCTGCTCACCTACATACCCAACCACCCACACACACAGGAACAAATGCATCCCACACTTCAGCACTCTCACCCCCCTCCACCAAGTCCTCTTTCCTGGTTTTTGGGGCTCCTTTGTGCTCCAGATTCACAGGTAAGACAAACAGACAAGGCAGGCAGGGAGACGGACACCCAAAGGTCCTTTTGATCTTTCAGACAAAGGTTTTGGGCGGATAATAACTGATGCTCTCACCCCCTCCTTCCTCAATCCTCCTCCTCTTCCTCCTCCTCCTCCTCCTCCTCCTCTCCCAGCTCTGTGTTAAAGCAACTAATGGATGGATTGTATGGAGAGATACTTTCCCTAACTGCATCTTTTGTGATACGTTTCCCTGAGTTAATACTGTTTGTCTTGACAGTGATTAAAGGAATGGGGAGCTGATCGTGTGTGTGTGTGTGTGTGTGTGTGTGTGTGTGTGTGTGTGTGTGTGTGTGTGTGTGTGTGTGTGTGTGTGTGTGTGTGTTATGGTCTTACAACAGGTGGACGAATGCTACAGGGAAAGTGGGGTTAGCGTTGACAGCCCATGGAATGTGTCAGATCTCTGTTTACATGTGCATATGAACACACACACACACACACACACACACACACACACACACACACACACACACACACACAGCAGAGTGCATTTGTTGCTGCCTGGGTGGGATGGAACAGCAGGGAGATCTGAGGAGAGGCGAGCAGTTGTGTTTTGGTTCAGATGTCCCATTTGGGTGTGGCGGCTCACGCTGACGACAACAGCCAGAGCAGGCACCTGTGCCTGTGCGCCTTTAATGTGTTTCACTTGCAGCTTGGGCTGGATATGCTGAGAGACGGTGCTACCAGTGAGATTAAAGGGTAACTCTGGTGAAATTATATATGCTTCTTATTATCAACTAATTCAAAAAACAACACATAATATTGTTGGTTGAGCAAAAGCCATCTTCTTCTTCTGTGCCATACAGCTCTGTTGTAGTCCTAACTATTAAAAGCAAATTAATGAGCCTCACTCTGGCACTGGGTTCCTTTATTACCATGAACACACACACAGTGTAGTTTTTACTCAGACCCACACTCACCATCCAGCTGCTGTAAATACTCAGTAGAACACAACAAGGCTTTTCCATTGCCACCATTTGTCACTCTGATTTATGTTTCAATTACCAGTTTAAACGAACTGAGTTGTTCCGAATTGTCAGAGTCGGGCTAAAGCACGACTGACCGCCTCCAAGCGTGTTGCGTTGATGTCAAACAGACTGCGGCTGACCCGTGATAACCCCCTTCCCCCCCTCAAACAACCAGGGACTTTAATTCAGAAGAATTTACAGGACATGAAATATGTCACTCACCGAATTAGAAGAGCTTAGATAGAGGCTATTCTTTAATAAAAGTGTTTTTATTTTTAGTTTTATTTGTTGCCCTCTCTTCATTCAATCTTGAGTTCTCTCAACCAGGCCCAGTCCTAATCAATTTGGCACCCTAGGCAAGATTTTAGGTGGCGCCCCCCTTGCATCGCAGTAAATTCCACTGCCAGTTATATACAAACATATACTCACGAAAGAAACTGAATAGCTTTGTCTTTGACATTTTATTTTATTTTTAGAGAAACAAGTTGCTCAATCAAAACAGTTAACAAGAAAATAATAAATTAGAAATAAATAATACAAGAAATGACAGGACAGGAGGATCACTTGATGCTGTTGAAGCGGCGATGACTGTAGATGGCTCAGGATTTGCAGGAGGTGGATTTAGATATTTCAACAGTGCATCTGAAGGGAGAAAAGGAGTAAGTGACACTGTTGGGTGTTACAGTCTAATAATAAAAGAAATTATTCCAAGAATAAAATTAAATAATAAAATGGAAAAACCTAAGAGATGCATTACTTTCACTGTACTGTACATGAATGATATACAGTGCAATTTTTTTTAATATGCAAATTAGATTAGATTTAATATTATTGTCATTACAGTGAAATGCTGATTAGCAGAATGCAAAGAAGCAGTAAACTGCAGAATAATATAACATATGGGAATGTATTAACATTAATGATGTGCACTTAAACGTGGATGTAAAGTTGTAAAGCAATTGCGGGATGCAACTGAGTTTAGTTTGATCTGTTGCAGCTATAAGTAGCCCTCCTAAGAAGGAGTTGTCGGTTTTCTGCATAATCTTATCAGTCTATAGCAGCGTATAACATTTTTGGTGCAATGTCAATTTTCCTATCAAGTGGTTGCTCGATGGCAAACTGATCGTGTTGCCATCGAGAAAACACGGACTTAGAAATAATAGCACCAACTAGTTTTAGTATAAAAATATTGAAAGTTGCACCTTTTTTTTCTTTTTCTTCCCCAATTGTGGCGCCCCCTATATGGTTGGCACCCTTAGCATTTGCCTATACTGCCTATGCCAAGGGCCGGCACTGCTTTCAATCGTCGCTGCTCTCTCTGCCTTTAAAACAGGGATCTCAAACTGCTGGCCTGGGGGCCCTTCATATGCAATCAAAATATTAATACAGTTCTCTTTTTAAAACACTTTAAAGCCTGCACATGTATGTAAAGGGAGCATAAATGTGTATCGCATCTGAAAATAGCCCCCAACAAATGCAATGTTTGCTCCCTTTTGAGTGATGACTGCTGAAAACGACGGTGCCCAGCTGTTTTAGGAAATTAATTAGATCATTTAAAAAATGAAACCATATATTTGAGACCCAGTTCATCTTCAGTTTACGTCTTCAGTAGCAACAATTAGGTTTTGTAACTCACAGCCGTAGATAAGGTTGTAAAGTTGTAAAGTATGAAAATACAGACTTGTGCATTGTTGGTTTGACCTGTTGACAATAACAAACATATCGAATATCGCCAGCCTTATCCTTTAAAAGGGAAGGGATCCATTATTGTATCCTTGGATATGACAGGAAGTCCACAGAAGAAACAATAGTAAAACAGACCCACAGCTTAAGAAAGCAAATGAGTTTATCTTCATGCTATAAGAATTTGAATATAAGTATCCCTCATTTATGTGATAAAATTATCTGTGCAATGTGTCATGTATAGTATGTTTGAAGCAGAGGGTTTTGTTGTTGCAGCTGTTGATCAGAACAACCAAAACCAAATTAATAGGAAGGTCTCTCCTCCTGATGAGGAATAAACAGCATTTTAAGGGGCCGTTGGATTAACATGGTTGAACTCCCTCTAAGAATACTTTGTGAGCACTGTAAAGCCCACATCCAAACATCCATACACACTAACAGGTCATGTGGGCCACACAAGAACACACACAACATTTATGTGCATTTGGAGGCCTACACACAACTGTTGTTTTTGTGGTGGCGGTGCCCCCCGTGTAGTCCCCGGTGCTTTGGTCAGCTGGTATTCTGGGTGAGTTATCCCAAAGTGGACTTGCTGGCTAACAGCATCAGACAAGCTGTCAGCCCAGCTCATCTCAATAACAACAACAAGTCTGGCCAGCCCAGCATGCATGATTGACTCCACCCTGATTCCACTGTCTTATTGTCAAACTCATATCTACTGTTTATAGATGAAGGCTTTTGTTATGGTCTTTCCATTGTTTAATGATGCTGTTGAAAGCCTGTGCTATGGCTTTGAGTCCCTTTGTGCTTATGACACCACTTATAAATCCTCCCAAATGACATCTGAACTATATGAAGAATAACTGTGTGCTGAAGCAATCTTGTGTCTGTCTGTGTGTGATGAATAATCCATCACAGTGAACCATCTTGTGATTTATTTCAAGCTCCACCGCTGTCAAATCTTCTCCCCATTGCCAGGACGGACAATAAGTAACATATGATCTCTCACGCACAAACACAAGATGAATCAAGCGGCTTCACATTCTCGCCGTTTCACACATGTTCTTACTTTAAGACGTGATGCAGGACCAACTCATATAGCTGTGATTTTTCCTTCACCTCATTCACAATTTCTCCTTTTTTTTTTTTCTTCCCCCGAGCAAAGTCTCTCTGCTCAGTGTGTTGGAGCATCTGCAGTCAGACGGCCTCTTCCCGTCACCCCCCCTCCACCACCACCACCACCACCAGCCCCGCCCTGCACCCGACAACCGCTCTAACTGCAATCTCTTGTCAGCAGGGACAAATATTGACTTGTTTGGTGGCCCGACCTCTGCCAGGATTAGAGCCCCGCTTCCCCCCCGCTGCCGCCGCCATCTCTAAACGGTGATTATGTCCAACAGAGCTCATTACTGTCAAATCAAAGGATCCCTCAGAAGAGTCACTCGTTGGTAATGACCCTATTATTCAGTGAACATGTGGGGTTTGGTTGGCTTTACCTCCTACAGATAGATAGTCCTGTCTAGATGCTGACAGTCCAGTCTTTTTGGGACAGTAACATTGTTTTACATGAATTATGGGTACTTTAACTCACCTATTTGACTGCAAACACATTGCATAGTGCCTCCTACTGCAAATACATTCTTTCAGATTCCTTTGATTGTTACCCACAAGTCTGTGTCATCAAATAGTTAAAGTACCACAGCTGATTGAAGTCACATATCGAATACACACTTTCAGGATGACGGTTACTTTGCATAATCCGGTTACAGTCTGGATACTGGCTGTGAATCAATAGAGATTAGAGACCCATTAGTCTGAAGGTGTAAACCAAATGCAAGGCATTCATAACAAAGCTTGAACCCTCTGGAGATACTTAACGCTGAAACAACAGGATGGTGCAATGAAACTGATGTGAAACTACGGGTTGAAAGAAGTTCTAGCATTAGGATTTACTCGGCTTTCTCCACCTTTAATATGACATTTTCAAAACAAAAGCATGACTTTCACACACACTCTCAATGAATCTAAGAGATCTGGTTCATAGAATACATCTTTAATACAGTAGTTAGTTACAGTGATGTCAAAAAATAAAACATATGCATCAAATTGGAACATTTATTTACAGAGTTCCTTTGTCCCCTTTAGTGCCGTGACTACACTGCGAAACCCCTCCACCCCATCCCACCCCGCCCCGTTCCTGTTCCCCAACAACATTTGTCAACTGCCATCTGCCTGTCTGCCCCCGTCTCCTCTCCACAAACTATATAATTAAGCTGCAACACCTTTTCTCCTCTTACGTCCCCGTCCCCCCCCTCCTTCCTCCCTCCTGCAGCCCAGACTTCTACCTTCACAAACAACAAGCTTTAAAGAGGACACTGCTCTGTTTGATTTCCCTGCCCACACATTTTTTTTTTTAAACAAGTGCTTCTAAAACAAAACAGCAATAGGTCTGAACAAAAAGAAAATGCTATGGTATGAAAATACTGTACAGCTTTATGTTTCATCCAGTGTAAACAGATTTCCATGTAAATTGATTTACAATTCCCAACGTCACAGAAATGAGAAATGAGAACTTTTGCAGACAAAACTAAAAATATACTTCTTTTCTCTGAGAATTTTGAGGAACGAAGTAGCCGAGGGGCGCAGCCAGCTGGCTCCAGCTTCAAGTCCACACAACATACAGAGCATCCGCCTCTCTCGCTGTAGAAGAGGAGGTACGAATTATGGATTTCATGACTGTGAGCAGTGACAAAGTTCATCATCTCATCTTACCACGCTTTGAACAATGGACACGTAAAGTCTTTTTTTACAAGTGTTCCAGTGGTTGGAGCTGGGACCGGCCCGCAGCCCTGCTCCACCTTTCCTTTTACTCTCTAAACCTTGGTGGCCAGAGACTGAACCTCTGACTTCTGAGTCTGGGCGCTGAGCGTGGATGACATGGAGCTCATCTGACCATGCATAGCCTTCTTCAGGTTGAGCAGGCACAGACACTGGGAACGAAAACGCAGGTCAAAGAAGGCATACAAGAATGGGTTGAGGCAGCTGTTGACGTAGGCCAGGCAGGTAGCGTAGGGGTGAGCCAGGAGCAGAAAGCGCAGGAAGCCGCAGGAGTTCGGAGCCAGGTTCAGGTAGGAGAGGGCGTCCATGCTCTTCAGCACGTGGAAGGGAGTCCAGCAGATAGCAAACACCACCACCAGTGTGGTGATGATCTTCAGCAGCCGCTTCTTCTTCTGGTCCTCCTTGCGCAGGTTGTTGAAGTGACGTGTGACCGTGCAGCCGATGAAGCAGTAGAAGATGGTCATGGCCAAGAAAGGTAGCAGAAAACCCAGGGCAGAGGAGGACAGGCTGAGCCCGGCAATCCACAGGTACTCGTGCCTCTGGTTCCTTGTCACCAGGCTGAAGTCCATGGCGCACGTGGTCCGGTTGCTGTTTAGGTCGTTCACGGTGGTGCGGAAGAGCAGCGTGGGCACAGCCAGCAGGCCGGACAGGAACCAAATAGCACCCAATGACGCCAGCATGGTGCCCCGAGAGCGCAGCCTGCTGCTGGACAGAGAGTGCACGATGGCCAGGTAGCGGTCAAAGCTCAGGCAGGTGAGGCAGAAAACACTGGCGTACATGTTGACCAGAACAACATAGCTGCTGATCTTGCACAGAGCCACGCCGAAGGGCCAGTGGTAGCCCAGAGCTGTGTACACGGCCCACAGAGGTAGGGTTATAACAAAGGTGAGGTCAGCAAGGGCCAGGTTGCCTATGTAGACATCTGCAGCCCGACGTTTGGATTTGGATCTCCAGACAGTGAAGATGACCACACCGTTACCTGACAGGCCCAGGATGAAGATGAGCATGTAGAGGACGGGGATGAGGGAGTAAGAGGGCTCCCACTCTGAGAAGTCACAGTCAGTCTCATTGTCGTCGTAATACTCATAGTTATCAACATATTCCCCAGTAGTGGTCTCCATGCTGCAGCGGAAAAGATCTTTAACAAGAAAAATCCTTGGTCCTGTACAGTTCCAGGTCTTCAGAGGGTGAACGGAGGCAGAAATCAGGGAATCACAGGAGCTGCAGGTTCTGCTGAGTTGACTGCTGGTGGGAATTGGAGAGTGTGTGAGAGTGAGTGACTGTTGGCGCTGTCTGCCTTTTTAAACTCGGCCCTCCACACCCCCTGGTTCCCTCCCAGGACGACCCCCTCCTCCTCCACCTCCTCCTCCCCCAGTAAAACATCTCTCAGCCCTCCCCCTCCTCCTCCTCCTCCTCCTCTCTCTCACCTCTTCTGGATGAGCCCTTGAGGACAAGGAGCCACCCGATACCCCTGTAGACAGGTCAACCCCCTCCCCATAACGAATTAAACGTTTTTATACTTTAATTACTACAATTAATATCCAACTTTTAGGAACTGCAGCAAAATATTAATGCTGCTGAAAAACTTCCAAAACTGAAGAACTGGTCGACAGTTGAGTCTACATTGAGGGTCTGATCTGAGCAATGTTTTGCATCTGCTAAATAAAAGACATCAATCAATCAATCGATAAATCAATCAATCAGTCAGTCAAAGAATTTTAGATTTTATTTTGTCTGCCAACTTTACTTGTTTTTGTACTAAAGAGGAAATATTTAATTGACAAGATTTAATTTGAGATCGTGAGCCTAATATAATAATAATAATAATAATAATAACGTTATCGAACAGTTAATTGAATCAGTTTTTTCCCCCCATTATTAAAGTGAAAGTACGCAGACCTGTTGTACTTCACTCTTTCTCTTTTATTCGCCATATAAACGCACTTTTCAGTGCTGCGTTAGTTTCCTGCGAATATGTGGATTTTTCTCGTGTTTGGACACGTCCGGGCATTTCCACTGCTCTCGTTTTACATCACAATCAGCATAAGACGGCTGTTAGATGTGCAAACTGTCACATTTCGCCTCTAGTTAGCGCTTATTGATCGGAAAAAGACAAGAAAAGAGGAAAGTTATGGAAAGGAAAATGAAACAAGAATCCACCTTAACACATGAGATATAATAAATATAAATATGACGGGTTTAATGACTTGCCTCGGAATGACAGCGATAATTAGATCGACAGTGAATTGCAAACTGTTTGAAGATTAGATTAAATGTCAGCGGGCAGCTCAGGGATGTGTGAATTCAATTCTCAAGTCTGGGGATTCATTTCCATCAGAAAAGGACAAGCAAACACACCGGGCTGCAACAAAAACAAAAGGAAACCTCACATTGACACCATCACCGAGCTAACAATGTCTATCTCTAAATGCTTTTCATGGGACCTTTTGGTTAATACATGTTCATTAACCTGCTGATTACATCATATGAGGATCACTGCAGGTCAACTCAAAGGGAAAGGAATTAGAAATGTCTGAAAACTGTTCAATTTGCGTTTTATTTTGTAGTTTTTAAAGTGGTTTATGGCTCATTCATGTTTCAAATTACATGCACAGATTTGGTTGCATTACATGGGCAACTGTGTGACAATAAAGCAACACAGAATAAGAAAATCTGGAACATTTGGAAAAGGCTTTTTTGAAGGACTATTAACATTCAATTTAAAGATACAAATTTGCATTGTTTAACTTTTCCTAGCACAATTTGTCAAATCAGCCCACAACATTTGCTGTTTGCAGACCTGCAGTGAGACTTTAATCCAGCTCAAATGAATTACTGTCAGAGGAACAAAAGAACAGTGCTGGACATTATTTACAGTCCAAAAACAGGCCCCCTAGTGGCGATAACAGAGAGTTACTGCATGAATCCTCACACTGGATTATTACAGTGAGTGAGTGCTGATTGTACTGTACATAGAGCCAGCGAGGGGAGTCTAACATGGCAGAGACTTCATCATTCTTTCAACAATGCGGAGACGTTGGAGCCCAGTTTTTCCTCTGTGGAGACACAACTGCTGCTGCAGACGTCAGGTGAGAAACACTCAATTCTATTTACATGATTTTGTCAAAAAAATTCAAAGCTCTCACTCAAAAAGTTAAAGTGGTTATACTGGCTATCATAAAAGAAAAAGAAAAAAGCAAAGTGCTTATTCTGCTTCTACTTGATCTAGAAAACCACACACTCACACAAACACAGACACACACACACACACACACACACACACACACACACACACACACCAGGTGGGTCCCACCTCTACCTCATTCCCCAGGGAGAGGATTGGCCGCCTGCTGCTCGCAGGCCCGGTATCCCTTAGACAAATAAATTAGAAAATTTAAAAAATAAAGGCGAGTAGATAAGAAACAGATGGTCAGATTAGACCATCGTCTTGGATATCTTCAGAGGACCTCCTCACTTGTTAATCGCAGCCTTTATAGTTGCCAAGATAAAGTCCTGCTGCTGATCCTGAGGTCCATTTTACAGGGCCGGGGGTGGGGGGGTGGGGGGTGATTATTACCTAGGAGTGAGGATTTACTTACATCACTTTCCAAATAAAATAAGAGTGAAATGTAAATGACATTTTCGACATATTGAATTCTTTACTTTTGTGTTATATTTTGTTTCCGTGGCTGCATTGTGTCACAGGGTTTCTCTCCCTTAGGCCTGGACCACACATTGTCTCTGCCACAGCTGCGGCTGTTTTTGATCCGCTGCTGTAAAGACCCTGCTGCCTCTGCTTCACTCTGACCGTTATCTCAATACTCTCCTGAGGGATATCGTGGATACTTATTTAGCCCTTCAATGGAAAGTTGCTGCTATCACAGACATTGTAGCTGCTGATATTTTTTCTGCAAAAAGAGGGACGTGTGTGAGATATCCATCTTTACAGAGTTCACTGGAGTCAACGATAGGCGACTTGGGGGACATCTGTAATGGACGCCTGTCAGCTCCAGTCTGGTCCAAGGAGGAGATAAGTGATTGAAGGTGTAATCTGTGACCTGAGGTTTGTTTGAAGTGTAAAAATTGATGGCAGCACGAACATCCTTCCCCCACCTTTTTCTTTTGATTTGTGGTCAATACAGCAGACCCCAGGCCCCCACAAATCAGACTGAGGCACCCAGGGACCAGGGCCACAGGGGACCTAGGGTCACAGTGTGGTGTCATATGAAAGACAAGGTTGGTCCTTCAGTGCACTTAATGTGGAATCAAAATAATTCATACTGGACCCCGATTTGTGCTTCAATCTAGTCAAATCTTGAAGCTAACTGTGAGCCACAGGCGCGGACCTTTCACGTCGACCTGCTAAGTGCCGACTCTGCTGTGTCAGACGACGTCGCACTCCTGTGCCATGGAGCCAGTGCCACACCCTCAGATGTGCGAGGGCACTGCTCCTGCTGAGGGGTTTGCTAATTGGCAGAGCATCATGTCCAACTGCAGGTTATCTGAGGATCGCTGGCTGCTTGTGTGTGTGTGTGTGTGTGTGTGTGTGTGTGTGTGTGTGTGTGTGTGTGTGTGTCTGCTGCTCCTGCGTGACAATTTGCTTCTGCATGTCTGTATTTTCAGTGCAATAAGAAATGAAAGATCACAAGAAAGCACCAGAATGAAATACATTCTCACAATGTGAAATGGAAAGTTCTGTAAATAAGTCCCAGAGGGCATTGTATTGTACTGTATGAGCCTAATTAAGCTCAGTGGCAGCCATAACACAAACAGCTGTATACTCTTGACCTCAGCATTGAACTGAAGAGAGATCTCCACCCAATCATAAGACATGTTTGCGCTGATAAGGCTCCTCTATTGTTTCATTTTTGTCGGTTTAAGCACTATTCTCTAAATGAGCGCGGCACCTGTTGATAGGACGCTTTTAAAAATGTCATCATGCCTCCCGGATTAGGTTTAAACAATGATGCAAAATTGTTTTTGTTGACTGAAGATGGGAAGACATCTTGTTCAGATTGTTCTTGTTGTATGGTTTCAGGGTGTGTTCAAAAAGCACTGGAGTGGGCAGAGGCCTGAAGGCCCTCCCCAGTGTGAATAATTTGTGTTCTTGCAACCTCAGAGTCAGAAACCGATTATATGCTATATTTCTATTTCAATAATATCTCAAAATAATATAACAGCACAACATTAGTACAATTATTTTCAATGTGAAGGGCTCTATCTAGAGCCAGTGTTTGGTTTGTCTGTTCTGGGCTACTGTAGGGGAACCTCCATGGAAGTCGAGATGCTGTATCTGTTGGTAAATCGGCTCATTCTAAGGTAACAAAAACATAATAATTCAGGCGATTATAAACTAATGAAAACATACCTATAAATATTATATTCTGTTTTAGCCGATAGATCCTCCCTTCACACTGGACCTTTACCTACTTGGGAAATTAACTTTTCACTTAAAGAAAAAAACTCTCACCAATTTTAGACATCAAAGTCTGTTCCAAGATGTTGGGGAGTACTACTGCATGTGTAAAAAGTAGTTGTGTAAAGAATTTTGTAGCTCCAGAGGGAGCTGCGTGAAATGTCATAAAAAATGCCTCGAGTTTTGAAAATGAAAAAAGTCTGGAGGTGTGGAGAATGTATGTGATAAAAAGTCTATCTCTGGTTTTGCTGCATCAATTTGGATTCACTGTAAAAAAATATATATATATATATTTTTACGGTAGAAAACTGTCTGCTGTGGTTTACCATAGTAAAAAGGGTAGAACTTTCTACTATTACGGTAAAAGGTTATGAGTATTGTTGATTTACAGTTAAAGTTTGAGTTTTATTCTATGTTTTACATATAAACCCACATTAAACTGAACTTGAATGCACTAAAATCTTGTTGCTTCCCATTTATTTCCCATTTGATGCTGCTGTATGAAGAGGTAAACGCATTCAGATTTCATTATTCCAACATTTGTTGTGTGTCAGTAAAGTGAACATAGGGATGCATCAAAGCAAAGTTTTCCTTGGATGGCTCACATGAAGCGCAGGGTTTATCAGCACAAGTCACGCTGTCTGTGCCTGGGAGTCAGTTGGGTTCGACAGCCATATCAAAACCTAAACACGGCCCAGCCAGAGCCAAACTGCAGCAAGCACAATGTTGTTGTTGCCACCAGAAACAAAATCCTGACTGTTTATTTATGACTTATCTACCTTCCTTATTGCATGTCTGCCAAGAAAAGAAAAAAAAAACCACAAAGACACAATGCGGACAGGGTTTTTATTGTGACATTGCGATTCTCTGACCCGGCGCTTCGTTTAAATGTGCTTTTTTTGGCACTTTTACTTCCTCATTGGAATGTTTTGAACAGATCAACAGATTTAATCAGATAACTGTGATTTTAAATGTGAACCCTGACTGACCACCGGTGCTCTCTGCTCGTCCATCCCTGTTGTCTCCGCACCTCCAGTAGCTTGGTCAGGAACAAGGGGGTCACAAGGTGTTTCCCCTCTCCCCTCTTAGGACCCTGGACCACCCCCGCACCCATCCTCTCTCTCCCCACCATGCTGTGTGTGTGTATGTGTGTGTCAATGGACAAAACAGCAAGCACCACAGGATGTGCTATAATAGGACGGTTTGTCCTCCCCAACCGAGATGCTTCTGTCAGACTTTTGTTTTATAGCTGCTTGAAGTGCGTTATTTATTTAAGAGATGGCGTGATTGAGTGAAAATATAAATATTATATTGTTTTGTCCAACATTCCCAGAATGTTGTTTTAATAAAGTTGTCAAAATAGGTCAGACTGGTGTCAGATAAAAATATGTGGCATGATAATTTCTTGTATCTCGTCATTCTTCACTGAAGTGAATAGCTTCTGTCGGACATACTATATTTTTAATGTGCAGGTGAAACACTTAAGATTTATGTTTCACCTGCACTCACAGGGAAGACCAGGAAGGAAACCTTGTAGAAAAAGTAGGAAACAATGACACAGGAGGAAAAAAAGAAGCGGGAGATGAGTCTAATGAAAGAGAGGAAGAAATAAAGGGACAAAGGACAGGGTTGATGATGAGAGGGCAGTGGATGGCAGGCAGGCCAGTCCTCTCTCTGTGTAGTAGAGTTAATGACAGGGATTAAGGAGCTGGGGGGGGGACTGCTGGGATCTCCAGGCTCTGCTAGACTCCAGCGTGGCCCTCCCATCATCCCAGGAGATCTGCGGGAATCTGACTCCATTTGGCCTTAAATCTCCTGACAAAACAAAAACCATGTGGCTCAATTAGGAGGAAATTAGTTTCTCCTTCCACATTCACATTTTACTCGCTCTGCATCTTCACTGAAAGGCGTGAGCATTAATATGACATTCAAAATCAGTTATTAGGGTTACTTTTAAGATTCCTTTAAAGTTGGAATCTTAATTGTAAGACTGGGAGGTGTATTCTGAAGTGGCAGGAAATGTCTGGATCTCATAATCAATAAGTATGATTCTTGCCTGTTTTCCTTTAAGCTAGAGACATAGAAACCTAAAGCCTGTCCCTGTTATGAGAAGCCAAAGTGAAAACACAAACAGCAGCCCATGTGAAAACCAGGTGCTTTGCAGACTTTTCATCCACAGTCTCACAACGTCTGAGCAGAATTATTGTCTGTTATGCTCAAATTTCCTTCAGGACGGGAATGAAAGAGCCGCCACAGACCTGACTGGCACTGAGAAAGACCAGGAGGGAGTCCCTGACAAAAAGTGCATGGTGAGCAAAACCATAAACTCGAATATGAGACAACCAGTAGGCTTTAATTGTTAACGTTTTACCACCAAATTGTTCTTTCAAGGCCTAAAAATGTGCTCTGTGCAGCAGGGCATGAAAAGAAAACAGGTTCAACCCAATATTGGAGCCATGCCAGGGAAAATCTAAAAGACCCTTTTATAAAAACTGGTAAAATAAGAGACAAGTTGTGCCCGACAGTATGAGCATGTCAGGAATATCGAGACTATTTATATCTCAGAAGATTTACAACCGAAATGCCGTCTACTACCACGATTTCATCACAGACAAGCACTGTGTTACATTTTTATCCTTATTTCAGGGCCAAGTATGACAGTGTTTGTCTAAGAGTTTTAAAAAGCCCTTTCAAATGTGAGCAGCTGTGTTTATTTACTATGTATGTACAGTCTGGATCCAGTGCCAAATGCAGTTTAACTGAGGGCAGTCAGCTCTGTTACAAGGTTATTTAGCAGGTTCAATGGTCATCACAGGAACAAAACAATAAAGTGCATGCTCTACTGTTACACTTTTATGGTAGCTGTTAACCTTCCCATCAAACCTAAGAAGCAGTCCTCAGCATTCTTGCACTGGTGAAACTGCAAAGCATCTAACAGTGGCGACAGTGTGGCGGAGGCTGCGCTGTTTTCCCCATCTGTCAGCTGTTTGACAGACAGCAACAAACTGTAAATCAGTCACCTCTGAGACGAGGCTGGCCCTCTCCCTGCTCAGAGCAAACAAACCAAAGAGTGTGTGTGTGTGTGTGTATTCACCCACAGTGCATCGTCCGCTTCCTTTACCCACTTCATGTGGTGCAGACGCCAGGTGGGTCAAGTGGAGCCCAATTTTAGGATAAAGTGCATTAAAACGTATTACAAAGAGTTTTTAACTGGTTATGAAACAGTCTCAATTTAATGCGGATGCCTCTGTATGACCTACATAAACAGTGAGAAGATTGTCTATTTCTGTATAATTATTGGGTCAGATTCAGCTGAATTCCCCTTAAAATCAATGAGACGAGGTGATAGAAACATTACCGCTTTTGTCCACAAGGGCCACCAACAAAATGAAAAGTTCTTGTAGGGACTTTAAAGTGAGACCATGTGACTTTTTTAGGATGAAAAAATAAAATCTTCCTGTTATAAATGAAAAGTTGAATTCATAAGAAATAAAATACACCCTTGGTAAACCTGATGGGGTTTTGCCACTACAAGCCTACTTGGATGATATGACCAGTAGCTTATAGTTGCTAATGTTGGCATGGATACCGATTCACTGACATTAGTTTCATGTCTTTAAACATACAAACTTACCTCTAAACACAAGGTTCAAACATTTATTTTAATGTGCATTTTTAATTTGTGCATAAAAATAGTAAAAAAAAAAAGTAAAAAACCTTGAATCGCCACAAAAATGTTTTATTTGGTTTGATGTTTAACTGCCTGTCTTTTAATTATGTCAGCTTGCTGCACACTCTTCTTCTGTAATGTTTTTAATAGCCATCAACGCGATGCTCTCAACTCCTAATATTCACATAGCAGTAGTGCACATTACTTTGCATTTCTTTTGCAGATGTTCTGCAAACTCGCATTACCTTTGTGTAGAAAACTGACTTTAATAAGGTCTTTAAAGCTCAAAGAAAATCTTGGGAAATTCAATGTGTTATGATCTTGTAATTACCACTTGTGCACTAGCAAAAGTTACATAATCTGAAAATGAAGACGGACAATTGCACCATCATACCACAAATATTAGGACCTGAACCTCTGTGCGTTTGTGCATTTGTGCCTGAGTAGATGTGGTCTATTCTGAGGCTGTCTGGTCTCTCTCTTGTGCTTGTCTGCAGCCAGAAGCTGTGGCTCCTTTAAAAGCTGACAACTGCTTTAAGGAGTCAAACAATAAAATCAACTTTAACACTCTGTCGACAACTTTGATGTGCAATCACAAGGCGAGAGGAGGGGAGGGGGGGTTCAGAGTGGGAGTAAAAACATCCTCCGACTTGCCCTAATTGTTTCAGCATCTGTTTTGCTGTTGCTATCACACAGACAGGCTGAAAACACAACTGAAAACACAACTGAAAACACACATTCAAAGTTTCCACTCGCTCCATTTCCTTTAATCAAGTTGCCCTCACAGTGACTGATTGCCAGACCAGATCTTGGCCTCGTCTTGCCTGTCTCTCCATCTCTGCTTACTGTGCAACGCATGTTAAACTCTACAAGGCTTTCCCCTCAATAATACTATTTGTTTCCCTTCAGGAGACAGCTGATAATTACATTAACTCATTACAACTGGCAATTATTATCATAAAATGTGACGAGAGGAAGACGGGAGGCTTGTGTCCAGGGTAGGATTGAGCCAGCAGGGACAGGTTTGAATAAGAGTCCGCGGCCAGAGCGTGCTAATGAAACGAGACCAACTGGCTGTGGAACGTGGCCTTCCCATTATACACGTACTTCAGGTTTCTAAAAGAGGAAGCGGGACACTGTTAAAACACAAAAGGTCCAGATGTGAGGCCCCTTGAAACACATCTCACTGTCTGCCCTGTGTTGAATGTTAACAAATTGTCCTTTAACGATCCCAAAACAGGCCTAAAGTCAATGTCAAAGCCATGTGTCACTCTTCTGAGCCCAGTGTGGGAAGGCTAAGTGCCTCCAAAAAGAAGCTGGGACTCTAAGAAAATATTTGGACAAAGCCCTGCACTATTTCAGCCTCCACAATGGGTTGATCCACATACTCGGCACTCAGCACATGTTGTTGCACTTCATCTCGCTCAAGGATTGAGGGCTTCAAAACACAGCTGAGGGATTTAGTAAGAACTCTTGCATTATTAATGAACTGAGAAGACATTTCTAACCTTGTAAGAACACTTGTTTTTTAAACTTAAACACAGGTGAGAGTGGCAGGAAGAGGTGATCAGATGAGCACTTTGAGCTACCAGACGGTGCTTCTTACAACGAGGGCTCCTGGGTGTCAGGGTGGCCATGATGCCAGCATATGTGTTGGCTGGCAGCACGATCTCTGATGAAGCCAAATGTTTGCACCCCAGACTCATCCAGATACGATTCAGCTGAAACAGACAGCTGCGCACCACACCCCTCCCTCCCCGACATCACCCCTCCTTTAATCTGCTGCTAACCACCACAAAAACACTCTCAAAAGCATTTAGTTTAACATCACTCATCCTCCACATATACAGTACTAATCCATATATGGTACCAAAATATGATACTGCACATGAATCAGTGGGGATAATAGCTGTGACTAATGCTGACCTGGATATGAAATATGATTTGATCTCATGCCTCCTCACAAATCTTTACAGTCACGTCGTTATATACATGGCTTCCATATGGCCGTAATACTATTGAGCAATCTGGAAGAACCATCTCGAAATATGATCTCATCTGTCCAACTGTGACAGCCAGGCACACTCACAAAACAGTGGAGCAACTTGTTTCATTTATCTTTCTCTGCAACTGATCACGTATACTGAGTCTCAAAGTTCACTGAAGACTTAAGACTACGACAAGAGCCACGTTAGCAATTCTCTGAGTCTGTACTTAGGGGTCAACATTGACCGAAGGGCTCGTTGGATCAATGAACAACACCTGAAATCCCCTCCCTCACATAAAACGGACAATCTGACAAGAATATCCACTTGTAGAAAGGTCAGCGGTGAGGACGTGAGACAGTTAGCATTTGAATGTCTCTCTTTTAATTCTCTACAAAATGACTTCTGTCACTTGTGTGCAAACTATAAGCGCAATACTAAGAAATCATTTGGGAAAGATTTTTTGAAAGCGTGCACTGTATGTACCCCCTAACATGGGTGGATAACATGACAAGCTTGATTTGAGCAAACCCTTGCCCAGGTCTGACTTGGGCTCATTAAACTTAACATATGCCACTGTATGAAATGTATATGCATTTTATTATTAATATTGTAATAAAATATTCTACTCTCTTCCTGGAACACTCAGTTGTCATCATACCCTGAGCCTGGAGCATCTTTTATCTGACCTTGTGCTCTCCCCCGCTCATCCCATCTGTGTTGTTACCAGCCGAGACACCTCATGAAGCCCTCTTTGTTCTATGTATTTCTTTCTTATCTCAAGCTTTATGTAAGTTGTTTGACTATTTAATTGTGTGTGCCTCATTAAAACTTGCTGAACATTGTTTAACCGCAATTACAGACCACAACACATTTTATGTACAGATTTTATTCACATGCATGTGTGTTTTTACATGTTTCAGAGAGAGTTTGTGTCAGAGAGAATTTAAAGTGATATTGGTGTCGGCCTCAGGCTGTAAAATTGCAGACTTTGTCCGGCTGGGGTTGGAGGTTTTGGCCCCTTGCAGAGCTCTAGTGTTTTGAGCTAAATGCTAACATTAGTGTGCTCAAATACTCGCAATAACAACCTTAACATGCTGATGTTTAGCAGGTAATGTTTACCATGTTTAACACTTTAGTTTTGCATATTAGCAAGCTAATATTTGCTAATTAGCACTAAACACAAAGTGCAGCTGAAGCTGATGGGAATGTGATTAGTATTAGATATAAAATTTGACATCATGGTGAAAGGTCAGGGGATCACCAAAGTCATTAGAATCTAACTAGAAATCTGTACCAAATTTAATGGAAATTCATGCAATAGTTAAGATATTTTAGATTGCACAAAAATGGTGAACAGACCAACTAAACAACATTGCCACCCTTAGATCCTCTCTTCTGCTTTTAACTAGTGTCTACCTTCATTTGCAACCAAGAAGAACAAAATGTGTAACAATTGCCACCACCCAATAAACAGCCACCCACTACTGTGTGTTCTCACCTTTACACAAGTCTGAGCCTCCTGATCAGAGGAATGATTTGAGAGTGTTTACACTGTACTGCAGACCCCAAGTGAGTTTTTGCTCTCGGAGGGAAAATCCTCTGAGAGGGAATACTAAAACAGGAAAAACAGTCTGCGTAACCCATCATACAGCACTAACACTTTATGCAAACGATTGATGCTATGGCTTGGCCCGGGTGCAGGGTTCAACGGCCCAGCCCTTCCTGCCTTTGTTGGTCTTTGTTTAGGGTGGTACGCCTTCATCAACCAGGGGTGTCCTTGTGCATGACCCTTGCTCCACAGGTTCCTCCTGAAAGATCACAATTTATGTTGCACTTCAGTGTCAGGTGAAGTTTCATTTGTAAATTGAGCAGAACCTGGAGGAACCTATGTACCTGTTTTCATGAGTATCATGGAAACTAAGGTTTTTTTTAAACAGATGGTTGAGGTGGGTACAACCCTGAGGGCCTTTAGGATTAGGGCTGAGAGGGCAAGTCTAAACCTGCTCTTTTGCCTTCCATTCATGAGCCTGTACAGGCCAATGACTTTTAAAAACATGATCCAAAATTTAGTTGACCAAAAATGATGATATCTGATTGGGAAAAAAAGTAATTTCAAACTTTTGTTATGATTACTTAACAAAGTGGAGACCTTTTGATCGCGGTCAAACTGAAAGCTCCATGATTAAAGAGCAAGAGATTCTCCTCCTCACATCTGTGTAAGTGTGACTGCACGGGTCCATGCAGAGGGCAGGGCGCCGCATGACAGCAAGATCAAGGTCAGAGAGTTTGAAAAGAGGGAAGCGAGCCAAGGACACCCAGGCTCTTTTCATGGATAATCTCTGCTACCACAATACGGAGTGACAAGCTTTCACGGGCCCAAAAGGCAAACAGCTCTCAGCATTCCAACATGGCAGCCTGATCTGTCTATTCATACGCAGAGCGAATGGCGACTCATCGCCTGGCTCATCTCGACATGCAGGGGGGGGATTTGTCTCGCAGGAGAGAAGCCTCACCTGTCAGAGGTAGAAAAGCCCTTTGGCAAGGACACAAAGTGCATAACAAAATCCGACAGGTCAGATGCTTCCTATAGGCACATATGAAGAGGAGGGGCTTAGCAGAAAAAATACACTTAACCCTTACTTAAAGTAACACAGAAAGCACATGCTATATATTCAACCCTTGCTCAGGTTATAATTTTTTGACACTAGCATGGTATGAACGGTGGAAGGAAACCTCTAATTTAGATTTATGCACTACTGTATTTTGTAGAAACTCCCTTAAACATACTAAAGCCCCTCAGTGATCCTTATCTTGGCTTTAACATCCTCTCTGCACAATGCATAAGAACCTGCTGCACAATTTCAAATCACATCAATAATGGACCTTTGTTTGCTGTAATATTTGCACGGTAGTAGACATTTAGACATTGTAAATGTAACTACAGTCCACAGGCAGTTAGCTTAGCTTAGCACAAAGACTGGAAAAAGGAGGAAACAAACAAAACTCTCCTTCCAAACTCCAAAGCCTCTTTTATACTGGACAAAAAAACCTAAAACACCCACAAACATCTGGCTTTTGTCTTCAGCAGGAAAGAGTACAATCGGTATTATTCCCAGGTCAAATGACTTTGCTGTTGTTGCAGGTATTTATTGGCTCCAGCTCTGATCAGCAGTGATGGAAACATGACACCCTGGTGGACACAATCCTTTTTGCCCCCTTTCCGGTGCGAAGTTCTACATTCTCATCCGATTCTTGGCAACAAAGCAGCAAAGGCTTATTTTCCAAACTGTAGAACTATTGCTGTAGAGTTGTAGGAATTTTACACAGAATACAGTGGGAAATTAACAAGTCACATACTCTCAAAATACGTTTTTGGCAACTGTTCCCAAGTTAATCAAGCTCTGCGCTGCTGTATTGTTTGAGGGTGCCATTTGGCAGCAGGCCTGTAAATCATATGCTGGTCATTGAACAGTAAGCAGTCTGCTGATTTTCTTTGCAGAAAATAAGGGAGAATCCAATTGTTTTTCGGCTCCCTCCCCCCTCCCTCTGTGGCTATCAGCAGGTCTCTGGAGAAGTGCTGGTTTCCGTAAACGTGATGGGGAGATGTTTCCTGTGGCAGGTCTGTCTGCTGCTGATTAGAGCCCATCCATCAGCCGGACCTCCTTGGAGCAGAAAGGAGGGCACTGGTCAAATCTGTCTCCCAGTCCAGACCAGATTCTCATATGCTTGATACAAGGTTACAACAGGTCCACGCCCTGCCCCTCCATCCTGGACAACAAGGCCTGATAAACCCCTCAGTTGGCACTGAATGATTCAACTTTAGAAGTCACACAATAAACAAGTTCAGCCAATTTTTCGCTTTACAGTATAATTAGACAAGTGACTTATCCCAATTTCTTTAATATAGATCTGCATTTTCAGCACTCTAATTGGTATTTTAGACCAAATAATACTGTACATGCATGTTTTTTTTCAGAACATCATGAGCTATATTAACTATTTGGAATGTTTTACAGTGCAGAGCGGCTGCCTCCAGGCTCACAGAGGTTAGAGTTGCTTTTGTTTCTCCTTTGCAGACGTGATCCTTCATCAGCTCTGGTCCGCAGGCGCTGATTGCTCTGTGCTGCAGTGTGCTTGGTTTCTTCCTCTGTGGACCCCTGTGCCACTCTTGGGTAAAGCACCCACAATAGCAGGATGACTCCAGTCTAAAAACAGGCTGCTATTTGTGCCCCCTGCTGTGTTGAGGCATTTTTCTCCCCAGTCCCCATCACTTTCTTTGGCCTCCAGTGTAAAGCGTAAACAGGAGGTAGTGAAGTATCCTCCCTGGCCAGGCGGAGGAAACCACACAGGGTCTGGAGATTGAACCCTCCTGTGGTCAGATGGTCAACTGGGAGGCAGCACTGGGAACTACTGAGTCTGAGAAACTGTGTTAAGACTACGGTCTATTGTGTTGGACATTGTTTGTGGATAGATGTCAAACACAGCATGACCTTGCATGAGAAAGAAACTTTGCTCCACTGTTGGCACTCCTGAAGTTCCATTAATAAAAAAAAGGGAGAAACCCGATGGGGATCAGTTCAGGGCATCAAGACACAAACAGGAAAGATTTAATTTAACAAGAGCAGTAAACGTCTCAGCTGGTCAGGCTATCATCTGTGCTGCTGTCTCAGGACAGGAACCTCCCTACCAAAAAGAAATCCCGGAGGTGATAAATTGTGCTTGCATGCAAAAGAAAGACCAAGGCTTTCCTTTTATGTTTGTCTTTCAACAGTGTCTAAATCAGCAGATATGACTGTGTATAACACAGACACACAGGATAGCAGGTAACTCACAATGAAGCCCTAACGTGACTTGTTGTAACACAAATTCCTTTGTAGTACAAGTACAACGAGATAATGGACCGCGTCAGAAGAAGGAATTTAGTACAATTTATGCCACACTTTGACTTTAGACTCAATTGCTTTTAAGGGCCCCTTCAAGGCATGCGTTTGTACGGATGTAACATTCCTCAGAGAGCAGTAAGTGACAGAGCACCACTGACCATAGTCACCTCAACCTGTCAGGCTGTTGAACCTGAGGCTGACGTAGACAATGCCCAGGTCAACAGGTCTACACTGCAATCACTACAGGCAATAGATTCCATTACGCAGGTTTGACTTCTGACCTTTGAGGGAGTGTCAAAATAAGATCAATAAAAAAAAGGAGGAAACAGCACCAGCACATCAGTCAAAGGAGAGATTAGAGAGTGGAAGATGTTCAATAAAAAACAAACAGTGGGTAAAAATCTGCACCAAATTTCATGACAATCTAAGAAAAGCTCCAAAGTCATTAAGATTCATCATCTGTGAACAACTGGATAAGTGAAATACGTGATCTGCTGGTGGAACTACAGGAAAAGTCAGGGGATCACTTAAGTCTTTAGGATTCTTCCTCTGGGAACCACGAACATCTGTACAAAATTTCATGGCAATCCATCTAATAACTGTTGAAATAATTCAGTCTGCACCACGTGGTAACCTTGCGAGGCAGCTGTAGATCACAAAAAAACATGCAAGAATCCATCTTGCCAGGCGTCAAGCTGTGCACTTGTGTCTGAACCACAGTGGTTCAGACCCATCAGCGACCTTTCAGGAACTACTGGCAGCTACAGCATGAACTATGGGCACGGTGTGCAAGGTGTGTGTGATGACGGGTGTGATAAGTAATTGTTTGGTCAAAAATGGCATCAGCTATGTCAGAAGTTAAGAGTATTTCTTCGTTTGAAGGCTTTTCTCAGATAGTTAATTAACTGCCGCAATATGCTTAACATAGTGGTGGAGAAGCCTAATATGTATGCAAAAGTTCATCTGAGTGTGGCAGGATACATTTTATCAGGCTCCAGTCTGGGTTGCCATCTGCATGCATAGTAGCACTAAAACCAAACAGACTTTCCTTCCCATCAGCCTCTTGGTTTGAGTTTATCTTCTGGCAGGAATACAGAGAGGAATACAGGCAGAATATGGGTCAGGATGTTGGAGGAACTTGGCTTCTTGGACTCATGTTATTGAGCAGCAGAAGAGTGACAGAGACCATCAGAGAAAACACTTTGCTGCTCTGGCAGAAGAAAAAGGGAAAGAGGAACTTGGGTCTTCCCAGCTGCTCTTCTAAAGGGGGAAATGAGAGGCGAGCTTGGAAAGATTTATAGTCTTCATAATAAATTTCACAGGAAGGATTACAGCATTACATTGTAAGTGTGGATATAGTAGAGAAGAGGCAAGCGGCACTTGGCCCAGGCGGGAACAGTTCTGTTAATAGCCTGGCCACCGACACTGTTATTGTTCGGGAGACGCTACACCAGGCAGACTCCTCTTTAGATCAGATACAGCAAGTCTCAAAGGCAGACGCTGAGATTTCCTTTCTGCCATCCAGCTGCTATGTGTCATGAGTGAGAGCCTCTGAAGTTACAGCCAGCTGCCCCTGCAGATCAACTCACTATATTCTCACTACAGCCGTCTGTATCGCTGGATATGAAGCATTAAATTACACACAAATGTAAAAAAGTGCAATATTTCTTAATGAAATTTAAATGCTTCTCAGGCTGTTTGGAGGGAGCTCACAGAAGCAAACTGAATACAAATATTCCCTTACCAGAAAATACTGCAAATATATCCTCATCTTGTACGCTGATTCCTCTCCTTCCCATGCATAACTCTAAGGAGAGTTTCCACATATCTCTCATTCCATTTCAGCGTCTATCTGACCTGGATTGTTCACGGACAGATGCACCAAATTCCACAGTTAACAAGCACCATGGGGCAGAACAGGAGGGAGGCCCGTTGACTTTTTACAGAGGAACATCTTATCAGGCAAAATACCACCAAGCATGCAATTAGCCACCAACGCAGGTCATTTAAAAAGACTTTTCTGCGATAAAAAAAAGCTCATGCACATTCCATGCTCCAGGGAAATGTTGTGAAACTTTGCAGCAACTCCCAGATGCTTAATGTAATATATTTGAACTAAAATAGCTGAGAATCACAAAACAAAATCTGGCGATAAAAAAACTTTCCAGATTCTAATTAAAGGACCAAACTGAGCCGATCCTGGAGAACTGTACATGCAGAGAATTCCCTCTGCCTCAGCCTTCCTCTTATCTTTTGTTGCTCAGGCGTGGGCTGTCAGATCGCATGTATGCTGGCTGTCGTACAGTGTGTCTGAGGAGGGCATGCTCGGTAAAAGCTGCAGAAGCCAGTGGTGTGACCTGACGCTGGCCCCTGACCTACACCCAATGGGAGTGAAGCTCAGCGGCAGGACGCCACGGCTGACATGACAGCTCCTGCTGGGAAGGGAACGGGCGAGGCACAGCTCACCTCTAATCCCCACCAGATCTGGCTTCATCAGGCTGGTACCCTGCTTGCAATGCTGCACTCACATTCCTGCACATCCCGACTATACAGAAGCCCCAGCTAGACCGGAGGAAGAACCCCTGCTGAGCCCCATACAGGGAATGAAACTATAGTATGGCAAATGATGTCTGACAAGTGAAAAATGTCTGTGTGAGCGTGTAGATATTTGCTCACACTTTGCATGTGAGTGGGTAATATGGTCATGTGTGCAAGGCCCACATGCAGCGGCATGTTTCAGATAGCATGTCACATACACAAGGCTTAAGATGTTGCCTTTGGGGCACAATGTCAAAAGCAAATACTGCAGATCTCTGAAGAGTAGAAGAAACAAGGGTAAGACATTCAGGGGCTCCCTGAAAGCAATTATCCTGGCATGCATACACACACACGTACAAAGACTACGGTCAGTCAGTGGTGAATGGCTTGACTCCTCAGGCTCTGGTTCTCCAAACACACCCTCTTCCTGTTTTACTAAGGAGAAAATAGGAGCAGCAACGGAGAGGAAGAGATGAGAGACGCAGCAGGGTGAAGCAGAGACTGAAGTGTCATTACCCAACAGTCAGGAAAGAAACAATATGTCTGTTTTAACTGGAGATGACATGATTATTATATCAACAGAAAACTAATCAGCAACTTTTAAATAATCAATTCATTGTTGTCATTTCTCAAGCAAAAATGCCAAACGTTTTCAAGTTCCAGCTTCTCAGAATCAGAGGATGTGTTGCTTTTCTTTTTTATATATGATAGTAACTCAATTTGTTTGGGTTTGAAACTGTTGGTTGGACAAAACAAGGCAAACAGTTTGGAGACGTCACTTTAGGCTCTGAGAAATGACAGTATAAGGGGCATTTTTTACTATTTTCTGACATCTAATAGAACATTATTAATCAACTAATGGAGACAATTTGCAAATTGATCAATAATAAAACTAATCATTTGTTGCAGCCCTAGTTTTACCTGAGATAGACATCCAGATGCAAGAGCACAACTAACCACGGGTGTGGAAAAAATTGATGACTTTAGACTCGACTTGACAAAATCAAAAAAGACTTGAAACTCGACTTTAACACCAATGATTCATTACTTCACTTGGACTTGAGCCTTTTGACTTGAAAATGCTTGAAACCCTCCCAAAAGCCAAGTGATTAAAAAGTATGTTATCTAAAAAGCCACAAATCAGTTGATCCTGAATGAACTAATGTTGGTGCTATTCATTCTCAGCCAGTCAGCACTTCATTCCCCAGGTGCACTTTGTTTGAATCAACCTGACAGAATCAGTTCAAGTTGTGGGAGAGAACCACGAAAAAAGAGCATAATTTGACCTTTTATTACTCTGATAAAATGGCATCGACTCAAAACTCAAAGTTTAGGACTTGGGACTTCACTCTGGAGTTGCTTGTCTTGACTTGGGACTTGAGTACTTAGATTTACTTTTGACTTGCAAAACGAGGACTTGGTCCAACCTCTGCAACTAACTAAAAGTTATAAATTCTTACCACTCAACCATATTTTACGAGTAAAAGAGAAAATACCTAACATGGCTATTGATATATAATATAACAAAAACAAAATAGATGTTGGTGGTGATGTTGTTTTAGATGATTTAAAAATACTAGGGATAAGCAGAAGCAGGGGATGGGTGTGTAAACCTCTACTATGTGAGTGTGCATTTATTGGGCGGTACAATTCATGAGCAAAACACATAACATAATGGCTGAGTAATGGTCACAGTACATTCAAGCTAAAGGTTGGATGTTCTAAGCACATGGTTTTCCCACATGAAAGAAGAAAAACAAGAAGAAACCACTGGCTTTTATCCACAGGCACGAGGCATGCAGACAGAGAGCATCAGCTGAAACATCAAGTATCTCGAAAAGCAGGGGAATTACCAGGGGCGTAATTGCGTCAACATGGAAATCTCTGCAAGTATGAGAGGGGACACAGTGTATGGTCTCCCACAGTGTGGGAGGTGAAGGGAGGGACACTTCAAAAGCCCTTCACGTGAGACTCTCAGGAAAAACTCTTATTTCCTCTCCTAAAACAACAGGTTAGTCATGTTGTGAATCAGAAGAGTCATAAGGTGTCTTCCTGGACCTTGAGAAAAGTCACTACTGTTTTCACTACTGTAAACTGGAGCTCCAAACAGAGGAGTAATCAGCAGCTTACAGTGTGAGCGGCTGGACAGGCCGCTCCCGTCGTCACAGGGAGTGGATTCCCGGTTCCTATGACTTCCTGAGGGGCCCCTGGGTCTTTAAAACAAGGCTGTGTACCACAAACAACCATTCATTATTACACTTTCAGCTATCTAAAAGCAGACACGCAGTATCAGCTCTCATATGATGCAGTTCATATGGAGACAGCATTTACACACAGCTCTCTCGAGACATCCTGAAGGAATGTAACAGAATTATTCAAGGGAATGCACATAAGAATGTAGGAACACCCAAAATATTACAGTTCCACAATCTGGATCCTTAGTTTCATGAGCGCTGGATGAATGAATTTAGAAGCAAGGTGCTTATTTATTTTTTTCTCCCCCACTCAACTATCTGCAACCTGTGACATTTTCACCTCCTCTCAGAGAGGTGCAGAGGGCCTCTTTGTCTGACCATCGAGCCTCTCCCATTACATCAGAGTGATATCTGGTCCAGCTGGGGCTCCACCTCTCTCCTCCCCTGCTTCAGATATCACAGGTGGAGCCCCAGCTGGACCACTTCCACCCTGCCAGGGCACAGGCCTTATTATGCAGCACTGACACACGTGTGCCACAGCCGCCCCTGGATCCATCCAAGCAACACTGGATTACTCATACTTGAATGAACTACTGTATTGTACACATTCTGGCCCATGTATGACTGTGGAACAAGTGGTAACTGATGAGATTGTGCTTGACAGGTCAAAGTTCATGTTGATGTAACTTCATAATAGTTAAAGGATACTTAACTGTGGCCAATTTAGTAAATCCCTTCACGTATCAGGTAACATACAGATACATATTATTGCTTTTTTTCTCCCTGCAGTTACTCTTTTGCAAGAAGGGACTCTAGTTATTACTAGTGACCACAGCTTATACATCTAGGAAAATTGATCGGCCTATTGGCCGTTCGCTAAACCCGCCAAAACCCGCAAACATCGATTTACCAATCGTAGCTTAGCAACTATAGCACGGTCAAGCTTTGGGTTTCTCCACATGCAGAAATCTTGTGCATGAGGCTATACAAAGAATTTGGAGGGTGGTGTCTTCTTTCCAGGATGAAGGGATTAAACTGTCTGCTCTAACATAAGCCGCAACATGTACGGCTAACTAGCCTGCTACCTACAGCAGTAACCTAACCCAACGTTACCTCCGAGGCCAAGGAGCATTTCATCCTACATTGTGGGGTTACATGTTTAGGTTTAAAAGTCTTGTTCACAACCAGCACCTCCACTAGTATTTCTCAACTCTATGTTGACTGACACACCGGGCCGACAGTCAGCCATCGGCCAATGTTGGGCGGTAGGTGAGCGTCTGTAGCGGTAGTGTTTTGCAGTGTGTTCCACACTGTTGGCACTTGTAGGTCCTCGTCTGTAGCTTTTCAGGCCAACTGAGCATGTTGAATCACCATGAATTCAACTTAATCTCATCTGATCATCAAAAACAACAACAACACTTAATTACACTTTTACTTGCTTGGACTAGTTTACCAAGAGTACCCTGCAATATTTAAGAACAATCCTTTATTTCCAAGTCCTAATGGATCAACTGGTAAGGATGCTGAATTTCTGCCTGGAACCAACAGCTTTAGCCTCATATCATGTATGTTACAATCAAATTTATATTTAAGACCCCTTTTACAATGTGCTATTTTTAAAACAAGTGAGCTTGAAACTTTAATGTCAAAATTACGTTATGTCAAGATTTTTTAAATAGTAAATCTGCCACTGTTTCATTGTAGAATGAAGCTTAACAAATGGTGATTTCAGGGTATACTATCCGGTATTAACAGCTTACGTTTCGTCTTGGCTCTGTACCATCAGTTCCATTATGACAGGGTAATAATGCCTAGTTGTGCTCCATCTCAAAGAAAGGACCTTTCCCATTAGATGTCTTTCTTCCAGCTTCTCCTGGGTGGCAAATTCTCTCTAAGATATAATTATTCGCAGCAGGCCAGAGCTAGATTTGGGCCTGTTAGATATCTGTCACCTGTTGTTCACACAGCACAAACATCTATACCAGGCCTGTCCCCCCACCCCCCCCCCTTACTCTTCCTGTGTCTTTGATCAATAATTCTGTGGCCACCCGTCCGCCATCAATATGTGCACCAGAGAGGGGCCCATTGTCATCTAATTACAGGCCTACTACTCTCTGTGACTGAGCCAGTGCCTGGGTGAGTGTGATTAAAAGTCAGCTGGGGCATACTTTGGTTCCTAGCGGCTCTTTCAACTGGAACTAACAGCTTGGAAGCACAGCGCAGCCAAACAAAGCTTTCTTCAGCACGCTCCGGTCGGGGCTGAAATTTTAAACACTATTGGTGCTGACGTTTCTCTCTGATGGGGGTTCACAGAAGTTAGAAGTAACGTGATTGAGCATCTAATTTGTATTGAAATTGAGAGCACCTGTGACATCTGGAGAGGCCGAAGCTGAGTCACACATGGGTTCATCTTCAGAGCGGGAGAAGCGGAACATCAGGACAATAGGTAATAACATCAGAAGAGGGACATCAACCATCTGAGCCAGTGAGGCCTTGTGTTACGAGCCAAAACCATTGTTTGTCTTGACTGAGGTGAAGGATAGCAAACACAATAGGATCTTGAGAACTTAAATGTGTGCGTGTGTATGCTTGCATGTCCATCAGCTTGTACTGTACATTACGAGCTTTGATGGACTGCAACCCTCTCCCCTCCTGTAATAACAAGAATCAGTAAAGTTTTATTTGATTTTGCAAGACTATAGCAAATCAATTCAAGATGGGGACCAATCCTTTAGCCGCCTGCATCTAGTCCACAATAAACCTATAGTTGTGGATGTAGGAAGACTTTTCCTGAGGGAACACTCACAGGAAACACCTTCTCCTTTATTATCTTTCCTGCTGTTATCGCTGGCAGCGTCTGCTCGCCCTCTCCGCTCCTTTCTAATCTCCATGGCCGGTGCGGCCTGCACGCCATCCCGGCATAACTCCTCTTTCTCAGGGCCCCCACTCCCTAATGCATCTTCCAAGGCCAGTCTCCTCATATAACCTTGCAATTCATTCAGAGGCACAGATCAGATAGCAGAAATGAAGAATGAAAAAGTGCAAATGACCAAGTTCAGATGCTAGTTAATAAAAGTAATGAACTGTATTGTTAGTGCGTCTTATAATTGCAGTTAAATGGAAAGGGCAAACTCAATAAAGCATCTCTGACTCACTCATGTGTTTCTCAGTGATTAAGAATTAGTGCTCTCCTCTCATCTGCAACAATCATGTTCTTACATCTATCACGATCTGAGGCCCGCAGCAGATGTAAGTCTGGGGTTGAATATAGGTGACAACAGTGCACATATGCAATCATGGCCACAGCAAGATTTATGATATGGCATAATGAGTTCATATTAATGCATGAACAAAACCTTAGCAGACACTCAAACTCCAGATGTGCTCTTATGTGGCTTCATTGACTCCAGTTACATTCAAGATTTTTGCAGAGGCTGTTTATTTTCATTAAAGTAAAGTTCAAAAGTCACGGATGCAGTGCATTAAAATTAAATTAAATCTGGGTAAACTATGACTTCCAGTCAGGAATTACCGTATCAAACAGGAATCAAACATAACGTACTGTTCTGTTTTTCATTAGACAGTTATTCAGGGATCCAGTTCTCAGCATTATTAAAATTACTTCATTACACTTCTGTTATATACTGTAGTATACATATTTTGCATGTCTTATTTTCTGTTTTCTTTATATATTGTTGTTGTATTTTGTCATATAATTTTAACATTCTTCTATTTGTTATTTGTTTAGCAACTTGAGCAACTGTAACGCAACTAATTCACTGAAAAAACATTAAATAAATAATAATCTTGCTGGAAAGATTATATTATATTTTTGACATCATGTTAACGGCCCGGAGGGAGGGCAAGGAGGGTCAGAAATGGCCCCTGGGCCAGCGGTATGAGACCCCAGAGTTACACAAACTAAGTTGCAACTATTTTTGCAATTTTATCTTATTTCATAAAATGCATGCAGTTTTTTAGAAAACCTGCTGTGAAATCAGGTATTTTAGGCTGCAACAACCCAAGAAAAAGGCTGTGTAATGCCTGAGGACTACTATTATAGTGTTGATTGCTTAACATCATATGCTAAGAATTTACAGTATACACGTTTATGCCAATATAAGAGACTCAAGAGCTACTTAGTGAATAAAACTGAGGGTGAATTGACTGTAGGTGCATTTACTCTCACTAAATCCCTGTAATTATTGCATCCTTCTCTGAGCTACCACTACAGCTGACGCTTTTTGTGCTACATAAAGAAACCTGTGTCGCATTTAGCGTGCATCTGTAAGACTTGTGCGTATATTTAGGATTAAGAGTCTAAAGAGGTTGGAATTGTCCTGCAGCTGAACTCCCACACTAACACATGAATGTATATAGAGAACGGGCTGGCATAACAGAATTAATCAACAATCAATCTTTGCAAGTCATAATCCAATATAAACTAACAATATTTTGCAACCAGATCCAGCCCGCAAGCTAAAACTGAAACCTGCAGCCGGCGGTCTATAACAGCGGTGGTAACAAGTCCCACTGCTGTGCCCTGATCCTCCTCCATCATAACCCGGCCTGGAGATGAAGGGGCTTTGTCCATACAGCTCTGAAGACACAACACACACACTGTGCTATACATGAGCTGCTGTTTCATCCCCGCAGCTCATTGTAAATAACAGAAAAGCCAAACTCAAGCTCTTTCCATGGGAAACAAACCTGCTTTGTGTTCCTCAGTGTGTATATCTACCCTGCTCAAGTACTGTACGCCTGTCTTCCTCACAGTACTGGACTCTAGGGCTGGTTCTTTCTGAGGGGCCCCCCATCTACATAGCTGAACATCAAAATTACTGGTTAGGTTTATGGTTGCTGGTCTGTAACGCTCAGGTTTCTGCTCATCTGGTCTACATAACACACAAGCTGTGAGGGGGTATCCTCGGGCTCCAACTTGGGAATCTGTACTGTCAGATTTAAGAGAAGAACAGCTCTAAAACTATTACAACACTCCTCTACATGCAGCATCAGTCCCTGCTGATTACTGATTCTTTTCAAATCCACCAACATTTGCAAGCCTTCAAACCATCTGGAAGTCAAAGCAGTAAAGCCTTAAAAGTGAGGTGAGTGGTTGAGAGTGACACGTAAAAGATTAATGCTTTTCACAATGGATGAAAATATGCAGCATCTTTTGGCAAGAAAAGCTCTCCAATGACACAAACTGCTATGTGGTGATGGAAAATCTGCGGCTCCAGAGGCTCAGAATGGACTTGGACCGCATTCCTAAAGTAGCCTTGACACAGACTCCACCTGGAAAGAGGAAACGAGGGTGGCCCAAAACACCCTGGCGGAGAACTGTGGCCTCGGAACTGAAAACGGCTAATCCAACTCAGAGCGAGGCACAACATGCTGTGCAGGACAGGAGCAGATGGAAGCAGATAGTAATAATAGACTTATTTCAGGAAAACAGGGTTGGTGGAGAAAGAAGAGCATTTCACTAAACAGAGCATTGTCATCTCCAGAAGTTCATGCTATCATGTTGATTAAACTAAATCAGTGATTACCAACCAAGGCGGTAGCCTTAATCTGCAGTTGCCATGGGGGCAAGTGGAAAGCATATTTAAAAAAACTTTGTGGCCTACTGTAGAAACATGGCGGCTCAGCATTGAAGGGACCTCCTTCTGTAGATAAAAAAAGGCTCATTGATTATACATTTTCTATTATATTCATATTCTGCCAATATTCAGCCAAAATGTTACACACTGGACATTTAAATGGTTAGCTAAATGTAATAAATGAAAACTAAAATAGGAAAAGTAATAAATAAAAAACTGCTGGTTAAAACATCTGGTTAAATGTAACAGTTAAATTACAATTGTAGTCAATAAACAGTTGAAATTGTGAGGTAAAAGTAATGGACAAATGATTTAAACAGCTCAAAGTAATCAATAAATTACATAATGATGAGTGTTACAACCTCTAACCAGTGTAAATATTAAATGTACTAAGAATGGTTGGTAGTAAAACGGCTGAAAGTCCTTCTCAGCCACGCAACTGAAAAAAATCAACAACAACCAACCAACAACCAAAACATTTCTAATAAGACTGTATTAAAAGGTAACGTACACTTAAAAAAACAAAAAAAAAGACCAGTAAAAGAGTTGTGTGATAAACGGTACTCATCTGATGTGGGGGTTAGACAGTAAAGGTTGGGAACCACTGATGTTTTAATGACGCTGCTACTGCTGTGCATTACATACACACCCTGAAGATATGTTTCCCTGCAGCAGGCTTGTCAACAGCAATGCAGTGTCTTGGCACAGTTAGGTAGTAATCTGGCTGTCGGGAGCAGTTTTCAGCAGCCAGACAAGAAAAACATTTCTCAGCCAGAAGGTTGATCAATCATGTGAGTGGGGGGGTTGAATTTCAAATATGTTGCTTTTATTTGGTTTTTAATCGGAAGGCAGTGGTGCAGATGTGACCAGGTTTGGGGTAAAATATATAAAAAAACCATCAAACAACAGTGTGTTTGGGTAAATCCTTCAGCGTTGAGAGAAACCCATCAGTCCAGCCAAGCGATGACAGTTGGAGTCATCAAAGAGAACTTACTGCTACTGCATCTCACAAAAACCCCAAACAATGGCAGGAAGGGGCTGCGAGTCTTCAGGAGATGAGCCACACACAAACATCTTCAAGCAGGATTCATTAGACTGGCTCTGAGGTTGGGGGGGTCCATCCATTTCCTGTTTTTTACCTCCCAGCTAAGCGGCGACGAGGGCCTGCGTGTGCCAACACCCCTAATGACTCAAAACTGAGTGAGCCGCTACTAACACAATCAGTCAATACTCTATTATGCCCAGAATGGAAGCGGTGCAGACCATGCATCCTTGGGTCCACACGTGTGTGTTAGCAACATCATCTCATCATTAATGGTGACCAGAAATGATGCCAGTAACTGTGTGTCTCGAGCCATGAACACAATGGTTTGTTAAGAGCCTCCTAACACAGAGGACATCCTCCCCATATGGCTGAGGGAGCCTGGCTCCAATACTAATCTGCTCCCACTGTTTATAAAATAAACAGGCCCCTGAACACTAACCTACAGTCGCCCCCCCCAACTCCTGCACCCTCTGCATCGCATCTGGCTGACCTTTGACCTGGACTGTTTGAACTGTGCTTCCTGTCCAGTGCAACATGCATATGGCATCATGGCAAAATCTGCACTGTAGGCATTTTTCCTGCAGCGGAAGAGGGGATTACCAACACATCCATGTGGAGGTGGCACATGTGGCAGCCGCCATCCCACACATGAGCACACAGAGGGTTACAGGCCAGGCCTCTGATTGTGAATCATAAAAAGTCACAAAGTCTTAGTAGTTAATGAAAAAAAAAGAGGTTCAACACCTAGATGCCATGCTATAAAAGTGCAAATGAGTAAGCATTTAGATAAGGCTCCATTTAGTGGTGTAAAGTTACTTCTAATTACAAAATCTGTGCCAGTTAATGGCAACAGCATTACCTTTTCAAAACAAGGCTGTTTTCACAGACATCCCCAGCAGACATCCCCCCCCCACACACACACACACACACACACACACACACACACACACCCCACCCTTTCTCTCTGGGAGCCTCGAGCCTGCTAGGCCCGCCGATGGTGGAATGAGACGAGATAAGCCCATGGTCGGCCTCCATCAACACATGAGGCTTGCCAAAGCGAGTAGAGTTACAGACAGGCACTCCTCTGGGGCTCAGTGGGAGTGGGAGCGGGCTGGAACGGGGCTGCTCAGACATGGGAGGCTGCTAATCTGCCCCCAGCCAGCCTGCTGATGCCCACCATCTGTGTCTGTAACTCATCACCCACCGGCCAGGAGCCTCCGCAGGCGCACACACAAGTAAACAAACACCCAGAGAGAGCCATTTCACAGCTAATTCTCTACCTGGCTGTGGTAATTACTGATTATCAGTGCCACCCAAAAAGCAGAGGACAGGAGCCAGTGGAGAGAGGTAAGAGGGGATAATGAGGGGCCAGCTGTGAGCAGGGCCCATGTAACTTCAGGTTGTTTCATTGTCCTCATTATGGAGGGAATTTGTGTCGGAAAAAACAGAAAAATTCCTCAGTCCTAACACAAGGATATTGAAAAACGATTATGACAAGTTTAATTACCACCAGCAGGGAATGAAGACCGAGTCAAGTCAACAGACTTCACTTCAAGTGTCAGGAAAAATGTAGCTGCTGCCTATGCTTCATTTACTTGACAAGACTTCAGTGCCGTAATGGCGCATGCCTCTGGCACTCCTGAGCCAGGGGATGTAGAGGGTCAAGAGGTCAGGAGGATGGTTGTGGGAGAGGGGAGTTGGACAACTGATGGAGATTAAATGAAACACCTAAAACTCCTCAAGGAGTATGACAACCACGCAGGTGTGCAGCACTTACCCCCCACATAACCCCCACACACCCATCGTTTGGAGCTAAAAAAATATCCTGTAGGCGTAGCAGCAGGTGATTAGCAGACACAATTACTATGCCTCACTTACCTTTTTACCGTTCACCCGCATGTTTGAATCTCGCTTGACAGAGACAGCCTTGTTGCTTCATGAGATTTGAACCCCCCAAAACCACTAAATGGCTGTGGTTTTTAAGTTAGTTTTTTAACATCTGCTAAGGGCCTGTATGAAAATGATTAGTTTTTCTTCAAGGAAACGTGGCCTCAAATATTTGGGAGTGCTTAGAAGGGTATTTTAATTGCTCCATGCTCCAGATTTGTGTTTTATTTCATCCTTTCCTTGTAAGATATACTGTAAAACATCAAAATGATTACGTGCCTTTTGTGTGCACCATGGGTCTTAAAGGTGTGTTTTATCATGTGCAGTAGACAACAATTTATGTCTCTGCAGCAGGGCTTTATTTACTAGCTGCTCAAAGGACCAGTATGTCAGTTTTGAGACAATGGATGTGGGATCTTTGTTGTAAACTGCAGATTGTAACTCTGGTAACATTAACAACTAAGTTAACCTATAGTATAATTCAAATTTAACACAACCCAACTGCAACTACTGGCAGAGGTGGGATGTAACAAACTACAGTAGTTGTTACTTTACTTAAGAAGTTTATTCAGGTATCTGTACTTGTTTTTTCTAGTGTAGTGCTGAAGCCCTTCAGCCCGGTGAGAGTAATAATTGTTAACTTAGTAGCTCTTAAAATAAAAAATAAAGAGCTCTGCGAAAACAATTGTTCAATTAATGAATTAAACTTAAGCCCTTGCAAGGAACTTTCAGTTTTTGTTGATTCTGGTGACCCCTGTGGACAAAGGCGGTACTGTTTCTACCATCTTGTTTCGTCTGATTCATGGGAGTCCAATGCTGGCTGACATATAGAAATAACCAATCTTCTTGCTGATGGCCTTCTTTGTTTATGTAGGCCATATAGAGGCATCAGTATTACATTGATGGTGTTTCAGAACCAGTTCAAAACTCCTTGTAGCACGTTTAAAATCAGGATTGAGTTGAGAAATCAGGAAGGAGAGTGCTACAGAGGAGGGGAAGGTCCAAACCAAACAATAATAACCCTGAGGACTGTCAGAGTCAAACATAAGGTTTAGCCGCCTCTCAAAACCCAAATAATTTTCGTACGGCCCCTAATATAGGGCGGTGTGTCCACTGGGAGTAGCTGGAATAAGAAGTGTGATGACATTTAAAGTACTTTGCTAAATGCACCCATGAGAAATTTTGGTTGTTATTCTATGTTGAATTTACCAGCGAAGTATTAACCGTTTATATAGCCATTTGTAGACCATAAATGGAAGCAAAATTATACAGTGGAAACAGCATAGGTGCCAAAACTACATTTACAAGGTACAAAGGGCCTTGTATATCACATGATGGAATAACCGAGCCTGCAGCTGCTGCTCCAGACCTAAATCATTGGCAGGCATTTATAACATTATTTAACAGTAGTCTTTGTTGAGGGTGGTCAGACATAGCTGACAGGAGCCAGAGGATGGAGATTATTTACAAAACTGTGTCTGGAGGGAGAGCTGTCACCTTTATATTCAAGAAAAAATCTGCAGAGCCAGAGATTGTAGACGATTAATGACTTACATATTACAATGCCGTAGAATTAAAAGGCACTTATAAATCATTTGTTTTAAAGGTCTGGTGTGGAGAAGAACGCAGTCATCCATAATGCTCAGGGAGGAAAATAAAATGAGGGCTTTTCCTTTGGCAGATGAACATAAGAGGTCCACGCTGAAAGAACAACACAGGGATGATTCAATTATCCACCGTGGCCCTCGCACTGGGATCCCCGCTCTCTTAATGCCACAAAGACTAATGTTTTCCCTCAGTGCAATAAATAACTTTTTATTCCCACTGCCACGGAAAGTTCACCTGCACAGGCGATCACAATGTCTGCCCTCATATTTGTTACTGCGGCCTTTTAATTTGACCTGAGCCAACCTGTCATGCTCCATCAAACGTGGGAATCGGATACCTTAGGAACACAGGCGCCTTTGCTTTGCGTTATGCCATCCCCTGCCCCCCTCCGTCCCCCTGTGCCTTAACACATTGAGCCTGGGAGTAGAGAGAAAGTCACCCGCATCACATGAATCAAGCACTGTGACAGGAGTCCGTTGGGTCTGGGATCACACGGAGGATCACAAGTCTCTCTTTTTACTGCTCCCTCTCCCATCTCTACTAGCTGGGGATGAGAGAGGCGGGATGGCCCTCTAAAGGGCATATATTTCCGTTGATGAAGAGATAAATCAGATCATTTCTGGAGTAAGGAAGGGAGCACAGAGAGAGCCTTCTTGGTTGTCCCCCTTTGAGATGTAAATGGAACGGTGGCACTGAAAGAGGGCCAGGTGTCCGATGCAAAGAGGGAAAGCGTGACGGTGCATGCATTCCTCAGGGACCTAGACCATTAACTGTTGCTGTGCCTAATGTGGGCAAACATCAACAGATCCCATAATGGTCCATAATGGCCTTGGTGGAATGACACAATGGCTAAGTATGATTAATAGATATTTACAGGTACTGTCTTTAATTAGACATGAATTGTATCTGCACACACCTCCCTGCAGGTGGACTGATAATATAAAATGTAACAAATAGGAACGACAATTCCCAAATCATGTGGAACCTGCCGCCTTCTCTTTTAATCTCTACTCTGACCCCTGATGACCAGAGGTCAACAGCTGCAGCTCACGCCTTGCTGGACGATTAGAAATGAGTTAGCAGGCTCTCCGAGGTCATCAAGGTAGCAATTTGCAATGAACCCTTTAAAGCCTGAGGCAAAAAACCTCCAATATCCCACACCTCAAGGTGGAGAAAAGAGGCATTTGGCAGTTCAAACAGTGTATTAAGAGAAGAGCAGCAACCTGTTATTAGTCTAAACGAGCCGAGAGACCAGGAATGACCTCTGTTCAAGCTGAAGAGAAAGACGTAGAGCAGAAAGGTCACATATTTATGTCATGAATGGAGACACTCCTACAGTGACTTCACAGTCTTTTTTTCCTTTGCAGAACCATGAACTCCCATTTGATAAGATGTTGTACATGTAGTCCTATCTGAGTTGACAGAAATGGATCAAATTCCTCATTCATTATGCAAATAGTGATGGTGAATTTTTATTTTATTATTAAGGAAGCTCTTAGATCCCAGACCTCACTCTGGCATTCACTGCTGTACCCAAACCTTTTTAAGGGAAAAGTTTGTCATATTTTTGCTTTTTTTTTTTTTGTCAAGGGTTATGGGAAAAAATTGATACCAGACTCATACCTGTACGATATTTAGCTGCATGGAGCCGGTTAGCTTAGCTTAATATAAAGACTGGACCTGGGGAAACAGCTAGCCTGACTCGGTTTTAAAGTAACAAAATCCTCTGACCAGCACCTCCAAGAAATAGTCCAGCACATAACAACCGAGATATAACATGTTAGTTAGACTGATGTTTCCAGTCTTTGTGATAAACTAAGCTAATATTTGCACTAGAAAGCAATACACACACCACTGGCTTGGTCTCTTTTGTGGTGCAGGGAATCAAATCCCCTAAAAATGGGGGTAAGCATATTTCTTGCATCTAAAAATATGTGAATTTATACTGCTACTACTGCTAAATATTGCAAATGAATGAACCCCTAAGTACTGAACAACAGACTTAGATAAACACACAAAATACAGTCAAAGACAGAGAGCATCAGAGTACCTGACTTCCACCTTTTAACTCCTTTAATATTACCTCTCCTTCCATCATTAGCATACCCAAATAAAAAAAGTTTTTAACAGAAGAACTGTGAGGCCAAAACACATGTATGAGGACTCATCTGAAAGCCAACATGCTCTAGTCTGTGGAAGTGTGCTCATGTATTATGGGGCTAAAACACAACCCACACACAACCCATCAGTTTAAAAAACCTACTGGCTGATGGGCCTAGAAATCAGGACATGTCCTGTCTGTGATTATTATGCCGGCTACAGGGCGTCAGCTAGTGAAAATTCTATTTTATATAGAAATATATATATATATATATATATATATAGAGAGAGAGAGAGAGAGAGAGAGAGAGAGAGAATATAGAAAGTTAATATTGGGCTCAAATGTACGTTTATGAACATGGGCAGTTTTCTCTGTATAAGTGAGGATGTGATATCCATCATAAAGGGCTGGAAAATAATCATTTTGATGAGAATTTGTCTTTTTTTCCCTCTCTCTTTGGGGATGTTGTAGTTGATATTTTTAAACAGAATGGCATCAAGCACCAGAGTTTTTTCATATTTGTTTGACTATTTATGCTATTGGGCCACAAACATGGCACAAAAGGGGTTTTGGGCCCCCTGAGAGCAAACGGGCCTCAAGTAACAAGGAAATAATAGAGGAAAAAAGGTAGCAGAAAACATCCTGAGGGCTGGACCTGGATCCCAGCCTACATAATGTCACTTCACCAAACCTAGCTGTGGCCTTAATGCACATATAAGAGGGGTTTTTAAATAGTGATTCTGACAGTCATTCAGGGTGGGAAATTACTTCTACCATCCACTGTTAGATACATGCACAAATTCACCAGCCACTCCATATCAAATTATTATTATTTGTGTCTGAAATGTCATATTTCACCAGCATTTGGCTGTTTACTGGTGCCAATTTCCCACCCAGCCACACAAGCACCCACTTTGGGAGCCACTGCTCCATTTTAAAGTGATGTCTCTGGAGCGCCATCTAGTGGGGGAAATAAGTAGTTACACACAACAAAGTCTATACAAGCAGAATGTATCCATTTCCCCACATTCTGGCAATCAATAAAACATCAAACGCATAAGTTGGCTTTAAACAAAGATTTATTTGTCAAATTTAAACAAATTATGATGCATACTGTCCCACGGTTGTCAAACATCTCTTCTGTAACCCTAATGTGAATGTTAAAATAGCAATCTGTCTTTAGAGTAAGAAAAACATTTGCAAAAGTTACCCCCAAATTTCAGATTCTTTTTTTTTTCTTTCTAGTGTTACAAATGTTGATGTAAGATATACTGATCTACACGTCAAATGATTTAGAGGTGTCCCCCTCTGCAGTTCCTGTAACTGCTCAATAAAATATAGCATTAGATTGAAAAATAGATTTCATTACAAAACAAATTGTTATTTTACATGTCATATCTACACAATGAGCATTAAATTAAAATATGACAGCGAAATGTGAGGTGTGTAATATAGGCAACTAAAAAAAACTATAGCATACAGGCGAGTGACTGCTTGAAAATGTGTTATCCTTTCAAACCCCATTGCTTTTTATAACTGACCAAACATGCATTTATTTTTATTTTTTTACAGATACTTTTTTTTTATATTAATTATATGCACAAAACACATTATACACATGTGTGCGTATGCTTGTCAAAACTCCCTTTACCTTTTATAAGAAAGTTAGAAAATAGACTTGGACCGCCACATAAAAAGATTGTCCAAAACGTTCTGGAAAAAAAAAAAAACCCTCACAAACCTGTGCACGTGTCCACATTTCCCAGAGCAATTAGCCAACGCTTCGAAAGAGAAATATTACAAATATCCCAAAATAAATCTTGAAGTCACATGATCCCTCTTGACTGTATTTAGGGAGTAAGTGTGGTCACAGGTAGCGGCCGTAGGTCATCTCAAAACAACAGTCTTGATCTGCTTTGGAAATTCTAGCAAAATATTAAAAAGAAAATAGACCCAACACACTAACAAGATCTTCCTGGCTCCAACTGGGTGTTTAAGCAACGCCAAGAGGAAGGTCAGCACCATTAGGTGATTTGCAATCACTCACTGTCCAAGGTGTTACAGGAAACACATGCACAAATACATACATTATACAGATTTGCATTTGGCAAGAGACAGCTTTTTAGACTGATTAGCTTTTAACAAGGCAGGAATGTGTCATACAGTGAGGAATGTCCAGTGTTCTCCTCTCTTCTGCCAATTTACATGAATTACCGCAGCTCTAAAGTGGCTGGAAGTGCCTGGCACAGTGAATATTGGAGTTTATACAGAGTTAAACCACATCAATTCAACTGATGCTGAAAAAATGTGACCATGTGTGCACTAAAAGGGCATGCACAAAGATATTCTTTAATCTGTTGTTTAAATAAATAGCGCTTCGTAGAAAAAGACTTGCATGAACACAATGTGGCGTGACTCAATTTCACCGATTCAGGAAAATGATGAAGAATATAAAGCATGAAAGTTCAAAGCTCAATGTCAGAATAACACCTCCCAAACTTCCTTAATGGAATCCCCACCCTGCTGTGATCAGCTCTACTAACGGGTAATGTAACAGGAATTTCAGCTGAAACCACTGCGAGGCTGCCCTCTAGTGGACAACACTACTCATGAAACATAATGGCTCAAGAAGTTGTAAAGCAGGGAGTTTGTATCTTACACCCACTGCTGCACAGTATTACTAATGCTCTCAATAGTGTTGAATTTGAGTGGAAAGGTATAGAAAAACTGCATACGCAGTGGCACCTCATTGTTTCTTTAGTCCCATTTCAACCTTGAAAGCTCACTGAAGAAATGACTCTGCTCCCAATAACTCAGTAACGTGTCTCCCTAGAATACTTATAGTCTGAATTAGAGCGTCAAGCTTCAAGAGGAGGTAACATCAGCTTCACGTGGCGCAATAGCGTAAGCAAAGTAGTTTTACACTGAGCAACAATGCTTTAGTGTATACCAATAATATTGTAGGCAAAATGGTGTCTAAAATGAATAAATGAGTACAAAACAGTCCAACAATAGAATAATAGTGACCTTGGCAAGGCTGGCTGGTCATTGGCTGAAGGGTGCTGGTGCTTTGTCCACACACACACACACACACACACACACACATACATATACACACACATACTGACTGCTGTAGAGCTACAGGTATGTATCCTGGTCTGTGCTGCTAAGGCTTTGTGTGGATCGCTGAAGAGGAGATTCTTTGGGAGGGGGAAGGTCTGTAGGCGGTGCTTGCTGCTGGTGAGGTGAGTTGGTTTCAGTCTGTGGCGCAGCCTGTGGCACAGTCTCCGGCGTCTTGCTGCTGACTGGAGGTGGCGCTGGTGGATCTGAGGGTGGAGGCGGAGGGTCGTTGGGAAGAGAGTAAGGATTAGGGATCTCCTCAATGGGCTTGGATTTCTTCATGCTGTTCTTCTTCTTGCTGTTCTTTTCCTCCTTCCCCTTCTTCAACTTTGTGTTGTGCTGAGGCATCTCAAGTAGAATGGTGGGGTTCTGCAGCAGGTCCTGGCGCCTAGGCGGCTCGGCCAACATGATGAGCCGGGCGCCGTGCATCCTCGGGGGTGACTTGAAATTCAGCTCGCCGCGGTTCTTCTTCCAACGCTTCAGCTGGGTGTGATGCTCTCTTTCCACCTCTCGAGCTGTCACTGGCACCTCCAGAATCTGCAACAGGAAGAAATACGTCACCGGGTCAAAGCTGGAGTCATTAAACATGTATCATTTTCAAAGGAAGTGTGTAGAAAACAGTATGTTCTTTCCATGTTCGGCAATCGCGTTAAAAGTCTGAACTTTGAACTCAGTAAATGTCAGAGAGCCTCGGGGCCGGGGTGGATGCATGGTCACTCGCAGTCAAGACAACCCTTCATATAAGAGGCAGTATTGTTAGCCTGGAAAGAGACTCACACAAAGCTTGGCACAAGAAGCAGACACTGAGCAGCCACCACTCAGTCAATTGGTCTCTGTGTCACTTTAACTCTCAGAGCCTCTGCTGTTTCCTCGGCTGCATTTCTGAACGCCCGTTGTTCATCAGTGACTCAACCCTCTACTACACCATTAAAGGATTATGCCAGTGTAATAAGACTTCTTGTCATCAACAAAGACTGTTCATGTTTTAAGCAAATCTTAGTATATGCTTTTGTACATCTCCCAGCCCGCTATATGTGATGCTATTCTTGTTGGACAACTGGGGAAAAACATTCTGAGACATAAATAAATAACAGAAAAAAGGGGAAATATGCGTACTCTTACTTCCCTTACTTTTTCTAAATTTACTAACTGCAGGATTCTATTTAATTACATCCCACAGATCACATTGTCTCTAGCTGTAATCGGACAGACTGTGCAGGAAGACAAAAGTAAATAAAGTTCTGTTTCTTGTTGCATTTTCTAACTAATCAACAACAACATCCATATTGCCTCCTTAAAGGGTTAGCGTTGTTTATATGAGAACAAATGCACTTTAATGTGTGACAAGTCAGTGCATGAAAAATGTGCAACTGAGTAATTTGGGTTTAAGTTTTAATTAACTGACATTCCAGCCATAGATTAGGAAAGATATGAGGAAGTATTATGCGTGGCCCAGCACTTGGGTGGCATAAACACAGTTTTTGGATTCATTTAAATCCTCTAGCTGGTGGGGGCAGGGACAATTAGGCTGAGTGAATGTTTGCCAACAATTGACTTGGATAAAGGATCATCACTCTAACATGTTGCTACTCCTCTGCTGTTACCTCTCGGACGAGGAAGCCCTCCTGCATGTATCGAGGCTCTATGGCCCTGAGGAGCTCCATGGTTTCATACTGGCCCTGGCAGGCCTTCAGCTTTTCCCGGGTCCCCAGCATGCACTTCAACAGCACCAAACCTACCCGGAAGATTATCTTCACTCCTGGGAGAGGGAGAAGAGCCAGGTTAACTAAGTATCACAGAGTATGTAACTGTTCGTCTACAACATCTGGCACCACCGCAACTACAGTGCTGGAAGCCTTTACCGTCGCAGAGGAACATGTCCCAGACACGCAGCACAGAGGCCCAAGGCAACGTCCTGGAGAAGGCACACATAAACCATTCAGTCATGTAGAGGATGGGGTCGATCTTGTGTTTCTCCAGATGGCGGAAGGCTAGCGGGGAGACACGTCGCAGCAGAGCGAACAGGATCTCTCCATCTAACTGTATAGCTTCCTGAAAGAGACACACATAGGAAAGCATTAACAGAGAAAACAAAAGCCATTGTACTCTGTATTGTCAGGCCTGAAACCTGATAGGCATGTGGATGTTCACCCAATAAAAACACATCAGTCTGAATGCATGAGGAAACAAGTCTTGTTTCCAAATAAAATGAATTATATAATACAAAAACAATAATGTTGAACTGTAACCACCAGGCAAAATGAATTACACAAGATAGTTTAATCATAATGTTGGGCAAGTAAGCAATCAAATATTAAATTATGGTCTGACAAGACTGACAACGCCCCATCAGTAAGTCCCTGCGTCACACTGTCCATTCTGCAGCAACAACTGTGTTCCAGTTTCACTGTTATCACAACAAAAGCCCAGTTAGTTTATCTGGATTATAGTTCTTAGATCGGCAGAATCTGATGAAATAATATTCTCTCTGCATTTCCAACACCTGCTGATGTCATCATGCATGCTTTCACATGTTTCAGACTCACCAGGCCGGGACTGTAGTAGCCAGGAAGATACTTCTCACAAATTTGGACCAGCCCCCAGAAGGCATCCTGTGGAAACACACACAGATGATGTCAGGAAACTGCGTAGAGCCGTTCATTTTACAATACATTTCCGTGTGTTCACAGGGAAGGCAGGTCAATACAGGAAATAAGTTTGATAAGAAAAGGAAAAAGCTCAAACCTAGCCGTTTGCTTTCCTCTGCCTTAATTAGGTTACTAAACACAACCACTAAGGTGGGTCAAAAAAAAAAGCCAGCAGCATTTAAATCCTCCACATTCTGTAAATGGTAATCATATCTCAGTTGGTTAAGTCCCCCTCCAGTCAAAAACATGTTGTTCTTGTTCCTACAGTTGGATGTTTGAGCTTCACTGTGCAGAATGATGTATGTGCAGAGTTTTCCATTCATCTGCTGAAAGCGTAAAGCTTCTCTGTGCTCTTTGAAAATGTGGTTTTAAGGGGTTTGCATATATGACTTCTGACATAATACAATAACTCGTGACTGCTGATATTCTTTAATTATGACAAACAGAGAACTTACCCTCGATATATTCTATAATTTTGCATTTTTTAAAGTCTAATAAACTTGCCTCTTTAGAGCTCTGTTACTTCAAAAACTCACAAATAATAGTCTATAGATAAGTAGATCAGTAGATAATATTTACAAGCCATACAACTAAGCTTGGAACTGAAATGAAACTTTTTTTAAAACACAATTAGAGGATTACTCCTTGGGTTCATACAGTTTTGTTTGAAACAACTCAAACACATCACGATGGCGGCTGTCAAAACATTTAAGAGTTTAGCTATTATTCAGTCTCTGGAGCAGCTCCAGGATTTCTCTCCAGATGACATCATCTGTACAGTCTGTCTCTGTGCTGTTCAGCTTAAAAATAGACTTGTCCAAGGTCACAAATTAAAACAGAGCAGTAAAGTACGATAGGAAAAGCATGTGTGATTTCTATTGAAGGGTTTCACTTTTAAAGACCAAAATAATAACAAACCTCCTGAACTTTGTCTTTTACCATTAGCCAAGACAACCACAGCTAACACAGTACTACAAAGCCCACCGGCGTAAGATCACAGTAGACTCACACCAAAGACAGTTCATATGATGTAGTGCAGTGGAGGGAAGGTGTACCTCAGCAGGCATGTGCATAAGCAACACGGCAGCAATGGGAGCCTGAGCCTGGCAGTATCCCTCCTCTGGTCGGTACAGTGTGTAGGCCTTAAGAACACGGAACAGGTCCTGCTGCCTGCGGAGGGTCAAAACACCAACACACACACACACACACACACACACACCACACACACACAACAGTCAAAGTGATTGTCAAAGAGGACTTTGTCATTAAATCCAGTGCGTGATGTCACATCGTGAGCATACCCGTGCCCTCCCCGTGACACAAACATCTCATGGAAAGGAAACTGTCGATGGAGGTCTTTCTCAATCACATCCAACCATTTGGGGTCCCCGGCTTCGCTATCCAGCTCCTGACAAAGACATGCAGGAGACTGTGAGATCTCTGTATTACACACTGACAGCATTTAGATAATGTGCTTCTAAAACTGGAACAATTCAGGAAGTGGATATTTTGTAAAATCCACTCAACACAGAAATAGTTCTTCAAAATATTTGTTTTTCACGATCTTGAATACTAAATTAAGCTGTATTATTACCTCTTAAACAGCATTTCATTATACATTTTCTCAACTTACAGAACTGAATGTGTGTGTGTCTCCACCCTGCATATAACACATCAAGGTTCTCAACCAGAGAAAGTAACAGTGATGGCATGGCCACAGTTTTCAGTAATTTCAAATTAATTTTAAAAATAAAATGAGTAGCATAAAGCAGTAAAGAGGAAGTGAAAGAGACACCTCTCTGACCTGAAACTTTCCTTGGTTCTGCTCTTTCTTCATCTTCCCCCCTGACAGATAGAGCCATGCACGGCCTCGGAGAGAAGGAGGGATTCCTTTCTGGCACCGCAGCCTCACCTGAGCCACAGAGGAACGTGGGTTCACCAAATAAAGCAGGACACAAAGGGAACGCGTGACAATGGCTCACCACAAGCAAGAAAGGTGTTATACAAGCTGGTACAGTGTGTACAGACAGTGGTAAAAGCGCTAAAACCGTTTCTTGGTATTGGTTCCTTTTCTTAGATACATGTGAATTGCAGCCATCTGTTCAAACCAGCGTGAAACAGCTCACTGTTGTGTACAGGAACTTTTATTTTAAACAAGACATTTACTACAAAGTTCTTGAAAAATTGTAGTCAGATAATAAACTCAGTCAAAGAAGTATAATTGATGATGTAAATAATAAAATTGGGACACTATTAGAAGTAATTCATCATTTCTGTTACTAGTTACACCTGTGCTGGGCCACTTTTACACATGGTTCAAATCAGATACAGGTCAGATCTGCCCTCAGTGTGTACAGTCATATCAGAATTCATGTGACTTTTACGTCACACTGAAACACAGATTTTATCCTAGTGTTCCAATGTGCCACTAACACTGGTGTTGGATTGATTTGCATTACCATCTCTGGATTCTTTTATTTGTTTTTTTTTCTGATACAAAGCTGGTACACTTCCCCAAGGAGAGTATGTTAGCTGTAAAGTTATGGGAACCAAAGATGCACAATAAGGGAACAGAAACCCTGACCTTCACTGCCCTTCACTGAGCCTTTGCATACAACAACAGGCATGTGGAAACTGCTTGCAGCTCAAACACACCGTTTCTTCTTCTCATGAGGTGCTTTTCTCTCTGAATAGCTGGTCTTGCATTTGAGTACAGCTATAGTTTGCACTCACAGCACCTTTATTACATGGTTGTCTCATAGGAAGTCAATACAGCCCCACCCTGAATCTGAGACTGTCAATTTGTCACATGGTGCATGGAGCGATAAAGGGATGGGTCGTGTCCTGCCCCGCTGCTGACTCATGGAAATGAGGTGAAATTGCGGCTCTGTGCTCATTGCTGAGAGCGTTTTACACAGAACCAGCTAGACAAGTGAAGCTGCAAACAATGTGTCCACAAAAGTCTTGTCCTTGTGCAATCAAATACTTGAGCAATGCCATTTGCCTTGTCTGATCATGTGTGCAAAACTGCTCGGGAGGGAAAGACTGCAGCCGGCAGACAATGCTGGTGGAGCTGAGATGCACGCTTTATAAAAGCTTCGGTAAAAACTGAGCCAATACAGATCTGACCTATCCCCATGGCAAGCACCGTGCAGAGCATACAAACAAGCCAGCTGACATTTTGTGTTGTTGAGTTGGGCTGACCTTATTGAATCTCTTGATCATCCACTTGTCCCAGTGGCTGAGCATGTCCAGCCACTTCACCTCCCTTTGCCTGAGCACCTCTGGAGGCACATCCTTAGCTCTGGGGACACATAGAGGGAAAAGATAGGAAAGATCAATGTACTTATAATGCACATTTAATCAATAATAAAGCAAATAAGACTGAACAACATGTAAATCTACTCTTATTTCATCATCATCTTTCTGCGTGGGCAGACAGATCTGCGTGTGTGGCCATCGCTCGTATGCAGTCAGTAAACTGTGCAGTGAGTCAAAATTAACAGCTACTACCTTGTTTTGATGAGACTATAAAAAGACACAAACTCAGATCCAGCCCCTTTAATAGCAAAGCCGTTTTAACCTCAAAGAGCCGCAGTGAGGACTTGACTGTCTTGTGATGTAATTTAACTTCAAAACATTTACAGGCAAGAAAAAAAAAGTAAGGGCTGCACATAATATTCTCCAGAAGAAAAAGAAAAAAGAAAACGTAAGCAAGTCTAACCTACATTATGAATGAGGTCTGATGCTTTACTAAGCTGTGTTATTATCTCATCAGCACAAGCCTGTAATTGTAGGGTTCAAACGTCTTCAAAGAGGTTTTTTTTTAAACTTGGGACAGCCCTTTTTGCAGCTAAAAAAGTTGTAGGCTATATTGTATGTTGGGGATCAGTACAACAATATGTTATACACCAGCTTCAGCCTCTATGGACCTTAAGCGACGATGAGTTACTTTCAATCACTGCCAACTAGTGTAAGTTAAACCCTGGGTTTGTGACCACCTATAAAACTGGGAGCCAAAAGAGGCCCTCTAGTAACGGGGCACCAGAGCTGTGGCTCCGAGTCTGCCAATGCTCCAGAAAACAGGAAGCTCCCAGGCAGCCAGTGCTTGGCACAACTTTAACTCACTCCTCACTCATTTCAGTACTCTTAATGTAGGCTCAAGGCCCCCAATGAAAAGGGGAAGAAAGAAGTGCCCTTCTTAGAAAAACAAAACAGCAACTCGCTCACAAAGGCTATGAATAATTTAATTCAAATGAAAACGGAACAAAAAAGACAGTGTGAATTTGCTTTTGCTGCTTTCCCCACTAACGAACTGAGCAGCAAGTAATATCTGCATGAGCAAATGGTTTACGTGATGGAGAATTATGCTGCATGTTATCAGGGTTGTGAGGCTATTCCTAATTCTTAATTACCTATTAAAAAATTAAGTCAGTAACCTAATCCAAGTATCACAATATAAATATAACGTAACTTGATTACTTTCCGTTACTTTCTGATCAACAACAAAAATGTAACTGACATAATTACTTATTAACTGTTAAAAAATGTGGTCAGTAACCTAATCCAAGTATCACAATATAAAAGTAACGCAACTTGATTACTTTACATTACTTTTGGATTAAAATAAATAACAATAAAAATAAAATATGTCCTAGAAAACTATGCATTTTAAATTCTGTAACTGTAATCTGATTACTTCTCTTACCTGTAACTGTAACGCATTACAGATACCTTTTTTTGGGGGGGGATGCTTATTAATAATCTAGTTACATGCAATCTGTTTCTACCCACAGCCTGCAGGTTTTTTTTTTTTTCAATCCATCTCAAAGTGCCTGCATCTAGCGTTCATATTCACCACATTGTGTGTGTGTGTGTGTGTGTGTGTGTGTGTGTGTGTGTGTGTGTGTGTGTGTGTGAGGCATAAATAACACATCGTGCCACGCAGCTGGCTGGGAGCTCTGTTGTGCAGAGAGACACCAAGACAACAACACTAAAACACACACACACACACACACAACTTATGTCAACATAACCACATTAAAACTGCAAACACTTTAACCCTGCTCTCAACTTCTCAAAGTGGATTAAATTAAGAAAACATTACAGTTAAAGCTGAGGACACACACACACACACACACACACACACACACACACACACACACACACACACACACACACACATGGAAGTCAAAGCAATGAATCACTGCAGAGTTCAAACCAAACTTACGACGCCTCCGTGTACTGCTGTGCCCCGCCGATAAATCCATATTTATCGGTTTGCCTGTCGCTGGTGAAGCCATTGATCTCCGAGTCTGAGCCCAAAGAGCTTTCATCGTCAATGTGGCTGCTGCTAATGGTCCGGATACTCCTTGTGTCCACCGACTGACGGCCGTTTTCTGTTTTGGCCATGTTAGCGAGGACGCTAGCTGCAGGCTAGCCGGGACAGCTAACGTCAGCGAGCTTTGTTGACAGCCCAAAAGTCAAAACTCCTCCTCCGCATATGTTGTCCAAACTAACAGCATCGACGCCATGATTTCTCGACTAGAGTTTAAAACAAAAAAAACAACTTTCCCGACAACTTCTTCTGGTAAATCGGTTAACTTATTCGAGGTTTTAACATAAGCTAGCTAGCTTGTTAGCCTCCACTGCCCGAAAAAAAACCCTCTTTCTATAATGAGCCCACCGTCAAACTAACGCGATACTGTCCGCTTCTCTTTCATAGTTAGCCATTAACCAACTCTGTCAGCTGGCGAACATGTTAGTGTATCATGTTCTCGGCTAACGGCGTCCTGTCTCGCTGTCCTGTCATCCCGAGTGTGTTAGACAGATTGTTTGCCTCGACCAGGCAGCGAGACAGCCTGCCGTCCGGGGTTGGTGTCACTGAAACCCCCCTAGTGGCTGCAGTCAGAACAACTTACTCTAATGTCTGCTGCTGGTGGGTGGGGGGGGTGCTGCTGGTGGGTGGGGGTGGTGGTGGGGGGTCAATGCACTACATGCACTTATTTTCTCCTGCACTGCAATTCACCTGCAGAGCAAGATCTCCAAGTGAACCACCAATTTAGATGAACTGATGTGCAATAATCTATATTATTATTCTAATAATATAAATGTCAAGGATTCAGCTCTCAACATTATCAGTAGTCATTACACTGCTGTTATGTATCTGTAGTATACAGATACTTCTGTCTTTAAATTCACATTCATAGTCATATATTGTATATAATCAGAATCAGAAATACTTTAATAATCCCACCTTCATTACATATACTCCAGATGTAATAGATATACAATATATATAAGAAATATATATATATATACATATATATATATAAGATACTGCGCAGAACCCTCAAACTCCCAGGTAGAGGACCCGAGCTTGAGGATGACACAGATACCACCCCAAGAGGGTGAGAGGGAAGTTTTTTTTTTTTATGTATATATATATATATTAAGGTTTAAAATGTACAGTTTAAGGTCACACTTTCAAATGTGCAAAATGTGCAAAAATGGCAAGTGTAAAGAAGAAGAAGAACACACAGGCTGAAATACACACTTCATGCACTTGTGGACATGCAAACAGGGAGAGAGATGGTGGAGTGATAGGGGTTGCAACGTTAACAGCACCCCATGAGCAGGCTTGGGGTTAGGTTGCCTTGCTCAAGCGCACCTTGGCAGTGCTGAGGAGGTGAAACTGGCACCACTCCAGCTACCAGTCCACACTCCATATTTTGTGGTCTGTGGGACTTGAACCCACGACCCTCCGGTTCCCAAGCCCCCACACTGAGCTAGTGCTGCCTCAAAATGTGCAGTTTAAAGTCACACTTTCAAATGTGCAAAATGTGCAAAAATGTGCAAAAGTGTAAAGTGATACATACTTCAGACTCTTATATTCTCTATTCTTATGTATGTATATATACTGTCAATGGTATATATGTATAGATGTATGTACATATGCATATATATATAGTATTTTCTTTATAAAATGTTAAATGTTGTAATATATAATACAATGTTAACATTTTATATTATTCTTTTTTATACTCTTTAATGTCTTGTGTGAGCACTTTAAGCAACTGTAATGAAACAAATATACCCCTGAGGGATCAACAGTACTATATAATAGTATATCCGATTGTAACTACTCACTGTAGTATTTACTATACACCACTTATCCTGAGCTATATTTCCTCGTTTATATGAGCTGAAATAAATGCTGCAGCAGTTTTCTGGGTGTGGATCATGTGATTAAACTTAAATCTGGTCTGACATTACGTGGCCTGTTACAATGTGGATCATCTTCAATATGAAGCAGTCTGTAGCTTAACGATTTGTATGTAGGTGTTGAACAATGACCTACTTCTTGTTACATGTCACACCCTTGTCCATTACGCCTGTATGGTGGATCTGGAAACCACAGGAGTGAATACAATTGTCCTTTTAAGAAATCTTGTAAGCTTTTGTTTTCCCGCGTAATTTAGTAGAGATTAGTAGCCAACTAGTGTCACGCAATATGACGCTGCAAGTTGGTTTTCCAAGTCGCAAGCCACTACTGAACCTGCATTAATCCATGTTGTTGTAGTTAATCACATTGTTATTAACCAGTTTCTATCTTTACACATCATGAAGCAACAAAAGCAGATTTGGATTTTTTATTCCTTTATTTAAATGGGTGAATATTACGGGGCTCTACATGTTCTTACAAGTTACTAATACGGTGTATCATCATGAACAAATCCAGAGCGGAAACAATAGTGTGAAGCCATGGCTGTCGTACAGAGTACAGTATCATTCATTTAGCATTCTCAGTCACATTAAAGAAAGTTCATACTTTTCACAAAATTTGTAAGAAAAGCACAATACAATTATCTTTCAACTAAAATAACGTGACAGGGTTAGGACATAACATACACAAGAATAATCTTTTCCTTCTTGCTGCATGGCTCACTTCTTTCTTCCACCTCTCTCCTTCAGTGCCAAGTGAATGACTGAACCGTTGCTCATGTTGTAGTAAGCCAGGGAGTTTGAATCCTTAATGAAAATGCCCTAAAATGAAAAGAAAAAACCCATATTATTCACTCAAGTTAATTTAAAGGTTTAAAAGGAACATTAAGGTTAAAAGAGGATTTAAAAGAATAGTTTACCTCATACTGTAACTTCTGTTTTCCTGCTGGCATGCCCGTAGCTTCGTGGATTTTGACTTTAATGACAGACACCTATGGAGAGATTGCATTTGCATGTCCATAAGTATGCGGTAGATGCACTGGCATACACTCACTAAAAACACAGAGACAATAAGCCAACATTTGCATACCTGATCTGTGAGTGGGACGGTGAAATTCAGCACTTGGCCATTCAGTTTCCATTCGGTCTTGTCCTGCATGTTGGGGACCTGCACTTTAACCGCCACAGGACCCTGAAAAGAAAACATGGCTCAGGTTAAGACAGAGCAACTTACAACAAGAGAACAGGATGAACTTATGTGTGTTATAGGCCCAATCAGAAACCTGACCATATGCATTACAGCTAAATCTATAATTTATAAGATGTGTGAGTTGGTTGGTTTATCAATGAACAGTGTTTCACAGCTGCAACAATTGAAAATATATACAGGTCTACATTACTCCTGTGTTCATAAACATTTACTCACATGAACAACGATTCAAATCAAAGTTTGACTGCTGTATTTCGAGCCATTAACTATTAGTATAATAAACTAATGAGATTCCATTGCTATAACAAACCTTATTTCTACGGAGGAACTCCTCCTCTGGAATAAGGTTGTCCTCAGTCTTCATCTTCTTGTTGACTGGCTCATCCTCATGAGGTGGGGGTGGGTGGGATGGTGGAGCAGGGGCAGAGCTTGGGGGTTGTGGTGCTGGAGGAGCAGGGACAAATGCTGGAGGAAGAATAAGAAGCAGTTATTTGAATTCAAAATAATGAACAAGGTTAACAAAAGGTTCAGTTACCAAATTAGTTTTCATTTCCTCTACAATTCATATTGATATTGAATGTCATCTTACCAGCTGGAACAACCATGGGAGGTGGTCTGGGGGCCATAATGTGAGGTGCTGATGGTGGCATGGGGACCACATTGATGCGGGAGGTGGGAATCATGGGAGGCATTTGTGCTAGAACTTGTCCTGATGCAAGGCGCACCACAGGAGCCACAGGTGGTCTTGGGAGTACAGGTACAGCAGACAGGAGAGTGGTGCGCACTGGAGGGGCCAACTGTTTACAGAGAACACGTTCATAGGTTATTAGTTGAATATTCATGATCACATTTTGTTACCAATTGTCTGGTTTTTTTTTTTTTTCAAGTAACTCACAGAGGGTGGGCGGGGCATAGATGTCATTGGAGGATTGGGTTTAGGCAACATGGATGCACCGGAGGGCATCGGAGGCTGGTGATGAATTTCACTGGGCTTGCTTGGACCAATTTTCTCCTTAGTATCATCCTCTCCCACCAGTCCTTTGGCCTTGTGAATGGCCTCGATCTGCTCTTGCAGAGTGATGTTGGCCTGTGCAGCCTGCTGGGTACGCGCCATGCTTCCTGAGTGGCCATCCCAAGTAACCTGGTAACATTAAAGTTTTAAAGATGAAAACTCTGCGTTGACTCAATTTCATTAAACCCCAAACTGAGCAACACAAACCAACAACTGCTCTCACCTTCTCCTCTGGCTTCTGGATTTCCTCTTCACCAATCTTCTTACCGATGGCTGTCTCTTCCACACCGAAGATATCGGTACGCCTCTCAGCCAGTTGTTTCAAGCTGCTCTCGATATCCAAACCAGGAGCATAGACCTCATCTTCGGTCTGCCTCTCTCTGATGCTGCGGTCCCTTTGCTCCAGCCAGCGTGGATCCAGCAGACCGATACGCATGTGCTCTTGCATCTTACTGGCCGGGATCTTCTCACCAGTAATTGGCGAGATGAGGTACTCATCTGGAGTTGTAACTGAGGGCTGAGGCTTGGAAGCTGTGAGGAAAAGACAACATTAGACACACTGTACATAGTAATAGCTTGTAATGCACAGAAATTTGCTTATATAATAGAAGCATGTGTTACCTTTGGGGTCGTAGTCTTTGCGGATAATAACCTGGTCTGGAGTTGGGGGCAGTGGGGGTGGCATAGGGTTGTCTGGTGGCAGTGGAGCCTTCATGCCGTCATCATCATCATCAGATCCCTGAGAAAAGCAGGAAGGGAGGAATGAGATGTGGTTACCAGCACCTATTTTATTTCTTTGTCAAGCTAAAGGTGAGCAAACAAAGGCTACACCAAAACAGGGGCAACAGACCAATAAATAAATGAAATTACTGCAATAAAGCAGCCTACAATTGGTCATAAAAGGACAGTTTACCTCATCCATGTCCTGCACTTGTGTATCTTGATCAGGTTGTGAGGGCTGGCCGCTGTTCCGAGCCTCCCGATCGTCATCGTCATCCTCACTCTCAACCTCCATCTCCACCTCCTCGCTCTCTCCGTACTTCTCGTAGCGCTCCTGGATCAGGATGCGAGCGCCGAGCTCCTCTGGTGTGGTAGGTGGGGGGAAGTGGCCTGAGGAGAGAGAAATGCCAAATACAGATAAATTATTCTGTTCTGCTGCATTTAGCTTGCACGTTTATAGATTAGAATTATTGTGGTTTTATTACCTTGTTCGTTGGGCTGGAAATCCACCGTCTCAACCACTACGAAGTCATGCCAGTCGATTTGGGCATATGCCACACGTTCTTTCTCTCTTTCCTCCTCCTCCTTCTTTCTTTCACGCTCCTGGAACTTTGCCCACTCAACGCGGTACCTCACCTGATGGTTGTGCAGCAGAACAGCTCATTAACATGGGCAACATGCTTTTAAGTGCTTAGTCTGATAAAGTCACAGTTTAAGGGGATTACCTGGTCCATAACCTCTCTTGGATTCTCAGCCTCTTTCTTCAGCTTGGTCAGTAGGCCTTTGGGAGGGATCAGAATCTACAGGTTGAAAGACAGGATCGAGATACAGTTTAGCAACACCGCCCAAACAAAGAGAAACAATAATATCAGACAGGCACAATTTGTCAGGTCACCTTAGTGTACTGCTCAACCAGTTTGGTGAAGTAGTTGAAAAGGCTGTGCTGTGGCCGCAAAAAGTCAAACTGGTAGTTTCTCTGTTCTTTCTGCATGAGCTGAGTGAGAAACTGGCGGCCATTGCGAGCAACAAACTGGGCAGTGAGCTTGACGACGTCCAGATCAAATGCTGAGATTGATGGAGGATCCGCAATGAACTCAAACTCAGGAGGAGGTTCTTTGGGGACAACTGTCTCTTGAATCACCTGCACCTATTGACAAAAAGAAATATAGAATATTAGTTATTTTAGTTAGGTAACAAATACTGCAAATTATGTGCAATAAAAAACCTAAAAGTAAGAGCAGAATGAAATGCAATGTCTTACTTTTTGAGGAAGCTGGGCCTGCTGCATGGCCTGCTGCATGACCTTAGGCACCGCTGCAGACGGCTCCTGTGCTTTGCCCTCCTTAAACTCATTGACTTTGTGACGGTAGTAGGCATGGTAGGGGTCATTAGGGTTGAGGAAATTAAACTTTGGATTGTTGATCTCATTCTGACGGATTCTTGCTTCAAACTCAGGCCCATTCCTGTAAAATGACACGGAATTAGTTGAATCATAAGACATAAGATCCAATTGAGACTGTACAGTTGACACATGGGATAACTAACCTGGCGACAAAGCTGGCTGTCTTGTCGACTATGTTTCGGACCTCAGGAGGCGGATATATGATACCGACGATGGGTTTGGTAGCCGGGGTTTCTTCTGGTGGTGCATCGTTCTGTTGACAAAATTTACATTTGTTAGAAGCAAGAAAATAGTATTAAAAAAATTTAAAACAAGCATCCATTGCATTCAGACTTTGTACCATGGCCATGTCACATCTACTATTCCTGATCCACTACCAACACATAAGCTCAAATCATAAAATACCCCCTTTAACCCTTTTGGTATCACTCCAGCTTTAGTTTTGTTTGCAGGTGTTTTGGGCTATCTGACAGTAATGTTTCTGCCACCATCCTGATACAAAATGGATAAATGGATCTTAGTTTGTGGCAGTCGGAGCAATATTACTTCCTAGCAGGGATCAAGTGTAGTACAGATACACTTTATCTGGAAATAGATTAGTAAGCTAGTAAGTTTACTTGGGTTTACCCTTCACTATGCTCCGGCTTTCTAGTATAATATTATCTTGGTTACTGAGAATAATGCACATATTTCACTGTAACATGCATAATGGTCAGCTGGTGTCTACAGTTAAGTTAGTGATTACTTACTATTCACTAAATCATATATATTTTTTAAACAAATACACCAAATTCTGCTACTCCTCAGAAGTGTTGGAGGGAGGGAAAAAGTCTCAGCAGTTCAACTTCCATCCAACAACCTCAAATAAATCTAACAAACAGGCTTTACGCTTCGTGGTGGTGATCCAAAGACAGACCGTAGCTCCTCTAAAATTCACATTCATAGAGACATTTCACAGTAAGTGTAAGTTAACTGCTCATTACTTTGCCCCCACAGTAGAAGTACGTTAGCTCCACTGCTAACTTGCAGCGGTATAATCACCTTGTTGTTGGACTCCGGCTGAACAATTTGAACAGGCCCAGGCGACATGGCTGTGTCTTCTTACGGGAAACTGGAAGTTACCTACAAACACCCAACCGACAACAATAGTATACGTATTTTAAAGACACTTACTATACCGTATATTATGTTGGAAACGCAATTTATACCGGCTAAAAGGCTAAATTTGCTAGTAGTTGGAAACTCACCGCGACGCGCTTCGGTTGACCCAATGGAGGTCTACTACTTCCGGAAACACGCCGCAAAGCATTATGGGACTTGTAGTATTACTTTCGAAGTTGCCAGGGAGATGCTTAGACAACAAGAAAGAAACGTTTATACGCTAGCTTGTGAGACATGAGTCAGTTCTTGGGCCGCCAGGACTGTATCGAAAGCCTCAGAAAAGACCTCGTCGACCTTCAAGGTGCGACCCTGGACGTCTTTTCTAGAACCGGACCGGTCCGCTTCTCCTCCTGGAAGTTCCCCGATAAACTCTCCTGTAATCTGGACATGGTTGTTCTACTGGAGCAGTATGACTTTGTGGATGGGGAGGATGCATTCAACCAGCACTCCCACATTGTGTTACTGGAGCTGGTGATTGACAGGTAATTCCTCCTACAATGTAAAACATTTAATAATATAAGGGACATTTTTTTTTTTTTAACAAATTAAACTTTGTAATCACAGATTTATGGATGATGGCATATCTTGCTGCCCAACATGAAAGTTCTCACTTGTTTAGGTCTACTTTTATATTTTTTTCTACTTTATTTTAAGTTCTTCTTCTCATTATTTTCTTAATAATCTGTATATACATGTTTCCCATGCCAATAAAGCCCCTTTGAATTAAATTGAACAGCCTAAAATCACTTCTGCTGAGCAGGTACACATATAGGTACATGTAATTTAACTCAGGTTTTACATTGCTCTCAATGTACATACACAGAAATAGGCATGTATACAGGAAGAACAATAACAACACACACATACACACATATATGCATGACTGTGTATGAGTGATGATATTTACATTTTTTAAAACAGTGTGATGGATTTACAGATATGTCACATTAACAAATATCTCTTAATGACTAACACAAGCCTTGTCTTTCCTCTCTGCTCTCCCTGGACAAGACTGCTCCTTCTTCTACAAAGCTTCAATGCTTATGTTGAGCAAATTAGTTGCAGCCACAGGAGAGAACAAACCCAGCAGAGAGGATGCCTGTCAGTTGGTCTTATTGTCAGAAACTACTGGAGTAATTTAGTCCAATTTGCCAGCCTTAAGGTAGGCAAACTGCTTGATTTAAGTGAAGATAAAACAATTTAAAATATTAACAAACTGATGGAGATAGTTTCTTTCCAATCTTCTTTTAGGGGGGCTACAAAGACATCAAGAAGCAGACAAAAGAAAAGGCATTTGACAGTGATGAGACGGCGTCATCTGTCTCCCTCCAACTGAGCTCAAGGAGTGACTTCTGCAGACATTGCTCATCTGCCCGGTCTTCAAAAAGCTCCTCACCACAAGTTTTCCCCCAGAATCACGTACCCTCCAGCCCTAGCCACAACAGCTATCCTAAAGTCGACAGCCACAATGTAAGCTGCCAGACGGTTGAATCATCCCTCGCTCCCTGCGATGCGTGTCACCAAGTCCAATCCTTATTGAGAAAAACAGGAGATGCTTTGATAGAACTGTTCCAGAGTGAGGGCCTGCCCTCATCTCTTCAGCCGCTCTTAGTAGCAGTGGAGGACACCCTGGAGCTGGGACATATGACAGCAGGTGATGTCGCCCAGTGGGCCAATGAGCAGCTCAGGGACCTGCGCCGGCTGGCAAAGCACCTTCAAGATGTGCGGGGTACGGTGCAGCCTCTAAATGAAAGACTAGCGGCAGCAGAAGCGGAGCGGGAGAGATTGAGGTCTCGGTTGGAAAGAGCCCAGAAAGAGTTCAGGGATCAGACGGAAAAACACCAAGCAAACATAGTCCAGCTGGAGTTTTCACTGCGGAAAGCACAGAGATTAATGAAAGAAACAGAGCAAAGGCTGCAAGAGGAGCAGCAACAACTCAGGAGAGGTGCAGAAGATTCACAAATGAATGTGATGGGAACTCGGTGAGATCACACTACTAATATTTTTAATACTTTTGTAACAGAAACTCAGAGCTTGGAGGAGAGTAATTCCAGACTGAAAGAGAAAGTAGCAGTACAGCAAGACACATTAGAAGCACTTGGTAAGGACAGTTTACCATCAAGCAACCCTTCTTTTAATATTCATAGTTTGCAGAATTGTATGAAATGTTTTAGTCATACACATAAAATGACCTGATATGTGTGATATGTCACTTTATTTTATGCTAGAATGTGAGAAGAATGTGCTGCAGGAGAAAGTGAGGACCTTTCACGTTGAGGAAGACGCCCGTTGTAAACTACAGCAAAGGATCCAGCAGCTAGAGAGTCAAATCTCAGACACTCAGCTCAACCTTGACAAAGAGGCCGCCAAGTACCACAGCGCCTGTCGCCAGCAAGAGGTCAGTGTCATGACAAACACAGGATTATTTGTTGTTTCCAGCTGGAGACCATGACCCCCCCCCCCACCACGGACTCTTTTTTGTTGTTGTTGTCGTGCATCCAGTCAATGCAGGCCAAGCAGACATCTTTGTTAAAGAGAGTTGACGCTCTCGACGAAGAGTGTGAAGAGCTGCAGAGGCAGTTGGGAGAAAGAGAGGAGAGACAGATCGACCTGCACAATCAGCTACAACAGGTGTCAGAGGAGAAGGAAAAAGTGCAGGCCCGGCTCGCTCAACAGCAGGTAGGCCTTTAGTACCAAACGGCCAGCATTTTCCATAATAAAGACTTTTAAACCTCATGCTGTGATGCTTCTTTTCAACAGGACCTGTGTTTAGAGCTCCAGAAGGAGAAGCAGACACTTGAAACACACGTAGGCGAGCTAAAGAACAGCGTGGCTGAGCTGAAGGAATACGTGCAAACCTTGATGGAGAGGGAGAGGGTGCTGGTGGCGTTCCCAGAGCTCAGCCCCCTGCAGGCCCAACCACAGAGTAGGCAGTTATTTATTATCTGTCTGTAAAATATTAGTGTCTTGCATGAATTACCCACTGACTGACATTACCTAAACTTATGTACATAAAACTCAGTGGTGTTTGCACCAGCTAGCTTCATTTTCTTTGGTATACACACAGAAACCACACGCACGACTCGGAAAAACAAAGCATGAATAATGTATCTGGTCATTTATTTCCTAGCTGTCTCCTTTTTTTAGTACTGCAGTCATGTTGTAAGTGTTTCCATGTTGTTTATTGCGTATTTTCAAGGTACGGGAAACGTGCTTTTGGATATGGAGCGACAATTGCAGGCAAATAACATTCGTATGAAAGTTCTGGAGCAGGAAAACATCACCCTGCACACCAGCCTTGTGAAACTGAGGGAAAGGACACAAAATGATGCCGGCAGGGTAGGACGGATTCAAATTTACATGTGTGAGAATATGTGAATTTATGTGTATTACACATGAATGAACTTGAAGAAAAAGTACATTCAGCTGTTAGATGTTGGTTTTGTGGATTTTTGAAAATTATATGAAAACTTTTTTTATCACTAGGAGACGTCACCTCTGCTCAGCACTACAGCAGAAAAACAACAAAATCACCCGACACAAACACAGAACAGCCGCTTGTAAGTTCGATTTGTTAGAAATGTTACAGAAGCATCCATTTTTATAAATGCTTAATCGTCCAACCGTGTTTCCACTATGGCCTTATTCCTCCTTTGTACCACAGACAGAGCAGCAGTGCAACGCGGCTGGGATACAGTAACAGAGGGAAGGAAGCAAGACGGGGGGAAAGTGGTCTGGAGTCAGCTGGGTCGGAGGATCGCGTGTCCACCGCCGCCGCCTCCCCCTCGTCCATGCAACTTCACCTTCAAACCCTCCACCTCAACTCGGGCTCCGCCGCTGCTAAGAGCCACACGAGAACACGCAGTGGTTCTCTACTCTCTCACTCCAAGAGCTCGAATCAGAGGAGGAAATGAAACACTGAGTCTTTCAGATGGAGAGAGAAAGAACTCGGCTTTGTATAAGGCAACAGCTACGTGGCTCATAAAGGCACTTTCCCTACATTAATGTCATGTCATTATGTACACTTATGACAGTTACCAGTGCTATCTCATTATGTGTATATGAATATAACTATAATAAACTTACTGCGGATATATAGAAATAAGACTATTATTTGACTGCTATTAAAACAGTGCGTTGGTGGCTGTTGCATATTAGCTTTCGGGATATATGATCTGCAAACAAACCTGTATCTGAATGGGTAACCTTCCCAGCGGATGAGTCACATGGTTCTGAGTAAATGGGCGGTTTGTACAACCTTGAATGCCACACAGACAAAGACACAGGGACAGGTGTGCTGACAGCTTTTATAGTGCTTTATATCTGACAAAGGTGGGGAATGAGAGTTTCCATGGAAACGCAAGTGCTTGCAGTATTCATGCTCTGCTGAATCACCACAGACCTTTTATTTCAGTCCCTCCAAGATAACCAGTAAATCAGTAAATCCTCAATAGTGATGAAGATGAACACATACTGCAGATCACTGTGAGTTGACGCTTCTCATTTTTGGATTTGCACCACACGTCATGAGGCTTGTTTTGCAGAGCTGAAATTTGAGATGTCAGGAGCTCAGTTGTGTAATCTGAGTCTAATAGGGAGCCCAAGAGACTTAGCTTGTGTCAGAGCTGTTGAAGTCAAACACATTTTGTATTTGTTCTTGTAGCTGTGTGTTCATCAACCTGTCAAATACTGAACACAACAAACTGCAAACTCTCACTGAACAAACACCTGATCTATCATTTCATTCACTTAAACGACAGCACATGACCCGAAGGGTTAAGCCCTAAATTGGTTTAACTATACAGTTGTGTCATCAAGCATGTAATTGAAGTTAGTCTTAAGCTCTTTATATCAGTGCTGCTTATATGGCATTTAGTCCTGTTGGTGTGTCATGTATATTCGAAAATCAAGTTGTGCAATGAAGAGACAATTGCTGTTGTACTGATAAACTAATCAGTACTTTTGGGGCCCAATATACAACGGCTGAGTCTTCACCACAGTTATTTGGGTTCGATGCCAACCCGAAGCCCTTTGCTGTGTGTTATTCCCTTTCTCTCTCGCCCCAGTTTCCTTTCTATCTTCACACTGTCACTATCCAAATAAAGGCAAAAAATGCCCAAAGCATTTTACATGTCAAGAACTTGGATGGATTATTTAATCAAAATGTCTCTGGTTTAAAAGATGTCCAGAAGTTTAAAGTTTACTTAAAAATAGACATCAAGAAATGACTATACATGTAATCTCTATGGTCTCTCCAAGCAGCAAAAGGGAAATTATACAAAATAAGATCATATATACATTTTTGATTGAAATAAAAAAAACACATAATAAATAGAGATTTGAAATCAATAAAATGGTTACAATTGCTAATAAGGGTTTAGTATTGAGCAGTAAGTCAGTAGAGACCAGCATAATGCCAGACATAGTCAAAATCCAGTCAAAACTCCTACATATTTATTGTGTGGGAGTAAAAATTTAGAACAGTTTAACAGATGATTTGAAAAACTCAGTCTATTACACTTTTTTAAAAGAGATGTTAACCGTTTTATTAAAGGAAATAGAAAGAGGAAAGATGAGTAAATGTATTTGTTTTTCCGTGCACTGGTCAATTTTGAGACTTTGGACTATTTTGCTTCCATAACACGTTTTCTATCAGACTGGTGGAAAGAAATCAGCTAAACTATACATTTAGGTGTATATTTTACTACACTTATCTGTTTGCATCTGTAGATGTATCCTAAATTCACCAGAAGTTAGCATTAGATAGTTCCTCATATGAATATTTAAACATAAAATGTCCTGTAATCTACTCTTCATAGCACTACATATATGTAGTAGGGACACAGCAGTCCTGTTGTTGCCACGATCACTATGGAAATAACTTATTTTTTAAACGTTTTTTATCCTGTATTATTCTAGAAATGTTATGCATGATATGTTTGTCTTATATTTTATTCCAGGTGTGTCCCGGTTTCATGTTGAATTAATTTGTGTCCTTTGTTTTTGTTGTCTTCTTCTTTTTGTGAATATTTAAGGGTGTTATATGTTAGTTGTTTATGACAGAAACAATGTTGGTTGTAGTGTAGGTCTTATTCTACCCTCTGGACTAAACACAGTCTAGCAGCTGGTACCCACTCCAACTAAAAGCTAATGTGTAGGATGCGATTCCCGGAGGTGATACTGCAGTCAGATTATTCCACAATTTAGAATTTTGTAAATGCTGCTTCAAAACATTTATTTTTCATGTATAACACAGTCTTTTGCATTTAATACAGACATACACTATAACAGAAAGATTCAAGAACTTAATGTGCAAGTACAGAGTACAATTCTATTCAGGAGTAAGAAAAGAATTGGATAACTGTGCTTCCTGGCACAAAACAGACAGAGAAAGAGGTGTGAGAACGTTCAGCTTTAAAAAAGCACCGCAGTATCAATATCCATCACTGGCCCTGACATCGAAAGCATAACTGTGACACAAAATGACCAGATAATAGTTTTCAATGTGCAAAGTTGTACAAAATTCTCTGACTCCTTTTGGAAATTATGCCAAAATGCCTCCTACTGTTTGATCTCTTCATGTTTGTGTTTTGGTTTAATAATTAGAAAGCATGAATTGTTAAAACTGATAACTTTGACTTTGGAATTCAGTCTGCATTGATTACAACATCTTTAAGGCCATTGGTTTCTTGTGTAACACATGCAAACACAAACTGAAATGAATAAAAACATATTTTTTAAGTATATTTACCTATATGTAAGAAAAACTAAAGCCTCATGTTCACTTATTGACACCGTTGTTTACAAGTGTTGGCTGTGGGAATGTTATCAGTATAATGTGAGTGTTCTCACATGTGTGCCGCCTTTCTCTAATCTAGGTCAGGCTGCAGACTGACCACAGGGAGTGCTGCAAATCTGCTGGGATTACGGAGGCCTCACAGAGATGGAGCACATCCCAGGTTTAACAGACCAACCAATGTCTGCCTGCCTACCAATATTCTACCCTGTGTGCGTGAAGATTCCCACTCAAAAGGTTTGTGCTTTCCTTATGTGTCCAATAATCTAATTATCTCTCAGGTTATCCCAGGAAATCAGTCATATGAAGTAAAAGCTCAGTAATCTATGTGCTTTGATTTCTAATCTCATGCCAACAGGGGAGAAGGAGAGAGGGCTGCTGTCCGTGAGAAAAGACTGTGCAAGATCAGTGACACAAAAAAAACAGGGTCATGGGACAAGATCTAGGAGATTAAGTCAAGCACTGAAGGGTTGCTCAGCCACTTAAAAGGTGAACGTAAAAGAGGTAAAACATGTATAACAAAACTGACAGTGGCAGAAACATTAAACTCAGGAAAAAAAGGTAATGAAATCTGAATGAAAGCAAGATATCATTAGTAATAATAGAAAAATAAATACATATTTTAGAATATGGGATTAAATAATTTGCCAGAAACCACTATACTTAGGGGAATCTATGAGTAATAAAAGGAGGAGATGGACTAAGAGGATCCAACTGATTAGAGCCTGTCTTTGGGGAGAAGAATTTGAGAAAAAGGCAAAAATGTAAACTCACAAAAGTCTGTGCATTCCTCTGCTTACCTAAGAAAACATGCAACAAATGAATGCTTAAGATGCTCAAATGATATCTTCAAAAATGCAGTGTTGCATTCCACTTTGTTGACAAAATGACAGTTTTGGTGAATGTTGATTTTCCAGCTCCAGATCTGTGTTAACATTAAAAAAAAACAACAACACTGAGTGTATTTAACTAAAAGTACCATTTGTCACAAAGTAAGCACCGAATTGAACCTATAACCATGTGGATCCTGACAAACTGGCAAGGTTGCAAGAAAAGAGCTGGTCTTAAAGGATATAACACAACGTTGATGCTAGGAGTTTACAGGACAGTAATAAAGCTCTCTACTGTACATTCGAGTATTACAAGATATACAAATATGCTTCACAACGAGACAGAGAGCGTGCATCCCACCCTGTGGTGTGCTTACATTTGCAGAGCAACGAGTACAGACTGTGGCAGGCGGGGTCCCACGCTAAAGGAAGTGAGAGATACAGAGAGTACACGAGTAATAGTACAGCGTATGAGTGGTAGACAACAGATAATACCAGGCAGTAGTACTGACTATGTTTGGTCACACATCATCTCTTTCCTGCGTACTCCTCAGCTGTCGAGGCAGTCGAGGGGTTGATGTGGTCCACTTGTCCATCGGGCTGGACAGGCTGCACTGTCTCTACCAGGCTGCCGCTGGGTAGCACCACGTACCGGGCGGCCATGTCTTTGGGCTGCAGCTCCCGCATGCCCTCCTTACTGTGCCAGATCCCGTAGCCAAAATACACAAACAGACCTGGGAAAGGGACAGTAAGAAACATTTGTAACTGGAATGATTCAAAATTAAAGTCTGGGCATGCTGTACGCAGATGAGTAGGGAGAGAAGTGTCTCCGCATGGGATTAAAAGGTTTGGTTAGTGAGATGTTGATGACTTTTATGTTATTCAATGTATATGTGTTATAACAACCCATGGACAGACTTATTATAAGAGCTTTGGTGTTACAATTTTTGCCCCCTCCATCTGGAGAACTCCCCCAACACCTCTGACATTCTCCCTCACTCCCATCTTTCAAAACCACACTCAAAACCCATGTATTAAAATCTGCTTTTAATCCGCGATCTATCACCCCCCCATCCCCCTTTTTTTCTCCCTTTTTCCAATGGCACACTATGTTTTTTTTATGCTGTTGTGCTTCTCCTGTTTATGTTGTTGTTGTATGTATTTTTAAATGAAATAAATTAATATTAATATATATTAAATGCTAAAGTCAGCATGTAGACATTCTCACAATGACTACGCTAACATGTTGAACACAATCATAGTTTAGCATGCTAACATTTGCTAATTAGCAATAAACACAATATGACTGCAACTAATGATTATTCTTGTTCTGCTGATTATGACTGACTGATCAATCGTTTTGTTATAAAATGTCAGAAAATAGTGAAAAATGTTCGAGGTGATGCCTTTAAATGTTTTGTTTTGTCAGTTCAAAATCCAAAGACATTCAGTTTAATAGGGTATAAAACATTTTCTGCCATTTTTGTATGAAAAATTACTTAATAACATTAATCGATTATCAAACTACATGGCAATTATTTTCCAGTTGATTGGCTAATTTATAAATATTTGCAGCTCTAAAACACAAACTAGAGCTGACAGGACTGTCATTGGTTTTGCATATATAGTCATTTATTTCGTCATAAAGTATTAGACAAATTTAATTTTGATGATGTCACCAGATCCGACTTTTTCATTGCTGCTATTAGGTAAAAAATTATTTACTGTATTTCAGAAGCCCTTAATATGTCTAAAGTTTTATATTTACTATACAGTACTTTTTTCAATTTGAATTTACTCTTTGATGTGATATTGATTACTTGGCTTTAACTCAACCCAATCTCTGAGTGGAATGAAGAAATCCCACGCTTTCGTCCTTCAGTGGCCATTATGGAAGGTAAGTGGCCGTTTCTTTCTTTCCTTTCTCCAGGGAACCGAAAAGAGCCCAGCCAAGGGCCCTGTCAAGTGTACTATTCCATGCGTGTGCATCTTGTTAACTTGCTGCAGTCTGACAGCAGTGTTTAAATGGTTTACTGGTCCAGAGAACCCTTAAGCTAATGCAGCTAATCATGTTTCCCCAGTGATCCCCCGCCTACTGACAGGGCATTAACGCTGCCCGACCACCATCTACATCCTCAGAGGGTTGCTGACAAAAGGGAAAAGTTTCTCTATTTCATTAAGAGAGCAGAAAATGTTTAATCTGATGACGTAACACGTGTGTACATTAAGTTCACAAGCAGCAGAAGGCAGATGTTTTAACTACTTTTCATTTCACATGATGTTTGCACTGTGGATTTGTCTACCTTTAAGTAACCAAAATGACCTTAACAACTTATATATACCCAGTGCTTACAGTAAATCAAATTTCTCACCTTTAAAGTTGAGCAGGAATCTGTTTGAGAAACACTGAAACAACAGTTTTTTATTCAGCCACTATGTTTCCCATAAGGTCTGGTGCCTTCTTACCTATAGCGATCCATACGGTGAATCGAATCCAGGTTAAAGAGCTGAGCTTCATCATGAGGAACACATTAAAGAGGATGCTGGCAGCTGGAGTCAATGGAACCAAAGGTACCTGTACATTAAAATGAAAGATCAGTCATACACCTATCATCATTTATGCACACAATAACATTTGGCTTCAAATAGATGTATTTATTTCATTCAGATTTCCTGTCCTGAAATAATGACCGCAGTATTCAATCACCATATTACACATATAGTTGCGTTATAGTTGTAAAAACCATAAAAGAGCTGACCTGGAATGTTTTGCTGTTGGTTTGTGGCTCATGAATCCATATGAGCGCCAGGCTGAGAACATAAGCTAAGCTAAAAATCACCAGCAGCATGGTGAAGCTCCAGATCGGCAGCTGCAGCTGTTTGGTTCCAAATTCTATCACAGCACAGAGGGAGACCGAGCTCACGATCAGAGTCAGCACGCTGAAAGCCACCACCTCGCCCGGCTCACAGTCCCCCACCAGCCTGCCCAGGTAGGGTTCCCAGTAGGCCTTCAGCTGCCCTACCCCACGCCGCTCTCTCATCGTCTGCCTCTCCACCAGCTGGAGTTTGTCAGAGAAGGACTCGTACTGCTTCAGCTCCCCGCTGTCCTCGGCTATGGTCTGAGACTCTGAGGGGGCAGGGGAAGGCTCGGCATTGGGGTTGGGAGATGTGGAAGCGCTTCCCTTGCAGTTGGTTTTCTCAGGCTGGAAGCGCAGCACAATAACGCTCGCTGCCACAAAGGTGTACGCCAGGAGGGTGCCGATGGACAGGAACTGAACCAAGGCCTCCAGGTCAAAGATGAGAGCCATGGTGGCCATGAGGACCCCAAAGACCAATATAGCATTGACAGGGACTTTGGTGACAGGATTGACCCGTGCAAAAATGGAGAAGAACAACCCGTCCTCTGCCATGGCGTACACAATCCGAGGGAGGGAGAAGAGATTACAGAGCAGCACTGTGTTCATGGCTAGAAATGGGAACAGAGAGTCATAAAGTCAAAATGTAGCACTGTGCAATACTACAATGCAACCATGTAACAGACATTTGAACTGTCCTTCTCAATTAAAAGTTGACACTCACCACAGATGGAACCTACTGCCACAATCACTCCTGCCCAACTGTAACCACGGCGGAAGAAAGCGTCTGCCAGAGCTGAGTTGGGGTCCAGTGTATGCCAGGGTACCATTAGCGTGAGCACTGTGGATACCAGGATGTAAGCTGTTGCAGCCAATGCGAGGGAGATCGCAGTGGCAATGGGAACGGCTTTCTGTGGGTTCTTTGCCTCCTCACTTGAGGACGCAATTACATCAAAGCCCACGAACGCGTAGAAGCACGTGGCTGACCCTGCCAGTATTCCAGACAGCCCAAAAGGTGCAAAACCTCCTTCTTTCTGGCTCCAATTGGCTGGTTCAGCAAGCATAAAGCCAAAGACCAGGATGAAAACAATGACGGCCATACTAATAATGGAGAAGATATGGTTGAGGTAAGAGGACACTTGAACTCCAAAGGAGATGAAGAACGAGGCAACTATTAGAATCCCTGCTGCAAGGACGTCGGGGTAATGGGCAAGGAAGGGCACGTTCCACTGCATGATGTGTGTCTCCGTGAAGTTCTGGATGGCGTGGTTAAAAATGGAGTCCAGATAGCCACTCCAGGCGCGTGCCACGGCAGCGCCACCAATCATGTTCTCCAGAATCACATTCCAACCAATGAGAAAGGCCCAGATCTCTCCTACAGAGACATAGGTAAACATGTAGGCGGATCCTGTTTTGGGAATGCGTGCTCCAAACTCTGCGTAACAAAAGGCGGCCAGTAGAGACGCAATACCTGCAAAAATGAAAGATATGATGACAGCAGGCCCGACCATGTCTTTAGCCACTGTTCCAGTCAGGACGTAAAGCCCGGAGCCCACCATGCCGCCGACTCCCAGCAGAGTCAGATCCAGGGTGGAGAGGCAGCGTTTCAGCGACGTGGCCATCATGTCATCATCCAGTGTCTTGAGTCGGTTCAGTTTCTGACAAAGGCGCACCGCTGGGGTGCAGCCTCTCGGACAAGTCGCCATAGTTTCGGACATAGACAGGCCAGCTGGGCAGGATGGCGTTGTAACAATCACACTGGGTCCATTACCTGTCTATGAAGCTGACCTGCAAGAGAAAGGCACACATCAGAAGAAGAAAGGCTAGTGCAGGTTTGACTTGAGCTGCTGGATATTCCACATTCAGGTCAAATCAGTAAACTCAGAATGGTGGTTAATGCACTTTGCTGGACATACTGTGGTATAGGGTCTGCAGGATGAGGTCTGGTGTTTGGCTCAAAACATTTTACACAATGCTGATAGACACATATGTGAAGAACCAATCTATACTAATCCAATTTACTCAAAGAATAGCTTCTATATTTAAGGAAATGATGTCTTCATCCTTGCAGCCTGTGTAATGACAGCAATGGTGACATGTAATGTAATTTGGATTTAACACAATTTTAAAGTCATTATAATAAGATCTCCTGAATTCTTTTATACATTAGACCCAAATATTACATTTCTGGTTGTATTAGCAGTACAATAGTAACGATATACTTTGTAAGTAGATGTAAAAACATATTTACTTGCAGTAAATCATTTAAAAAAATAAAATAATCCCAGTCAGTCAGCCTTTTTAAGATGTAGTCTCTCTGTCTATTCAACACTTTCAGTTGATCTGCCTTATCTAGATTTTGCAATGAGGCCTTAATGTGTGCCACTGGTCATCCATCACTCCGCACCGGGCCGGCCCACGTCATCTTAAAGGCATCCGGTGCGCCCGTGCGTAAAATAAAAGCCTCAAGCGCAGTCACGATGGGAGATATGTTTGATTTGTTTGACTGCCGACAAAATGTTGAGCGCTTTTTCATCCCCGAGAAGCAGTATTTATCTTCCCGGCCCGGGCGGTGCAACATCCGATTCCTGCCCCTCGACAGGCATATGGCGACAACAGGATGCCTCCGTTATAATTACGTAACGCTTTATTCCCCCTCTAGAAATAAGACCAGTGCCATAAACTACACGGCTCGTTCACTGTGTATATTCGTTTCCAGGATATATCCAAGGTCACACACACAGAGAGAGAGAGAGCACACTAAGCGTCTTTATAATGCCAAATAAATTATTTATAACAAAATGGAAACGCTAAAAAGAGGATCGTTAGACTTCCTCTCTCTCTCTCTCTCTCTCTCTCTCCTGGATGTTGTGGAAATGCGGAGCCACGTCGCAGGTGTGAAACTGAATTCCCTTTTACAGCCACGAGAAGAGAATTATAAGCAGTTATAACATAGGGAATGTAATCATTTACCGTTGTTGTGGAGGGTCGGGCATGTGTGCGCTGCGGGTCCGGGGCTGCTAGAAGTTGCCGGGTCGCATCGGCTGGTGATGGAGCAGAAGGTGCGCTGAGGAATAAAAGCAACATGCACTGCCCGGACTGCTTCTTAAAGGCACAGTCACCTTTCTCCTCCTGCTGGAAGGGCTTCCCCACTGCGCCCCGCCCATATTACAGCAGGAGAGGAGATTATCTGGAGCCAGGGGTCCCAGGGTTGGAGGGGGTGGGTGGGGTTAGTCCCCGGACTGCATGCGGGCGCTGAATATGAATGTGATCACATTTGAGAATCATGCATTAGGCTGTATAAGTAGCATACACAAAGTAAGCAGCTTAAGTAAGTAAAAACAAATCAGTGGCAGAATGGATTTTATTGCCAAGTAGAGTTACACATACAAGGAGTTTGTCTTGGTATAGTGGTGCATAACAACATAGAAAAATATGAATTAAAAAAATAGAGACAATATGTACAAATATGAAAGGAGACAATGTGTACAATATGAGCATTATTGAAATAAATAAATGAAGAGCTGTTCAGTTTGCAGGAATATGCAAAAATATTGACCGGGGGAAAATTCACAGTATGATGCATAAAATCCAAGAAATGTGTTTTAATGTAACTAATAAAATTCATGTGGTGGCATGTTCAATTCTTAAGTAAATGTATTTCCACCACTGTAAACAGTTCACAGTAAAATGGTATTTCAATGGTTAAACTGACAAATGGATGTTATAAAAACAAAATTCAAATACAACACAAAACAGAATCCTGTGTCCAGAAGTCAACTCCAGCTTTTATACCAAGGAACAGCCAGGAGGACAACCGGAGATATAGGGCCATAGTAGATCACAATGTAGTCAGGTGCCTCACCACACAGCCTTTATGTGTGATCATAATAATCTTACACATATAGTAATGAGTGTAAAGAAGACTGATGTGATAGGAGAACATATCCATCAGAATCTAAGACACAATATAGGCCCAGGTCTGCCAGTAATGTTACCAATTCAATGTGTTGATGAGATTTATAGTCTGGTTAAAGGAAACACCAACATTTCAAAGGTCATGCCTTACTGGTGAAGAAAATAACCAATGTGCAGATAAATACAGGGGCAATAGTCTGTTCAGCCTCATCCAATCAAACGATCCCTAAGTTAATTGGCGCTAAATGAAGTGTTGAGCAGTGGCAGCCTCCCAGTGAAATTGTTTTGGAACCCAGTGCTACACAATTTGGCTTTTTACAGCACTCAATTCTGTTAAATTATTTACAGAAGACAACATTTAGTTTGACATTTGTATTATGAAAACAGATCTTCATATAATGGACATACTAACAGTTGATGCTACAGTCCATACTGTACCTCATATCATTAACTAAATTGTTCATTGTTGTTTATTTGTTTATTTATGTGGGACAGTAATGTGCACCCGTCGTATAAACACAACCAAAAGAAACTGAATAGATTAAAAAAAAAATATTATACACAATGGTAGAAAAAAATAAAGTAGGAAACGTTTCACAATACTGTTCAAATAAACAATAAAGTTTGTTCATAGCAGAGCCAGATCACTGGAGCTGACACATGTCACACCTTGTTTCTAGTTTACACATTTGAAATTGACATCCTGAGGCCGGCAGTAGCTGTATTCAGTGGACGATTTAAATAAAGAGCAGGTTTTCACACAAACCTGCTTTCACCCTCGCGGAAGACATTTGGGGAAGGTTACAGGTTTCAGCTTTGTGACTACTGCTGCTCAGTTTGTTCTCTGTGTACACACACACAGCAATAAAATATTACTTTTCCCCAAAGGCATCAGGAGGCTCTTATGGAGAGACAATCTCATTGCAGGAAGGTCACAACATTAATTCCAGTTACAGAAAAATTTGTCCTCGGGCAACAAATCAACCCTCCACAGTTTAATTTCTGGCAGAGTCTTCTCTCTCATTGCTCTGCTTCAATGTGTATATACACTGCATCCTTCAACAACTTCCTAATTTCACAATGTGTAACATGGCATTTAAGTGCTTTACATTCTATGTTGTCCCAGACTGCTTCTGCTCTCCTCCAGGACTGGAAACGTCCTACTTGAACACTGGAGAACAAGCCTTCTCCTGCATGTTTTGATGGTGAATATTACACTTATAACAACAAGTGAACCTTTCCCAAAGAGACCAATACCACACGTTGCCCGACACAAATGTGAGCATACATCCTCTGTGGCCAATCCTTTTCTTTTTCCTGTCTCTCTTTTAGCACAATTAGACCTCTTTCTCAAAGGAATCCAGACTGAGACTCCTTCTGCTGAAGCTTGAGGATCAGTTCAAGTAGGTTCATCTGCATCGTCAGCTCCTGAAACAGTTGAAGAGCCGTTGGTTAGGACACACATCGCCATCTTCTGGACATGCATCTGCATCACAAGTGCACGTATTATGTGTGACCCTACAATTTGTGGTGTTAGTAGTGCATTTGAGCTACAGTGAGTGGACAGGTGGAGACAGGTGGAGATGTTAACCTGAGGATTAGTGGTGATATAAAACCCAGGGACTCCAGCCTTCTCCAGGGTGTTCTGCTGGTCTATCACTTTTTGATCCATTTCCGCAACAATCTTCTTATCCATCATTCTTTGTTCCTCTCGCACACGGATTTCCAGAGCCTGATAACAAAAAAAAAAACTCACAACTGTTAGAAAAAACAGAAATAACCTACAACCCTGTCAGCAGTGTGAGGTATAAGGACTCCAGTGTCTCACCTCTATCTCTGCTTGTTGGTTGGATTTGAGAAGCGCAAGGTTGTGAGACTTGCATGACTGCAGAGCGTCTTTGTTCTTCCGTAAAAGCTCTTGTTTGAGTGCTACACACACACACAAAGAAAAACCAGTCAAGCATCCCACTGACATTTACAATTACAAGCTACGGGTCTGTTCCTGCTTTTGAAGGGGATTCCTAACAGGCATGGGCTTGCAGAACACAAACCTTGGTGTTCGCCGTGCAGCTTTTGCCTCTGGTTGTACAGATTTTTCTCTGTCAGATGCTGAATATCCAGGAGCCCCTGCACAATCTCATACACCGTCCCATCTATGAGTGCTTGAGCCAGGTCACTCAGCGTGTTGTAGGAGAGGCGCTGCTGGAAGGAGCTGTTGGATGGATGGATGGAAACAAAACAAGAATCAACAAAACTGCAGTTATAAGTGGCCCAAACTTAAAACTGAGGCATTTACTGGCCCTGAAAGGTAGGACAACATCACCTTGGTAAATCTTTGACTAAGGTTTGCAGTTCAGATAAAAGGTAGTAATGTCTTTCCTGTTGTTTTGTAGAGTCAGCTCCAAGAACTCCTGGATAACCATCCATCTCTTTACCCGGCACACATTCAACTAGCTGCAAGTACCTGCTTGGGCTAACTAATCAAACTATTATACAGTTAAAAGTTCACAGAAATAAGACAACTTGGCGATTTATAGGAGGCTGCCCTGCTTCTACTGGTGTTTCCAAGTGAACAAAACGCGGTTTAAAGTTTCTAAAACAGACATAAAGGGAGAAAATGAGTGTTTTAGCTCAGAGTTTGCTCCGTTGTTTATTAGCTTCTCATTCACTACGGAGGACCCCTAAAGTAGCTGGCTGTCAAGATGCCTGTCTGTAATTACGCGTGCAGTAGCTCAATGTGTACGCCAGGTGGCGCATTGTATCAAAAGAAGAGGACCACACGCTCACCAGGTATGGCCATACGTTTACGGAGATTACTAATTAGTACAACAACGCAGCTAAAAAAAAAAAAAAAAAAAAAAGGAAATAATGTCAGCAATTAAGAGATTGCAAACAATGTGAAATATTAAATTTATTTATTTATTCAGCGGGCTTGTTGTTGTTAATATTGTTTATTTTTCCCATCATGTTTATTTCAGAATGGACACACGTGCTGTTTCATACATTGGTCCAGTTAAAAACAAAAAGACACACACAGAAACACAAACACAACAACAAAAAACACACAACAACACACAAAAAAAAAAAAAAAAACACAACACACACACACACACACAGACACACACACACACACACACACACACACACACACTGTGTCCAACCTGCTGGTCTGACTGGGCTGCATGCGCGCCTGTGTCGCGCGCTACTGGTGGGCTGTGCGCCGTCACGCGCCGAAGGTGCCATGAAATGAAGAAAACTCACTTGCGGAGGGGAAGAGCACTATTTATAAGAGCGCGTATGGGAACATAGGAGGAATTGGATTAATAGCTCCCTCGACTACAAAAAAATTAATAAAAAATGGCCAAAAACACATCTCTTTATTTCAGAATTGTCGAGGGCAGGAACCTCCCCGCCAAAGACGTGTAAGTAATTTGTGAATGGCATGTGCGTCTGTGCTTAGCTCTCAGAATATAGACCGCCTCAACATTGTTTACTAGCTTCTCATCGGGTTAGTTAAATGAGAAAAAAAAGTTGAACCTACATTTTAAACGCCAATTCCTGCTACGTTGTCTCTTCTAAACTCATTTAGAGGTGAGCTCGACAGGTTTATCTCCTTAAAATGACCTCAGCATGAGTAAAATTAAATGAATCTTACCAAAAGGCAATTTAACTACTCTAGTATGTCTCATGTTGTCCCATCTTTCTCTTGTCATCTCCAGCTCCGGGACCAGTGATCCATACTGCATCGTAAAAGTTGACAATGAAGTTGTGGCCAGGTGAGTTCTCTCTTGATTATAAACGAAGATCTGCACAACATGTGCATGAAAAGCGTTTTATTTTACCTCGAGCTGCAGTCGGACAATATCTATTGTCTATTGTCTGAGTGCTCAGATTTGAATATCTCTCATCACAGTTGAGATATTTGCATTAGGTTAGTTTTCTGGCTGTGCTCCCGCTACTCTGCACATGTAAACCAGGGTGGAGTGTGTATGATCAGGCTGGTGGTGCCCACAGCGTGTGGCCCCTCCAACACAGAGAACCTGATACTGGTCTGGCCTTTAAAACACCCGCAGGTAACCATGGAGAGGGTGCATCAATTATTGCAGGGAGCTCCTGGTGTAAGCAAGGTGAATGCTGGGAGCTGGGAGCGGAGTACGCCAGTTCTAGAGGTGTTTGAGTGCAAACGTAGAGATGATTTCATCCTCCAAAGTATTCAAATGAAAGCAGGTTGTTTCCAATAGATGCTACAGTTTGTTGTTTCCAACCTGGTGCTATTTGACTGCAAGCCAGATATCTTTAAAAAAAAAAACAATTGTTTGTTGGCTTTAACAGGAACATGGGTTGAATTCAGTGGCTATTGTTCCATCTGGCATCATGAGGGACAACGGCACAATGATTCACTGCCGACACTCACACTAATTATCTTGTACTTGTAGTGTTACTGGCCAACTGACTCTTCGAGTGTGATGTTCATGGATGATGTGGCTGGTAGATTGTGGTGGGCATTAATGAGTACAGTGCACTCTTAGGAACAGAAGGGCTTATTATAACAATACGGGCTTCTAAAATTGTACCAAGGGTAGCGTATTCTTTGAAATATTTTGATCCTAGATGTATGATTTGCATTGATACCAACACATTATGTTTCTTGAAATATAAACCCGTTCTTCTATATAAAAAACCTTTTTATTATTATGCATCAGCTGTAAAAGAACTTGCATAAATAAATCAGTCTAAAACTGGCAAAATGTTGATTCAAATCATGAACTACTGATCAAAGAATAAGAATACAAGACTACAGATTAGAGATGAATGAAAATAATTTAAAAAATGTCCAAATTCTCTGATATCAGCTTCTCAAATATGAATATTTTCTGGTTTCTTAAGTCCTCTGTGACAGTAAACTGAATATCTTTGGGTTGTGGACAAAACAAGACGTGTGAGGACGTCACCGTGGGAACCAGTGATCGACATTTTTCACCATTTTATGGACCAAAAAACTAAATGATTGATCGAGAAAATGATAGACAGATTAGTTGATAATGAAAATAATCATTAGTTGTAGCCCTACTAGGAATCTGACTGAGGCATTTAGTACTTAACACTCCTCAGTAGTATGTGTTATGGATCAGTCCATATCAATCCTTTTTGGCTTTAACAGAATCCTTCAGAGCTCCTACAAAATGCTGTATCCAGAAAGCCTACTGAACCCTACCTGGAGCCTGCTGTAGTTTTATAAGCAGGACATTTTTATGTTGCTGTAGAGGAGTGAGTCCTTACTTTTTAACCATATTATACCTTAAAATTAAGTAATGCCTGTTTGTGACATTGCATGTATTAGGGCTGGGAAGTATGATCAAACGTTCATATGACAGTAGTTTTTAAAATTCTGATACTACGGCATTTTGTGGATTTCATGCATCATGAGGGCCTTTTTATAGGTTTGTTATGGGCGTCGTTACTCAAAAAATGCAATTTATTACTCGTTACTCTTCAAAAGTAACATTATTACTGCAACAGTAATGAATTACACTACTAGTTATATTTTGTAATTTCAGACTTCAAAATTCAGATTTGTTTGTTAAAATCAATGTAATGGAATATTACTATATGGCAGTATATGAAAAATTCATATTATACTGCAAATTAAACCAGTGTATCGGTGCATGTGTCACTAATTTGTGAGCAGATCCACCATAGAGGGGTTTCTCGGATTATTTCATTTGAATCATTTTTAAGGGCCCGAACATTCAGTATCTGACAAAAAAACTAAATTTAGATAAAGTTTTGAAAGGATTATTTCGTTTTATGTAGCAGACATATGTTTTTTCTATTTGTAATCCCTTGGAGGAATTCCAAATTGCACTATTTTGTGCATATTACTCAAAAAGCAAATAATCTGTCTACTCCTCATGTACTACTTACAAAGAGAGGGTTTATACTGCTGCCACATTTACAGCGATTTCTGCTATTACTCCACTGGTTTTATACATTCATATGAGACGTTTCTGTGTAAGGTCTGGTTAAACCTCTCTTTTCAGGACTGCCACAGTGTGGAAGAACCTTAATCCTTTCTGGGGTGAAGAGTACACGCTGCACCTCCCGATGGGGTTCCATTCACTCTCCTTTCATGTCATGGACGAGGACACGATTGGGTAACGCCCGTCATCCAAAGCTGTCTCATAATGCTTCCATATGCAACCATTACTCTTATCTGTCAGAGCCTGGCAGTTGATTTATGGTCTGTGAGCGTTTGCTTAACTTGGCTCATGACTTGATACATTTGGGTTAAAACCTCATGTAAATGTTTTGGGAAGAAAAAAAACCTCCAATCTTTGAATAAACAAACATCATCAGGCAGATGGTCGCCCAGATTGAGTGATTAAAGGTTGTTTTCTTCCTCCTCTTCTCATGACCACCAGTGCTCTAATCAGCCTGTCTTCAGATTCACCTCATTTAACTCTCGCAAGATCAAACAACTTTGATAGTATTTCCCATAGCTTCTGTCTGATAATCTCTTCTTTTTTTAAATCTTTTTCTGCAGCCACGACGATGTTATTGGAAAGATAACTCTGAGCAAAGATGCCATTGGATCTCAAGCTAAAGGTAGGACTGAACATATCAACATTGGTCTGTAACAGGACGACCAAAGCTCAGAGGTTAAACATACATGGCTTCCCATGAGCGAGTCAAAGGTCTGAGTGATTGAAGAGAGTCGTCTTTTTTAGACTCTGGGAATGTTTCTTAGAGTTCTCTCACACGTTTAAGTTGATTTTCTTCGATTATCAATCTTTTTTTGAGAGTCCCTTTCAGATGTGTTACTTACAACCAGTTATTGATTTTATAGTTTTGTATTTTTCATTAGTTTTGGTTTTATTTCACCTTCAGTTAGTTTCCAGAGTGGGTTTGCTTGTTTCAGTTTAGTTTTTTATTGTTTAGTACTAATTTTTAGGTTAGTTTTTTCTGTAAATACACAATATCATTTCACTTAATTCATGTTTTCAGCTGGTTATGAAACAGTCTAAATTTAATGCTAAAGCCCCTATATGACCTCCACACACAAACAAGATCATCAGCAAGAAGATTGGCTATTCTATATTGTTATTCTTAATGTCGTCCACCTGGTCCGATTCGGTTGGATTCCCCTTGATATCAATGAAACGAGGCGGTGCAAACACTACCGTCTTTTGTCCACAGGGGCCTCCAGAATCAACATAAAATGAAACTTCCTTGTAGGGGCTTTAAATAAAATGTTTTTTCACACCTAGATTTAGCTTTTAGTTTAGTTTGACCAAAAGAAGAGACTAAAACTTTAAAACCACATTTCAGTTTGTTTTTGCTTTTTTCTAAAGTCTAGTTTTTGTTTCAGTTAACTAAAAATTTTTTTCTCACCTAGTTTTTGTTTTTAGTTTAGTCTGAGTTAATTAATAACCTTGATTACAACTGACAGTTGATGCAGTCAGCATTCACATTGATGGCTCTCCTGCTGCCTGTCTTCATAAACTCTGGGCTTTTTCATTGTGTCATTATAAACCATCCTTTTGTGTGGAAGCCCACAGCGCTGTAAAATGAGGCGAACAACCCAAGCATTTCAAATGGCCCCAAACCGTTTAATGTCTGGCTCTCTTACAGAAGCTTTCACATTCAAGAAATTAGTCACAGTGTGTACCTCAGCGTGAACTCGAGCACTTTTTACACCGTCTTGGCCAGACATACTCTGTCTAAAATACGATATGTTGTGATGATGTTGTGGTTTTATTAGATTGCTCAAAGTGTTTATATGTTTGTTGCATACTGATGCCTCTCTCCTGAGAGCCACCTGGCTTGGCCTTCATTCGTGTGATTCATTGCTACATGGCGGTACTGAGTCAGTTCCTCCCTCACAGGAATCTTCTCACAGTCTGGCCCTGACATTGTACCTGTGCTTGTGTCCTATTTCTGAAATAATGAAACAGAACACATCGTGTTGTGCCTGGCTGAAATATAATTTAGCTGTTGTTCAGGGACTATGCTATAGGTTTTGTTCATGCCTTCATCTTGTCTTGCAGGGTGTCTACAGGGTCTTAAAAGGTCTAAAATCCAATCATTAGAATTTAAGGGCTTCAATATGATTTTGACAGGTCTAAAAATGTATTGAATTAATTATTTTAATGTTACTTGTAAATGTGATATTGGGAAACATTTGTATTGACCATGCAGTAACAACTACAAAACGAAACCAACATGGAACAGTATACAGTATATATCATTTTTCTTCATACCCTTTGCACTTTTCTTGCCAGTATGGACATGAAATAGGTTTTATATTGCATTCATAATGGTCCTAACACTAGAACCGTCAGCAGCAGCTGAATACCTAAAATCAATAACAGGTAATACCTGCTATTAGAATCCATTGATTTTTAAGGTACAAGCAGTCTGTGATTTGCCCCAATGGGAGGAGCACCCTGCCCCCACGCCACCAGCATTTTAGTAATTCTCATTTTTCACCAAATATCTATCGTAAAAACTGTACCAGTAGTCGTGTCTCCCCTAAAATATTTTGTATGATCCTAGAAATACTGTAGGAATACTACAAACAACTGTGTGTCTATGCCCCTCTCACATTTCACAACTATGTTTCTACTTCTTTCTTTGATCTTGAAGGTGAGACTACTCTATAGATTATATAAGGTATTATGTAAAATGTATATATAGTTGAGAGAATATTATCGATCCAAGAGGAAACTGACCATCAGACATTGAGCTAGTCTAATGTCAGATCTTTCATTAATAATAAATAACTCTCATTCTTTTATCCATATTGAAGGTTGGACTGTGACTTATGACACAGCTCTATCACTCATGGTAGTGGACAAAAGGTGTTGCCAATAGCAACATAGATTGGTTATCTAAACGCATGAAATTAATAGTGCGACAATGATTGATGATGTGGGGGGATAGGAGTCAATTTGACCTGCTGGAGCTTAAAGATATAAACGCCTATTATTTAAATCTGGCTGTATGTTGACAATTTCTAACAATAAGGTGCTATATGACACACAAAAGTCAAAGACTGGGGGACATGAATATTTTATTTTAACAAAGTTACATACAATTGATAAACACCCATGGGCAAATATTATCCATTGGCGGTTCTAGTGTTAATTTGGTTCTGAACCTGTGAAACCAGCAGGAACCCTGTCTTGTACTTGTGCTCATAGTTGCATGAACTTGCTATTTAAGTACTTCCCCAAATACAGAAATATGACCCATGACCATAAAATGTCAGATAGTCATAAAAATTGCCGACCACTGTTCCCTAAATACGGAAGCGGTTAACGGTTGTGCTTACTTCTATATTTTTAATGCCGTTATTTCTGCTTTCTATTTATTTAACAGGGACAATGCACAATACATGTATTGTTCCAGATATAACTAAATCTGATTTTCAGTTGTAGTCCCTGGGTGGAAGCCACTAGTGCACAGGTTACAAAGATAAAAGATCAGTAGTTAATAAAAACCTGGATGGTTTGGTTATCTCGGGATTGCGAGATAATCAACCCGTTATCTTGAGAGAACAAAAGGTTGTTTGCTCTTATTACAATTTTTTTTTTATCAGAGATCTGGAGAGCCATACCTGCATGCATAGATGGCGTATTATATTATTAACATAATGGGCAACACATAGAGGAATAAGATGCAGTGTGCCAGTTAATATTCATTTTCATACACAAAATGAGCCAGCAGAAAGGAAAAGTGCATGAAAAGAATCTGGACATTGAAAGGATCTTTGAACTTGTTTAATAAATCTCAGTCTTCTCCTGATATATTTCAGTATTACATCACATTGCCAGGAAATTAATGGTTTAAATTAACTCTCAGATGTACGTTCTGGTAACAGCTCTTCTCAGCTCCTTATGAATCCTCCCTGACAGTTATGACAGTGATCCTGAAGACTGAAATCAGATCATTTCCGAGGTTCTCCACAATTATCCAGAAAAGATTATCTGGAGAAAAAAGTAATATTCTTGTGCTAATGAGACATATTAACTCATGACCTCAAGATAATGGCATTAAAACATAATTGCAATCCTGGCTACGCTTCAGTACCTAAAGCCAGTAATAACGTCAGATTACTTTCTCCCATCAACTCTCTAAATCCTTCACTACTGAGAAGCTGAAACAAGTGAATGTTTGGCATTTTTTTTGCTTGAAAAATAACAAAAAAGAGAAAAAAGAGCTGAAACTTTATTAACGTTGATTTTTGAAATAGTTGCAGTGTTGTTATTGACCTGAGTGTTGTTTTAATGAACAATATCTTTCTGTGTGGTATTCTCAGGACTAGATAGCTGGGTGAACCTGACGAGGGTCGACCCTGATGAGGAAGTCCAGGGAGAGATCCATCTGAGCCTGGAGCTACTGAAAGATACGGAGAAGATCAGCCTGCGATGTCAAGTCATTGAAGCCAGGTAACATAAGTGTGAGCTTTGAATCTGCTGGAAAGTGAGCTCATTTAGAGAAAATCATTAGAGTAGCAGGATGACCAGAAGGATAAGTAGAAAGTGTGAGTTTCGAGTGGTAAATATATCTCATGTGTCTTATATGTACAGTAGTTCTAAGCTGATTTAACAGATCATCAGTCAGAAGTGAAGTTTCTGTAGCTGAGACCTGGCAGTGCCATCCCTGTTTCTGTGCTGAAATCTTATCATCATCACCCCGCAGGCCTCCACACTCCCCTCCTGAGTCATACTGCCACTATCGCACCACGCACTGCCCCATCTGTGCATCCCGGGCTACAGTCTCTGCCTCTCAGGCAGGGCACTAATGAGCATGTCAATCAGGGCTTGACACTGTGTTATTCAGACATGCTAGGATGAATGCGAATTAAGTTTGAAAGAATAAGGTCAAGTGGAAAGTTGTGGGTTTTTGCGGTTTTTGTTCCGCACTGCCCCTCACTAACTAATTGAATTTGCAGAACAGGTAATAGGAGCTTGTTGAGCCTTTTAGTGTATTGATCAGTTCTGTTGTCTTTTGGTCCGGTCATACCTGCAGAGACTTGGCTCCGAGAGACATTTCTGGAACATCTGATCCATTTGCAAGAGTTATTTTCAACAACCACAGTGCAGAGACCGCGGTGAGCTCTATGTGCGTGCATGTACAGTATGTATCGTTTCAGTGGAGCCAGAAGTACACATTCTTCCATTGTGATAGTCTGATTGTCTGTCATTTTATTTCATATTAATGCTGTGAAGTTTAGTGGAGAGAGATCTGGTTTTAGGATTTCCTAACAGCCCAACCTGCTGGGTTTTAGATTATCAAGAAGACCCGTTTCCCTCACTGGGGAGAGACCCTGGAGCTGGAGCTGGATCCAGAAGAGCTGAGTGAGGAGGGAACGGTCACTGTGGAGGTCTGGGACTGGGACATGGTGGGCAAGAATGACTTTCTGGGAAAGGTGAGGATGCCGTATTTCAAACAGTATTACATATTTCACAGATTTTTATGTTCTGATCATTACAAAATATGCTTCACCTGGAAGTACAGTAGAGTATTTCCCATCATAAGTTATTATTTATCCTGTCTGATATTGTATCCTTGTCTGTTCTTTATTTCCTCAGGTGGAAATCCCTTTTGCTTGTTTGCACAAGACACCTCTGTTAGAGGGCTGGTTTCGTTTGCTGCCCTTGGGAAACAGTGAGGTTGACGCTGGGTGAGGATTATGGGTGTGCTTGTTTGTACAATGTGGTGAGTTTGTGTGTTTGTATAACTGAGACAAGCATTTTCATTTAGGAATTTGTAAAGATTGAGCAGCATTTGGTGTTTTAGAATGCACTCAAGGAAAGTATTTGTTCCCCTCCGAGCTTTCTTTCATGCATTTAAATGAACATTTGCAGGTGTATAGCCAGGTCTCTGACAGCATCTGTTCCTTGAGATAATTTTAGAACAAAGAAAGCTGAGCGAACTGCTAAAGGATAGTGTCAAAGTAAAATGAATCTCAGAGGCTCATTAGTAGGTGACTCATTATACTGAGGAGAGCAAACTGCTGAGAAGAAGCTGGTTAGAGACCTACTTTCCCCACAGTAAAGTAAGAGAAGTAATGTCATTGCATAGGATACTCCCTCTGGGACTATCTGTTTCAGCTGTTGGTTGTGTGAAAGCAGTGTGAACAGACCTCTTCTTGACCATGAGGACTCCTTAGAATTCTTAATAATATAGCATATAACGATCTGATGAAAAGAAATGATGTGCAGTTATATCAAAACAGTCAAATTAGTTTCTGTCTTCACACACTTCCTACATACAAAATCTTACACGAACACTGTGCAAATTACATTGCAACATAGATGTTGTGGTTTCTTTGATTGACACTTTTTTCCTTCTCTTCCAGAATATTGTCTTTTCTCACTATAAGGTCAAGGTGTGCAGAAAGCCTCATCTTTTTTTTATATTCTGTTGTGCCTTCCTCTGTTGCCAGTGGCAAACTGGGAGCGCTGCGTCTGAAGGTGCGTTTGGTGGAGGATCGGATCTTGCCGTCTGTGTACTACCAGCCCCTCATTCACCTCCTGGTGGAGTCAGTCATCTCCCCGACAGAGGTCGGCATCACTATTTGTCTTCAGTACTGATATTCTGTTGTGTCAAGTGATTGCGTGTCTCTCTGCAGTGTTTCCCCCTCGACCTAATCCACAGTTACCTTGACTCCTCCTGGTTCATTAATCCTGTGCTAGATTTCAGTCCACAGACTTTGCCCATGTCAACAGTGTGTCATTACCTGAGTTCTCCTCCCACCAGGTGGAGGATAGCAGTGCTCTGACCATGCTGGAGGAGGTGACCACGGTTGAGAGCCGACAGGATGTGGCAATGACCCTGGTGAAGATCTACCTGGGCCAGGGCCTGGTGGTGCCATTCCTGGATTACCTTAACACCCGGGAGGTCAACCACACCAGTAAGATTAAAACATAAACTGTTGAATGTTAGATCGATGTTAGACAGAGCCGCTACTAAAGGCTTGGACATATATGGATGGTGTAACATCTTGCTTTTTATTGCGGCGCTCATGTTGACACACAGCTGTGCTGCTGCAGTGACACTTCACTAGACAGCCGCGCTCTGTTCTCAAAAATAGACAGTGAAAATGTTCATAGTCATATCGACATTATACCAGCAACATATGCACCTTTCACTACAGTTTCACTGTCTATATCTGTAGAATATGTCACAGACAAACAAACACCTCCTGTATCCCTTTCAGATTAAAAGCTTAAAGTTTCTGTGGATCCATTCATTTGTTAACAAGGCTTTTATTGTATTGTGTTAATAAAAGGCAAACTCAGTGCAGAGGTAGAGGTAGGCAGTGTGTCCAGGCCTCTAAGTGTAATGTTGGATATGCAGAAATGTTAAACTGTGTTTACTAGATTGTAGTTTACATAGTCAACATCATGAAATAAATAGTCTGCTTTTAAATACAGTGCAGTTATCATGCATTCTTGTCAGATAGAAAGGAATTATTTTAATTTTTGTTCCATTAACGCCTACATATATTATCTCAAACATTTAGCATGTAACAACTACATAATACACAATGCGTAAGACCTAAGTTTATCTCTATTAGTCACGTTTGTATTAGTCAGAGTTTGGGACATGCCAGTTTGCTGTTATTGCTCCACTCTCCAGAGACCTTCTGAGGGCTGCTTGTATTTAACTCTGAACTGACATTAAGGTCTCTGAACACCGCATTCACGGTCCGTGTGTGGGCAGTCCGAGTCTACCAGCACTATATTTACTACCCCGATGCCAATTATTTACTCACCCAACAGTCTTTTCATGGCTCCTCTGTGGTCTGTATTAGTCATGTTTTTGCCTCCGCACCACATCCCCATTGCTAATTCACACAGAGTTGTGCTCTGGTCTTTGGGTTCTGTTGGTGTAGTTTGAGATAATAAGCATAGTGCCTAAGTTTCCATAGCAACTCCACATGATCCGAACAGTAACTGCTTGATCAGGAATAGATGCTGTGAGCAGCTAGACATTAAAGTTAGGCACAGGGGTAAAGAAAAGGAAAATGTGCTCTACACCCACTGGGCTGCAATGCAACCCCCAACGTTTCTCCGTATTTCCTGATCTTTGAATGCAAGATGTTTTACCTGGCAACCCAGTTCTATCACCTTGGATATTTTAGGATCGCCACCTTGAAGGATATAAAAGATGTTGCAGCAAGGTCAGCCTGCCCTCAGTTGTGACAGTGAGCTTTGTGTTTCTAAAGCAGATCAATTCTTGGCTGATAACACAGATCAAACAGAATAGAAAGCATGCACATCCAAAAGCACCAGACCAAAAGGCTGAAGAGAGCACAGAAACAGAGGATCCACACACTGTATTAATAGCTTTCAACAAATTTAATGAAGCAATGTTTCAATCTCAGAGATTTTCATCAAGCATCATTATGTACCAGATGAGGGTCTCTGTGAAAGCTAAAAGGTTGCTTCAGTACATCCATTGGAAGCTTTTAGTACAGTGGTGGGATGCTTTTTTCTGTGTCTGCCCTCAGATACAACAAACTCAGTGTCTTTCTTAGGTATGTTTTTGGCATCGAATGCCTTCATTACACAGACAACAGTAGAGAAAGGACAGGAAATGAGAGACATTGTGGTTTGTGCTCATCAGCAGTGTTGGTTTTTTATTCTTTTTATTTAAAACTATGTGGAGAAAGCTGACTGAGAGTGCTTAGTCAAGTAAAATTGAGTCAAGTTTATGTAGCCAAAAACCACAAAGTATGCCTGAGAGGGCTTTATAGTGTGTACAGAAAATGAAACCCTCCATATCAAGAAAAACGTTATTAGAAAAACGGTTGGGAGGAACCTCATAAAGAACAGACTGACGTGATAGATGCTGCATGAAAAGACTAGACAGTTCTTTAAATTGATCATATCCATATTTCCTCTAAAACCTAAGCTGCTGCATTCCCTGTTATAATTGAATAATGTATTATGTCATGTTTTATGTTAAATTGTGTTATTATTTACTTTACACCTAACCGATCTCTCTCTCTTGTTCTGCTCCTGTAGCCGATCCAAACACTTTATTTCGCTCAAACTCACTTTCCTCCAAGGCCATGGAACAGTTTATGAAGGTGCGTTGACGTGTCTGTTGTTTTATTTTATCAGAAATTGTAAGTCATTGATTTCTCTATCTCTGCTGTGGGTGAAAACATGACATGACTGTTAATTGCTTCTAACCTTTTGGTCGATCTTTGCTGTCTTCCTGAACATTCCCTATCTCTATTAAATGTGCACTGAGTTAATTACACATCTCATGGTCCCCTGCTGCGTCACACTGTACCTTGTTTACTCTCTCTGTTCTGCAGATTTACACATTTAAAAAAGAATCCCTGTAGCATAGATGCAAATGAGATGTCTTCAACATATGGTATTGTTTTGCTGTCAGGCTGTTGGCATGCTGTATCTGCATGAGGTGCTGAAGCCCATCATCAACCGCATTTTTGATGAGAAGAAGTACATTGAGCTGGACCCATGTAAGATCGACCTGAACCGCACAAGGTAAAACATATCCTGCTTTATCTCACAATACCATATTCGTATTCTGACCTAAAAATAGTCCAGCTTTGCTTCACAGGTGCTTGTCTTAATCCGCAAATGGGGATTTTGGGTCGCCAAAATGTCCATGTGTGTAGTTCACAATCTGTGTGTTAAAATGGTCAGATGGTAAATGCTGCCACAGGAGATTGCCCACTTCCTTCACACTTAAACCCCGAGAGCAAGGCACCAATGTGAGAAAATAAAAAAAAGAGGAAGGGCTGTAAAAAGGGGGGAAGGCTGTTGCTTGGCAACTGCTATGAGCCCCCTGAGATGTCTATCTCTGACATGGAGGGAGATCATCCAGGATCTAACATGCTCTGCGTCTGCGGTAGATCTGCCTGCCATCACCTTATCTGTTGTCTCCACTCCGTGTATATATATCTCTCCAGACAATTCAGCACTCAATATCTGTGTTCATCTGTCTAGTCTCTGAAATAGCATGCCCTCACATGAAATTACATAATCAGGAAGAGAGAGGTTATCAGATATTTCTAAGAGGCATTGTAAATTTGACTATATTGCTTAATTGATACAGTCTTTATGTGATTAAGCCAAATCTATATACAGAACAGCTGGTGCTCTGTCTTATCTGCCTGGTTGTGTATACTCAATAGGTTCCTGACACAGGGATTCACTCATTCACAATGTCTGTCTTTCTCTCCGAAGACGCATTTCATTTAAGGGCGCAGTGTCAGAGGCAGAGGTGCGGGACAGCAGTGTGGAGATGCTACACAGCTACTTAACCAGCATCATCGAATCAATCGTGGGCTCAGTCGATCAGTGTCCTCCTGTCATGAGAGTGGCCTTCAAGCAGCTACACAAGAGAGTAGAGGAGCAATTTGCTGAACCTGAGAATGAGGTCAGTCTGGAGCAAAAGCACTGCTGGGAACACCTTTTCAATGCATTTTAATGCATCTGTAGGGCTTGTGCATTTGAGATTTAATCATTTTACATTACCATTATATGTTATACATTCAGCTGTTACCCTGAGAGACAGAACTCACCTCCCTTTCCTGTCAAATTGACTTCATTTTTACAGGATGTGAAGTATCTGGCCATCAGTGGATTCTTTTTCCTGCGTTTTTTTGCTCCTGCAATCCTCACACCTAAACTGTTCCAGCTGAGGGATCAGCATGCTGACACGCGTACAAGCAGAACACTGCTACTACTGGCCAAGGTACGATTTACAACACAGACATATACACAGACTCTTCTATGAATAATGTATTCATGTCCAGACATCACACTTAAGTGCAGGAAAAACAAACAGTAAAAAAGTGGACGAACTGTGTGCGTGGCTACATGCTGTCTGCCAGCTGTGAGGGATTTTTTTATTGCAGGTGTAAAACAAATACATATGAATCAGGAACACAGCACATGTTTATAATATGTGTACAGGAAGCAGTGCGTTTGTATGCAGTGATGGCCAATAACAGCACACACAGCACAGAGTCGTTCTTTGCTTCTTCTCCTTGTTGGGTAATTATATAATGCTGTTCAGTCTGTAACTTAAAGTAACTTTTATTTCAATATAAAAATTTTAGCTATAAATATAACCCTCTCAGAAGCTGGAATTAGAAGTAGAAATCCATGACAACTCAAGATCATGCACAGCACATCTCACAATGGTTTGATTTACTGCAGGGGTTTTCAGTGTCATTCTTTGCACTAAAACTTTGAACAATACCCTCTCACATTATGCCCCACTCCAACATCCTGTTTCAAGTGAAGACAGATTAAGTTACCAAAAAAAGTTCCCACGGAAAAAACACTTCCTTGTGACTGGCAAGAAAGTCAGTTAGGCTGTTAGGTAGGTTATAACTGAGAGCTCGCCATGCTTTTGAATGGAAGTGACCCCCAGCTGTGAAGTAAACACCCTGGATATCATTAAAAACTAGGGTGTCATGGTCACATATTAGAAGAAAAGTGAAACCTTGTTGTTCTCCCACGTGTGGCTTCTGCGGTTGCTGTCCATGGTGCTGAAGTGCTGTTGCCATGGGTCCTCTACAGAGAAAGGGAACAGGCTATTTTTACCTCTGTGTGTGCTGTGACCAGACTGCGGTTCAAAGCCGAGCATCAGAGAGGGGTGTAGAGAGGGACTTCCTCCTCGCCCTAGGCCAGGTGTGGGCCGGACAAAGGGCCTCACAGCATGCTTGGCCTCAGGGACCCTTTTGATCTGCGACTTTGAGATATGCAGTCACTCACACTGAGTTCTGTCAGTAACTGCAGATTTGATGTGCTGGAGATGTGAGTGTTGAGTTGATATTGTGTCTTTGTGTGTCGCCAGGCATTACAAAGTGTCGGGAACTTGGGCCTTCAGCTGGGTCACGGAAAGGAGCAGTGGATGGCGCCACTTCATCCCATCATCCTACGCAGTGTGGCCTCTGTCAAAGACTTTCTGGACAAGTTGATCGACATAGATCATGACATCGGTAAGGCTGACAACAGTGAACACACCGCTAAACTTCTAATCAAGAAGAAAGGAGGTCATGCTGTTGAGCTAATCAGGCAAAGGCCAGCTGCTAGCGGCAGCTCCCAGCTGATATCAGGATTAAGCGAAACAATGCTGTAGCTGCGTGGTGAAATATTCATAACTAGCTGGAAGCCCAGAAAAGAGATGACATGGTTAACGAGCTGGCGGGGAGCTGGAGTGAGAAGCCACAGGTGCTTGTACACGCCACACTGGTTACCCAACATGTCTTGGCTGCTTCCTTACCGTCATGTGTGAGTGAGGCTGTTGTTGTGAAACATCTTCCCCCTCTGATGTATCATGTTTCAGCCTCCTTCTGCACATCACACCCACTCTTTTCTCTTAAAGGCCAGTTTGACATTTAATGCTCTTCAGGTGGATTTGTTGGACAGAAGTGGACGCTTGTTATGTCTCTTTGAAGCTGTCCTTCATGTGACGATGAAGGAGGCGGAGGTGCCATCAATAACAAAGTGTTGAAAATGAAGACTTGAATTGTAGTCTAACAATAAAACAGACTCTGTTTGTTTATTATCATAGCACCACCTTGTGTCTATATGGATGAACATGCTGTTACACAGTGTTCCTCCACATTCTCCTGTTCAAAACTCTTTCAACCTCATCCTGCAGTGTCGGAGGTGCCGCAGAGGGCTGTCTTCATGCCGTCAGTCACAGTTAAAGAGGGGTACCTCCACAAACACAAGACGGAGGGACCCCAACTGCTATCCCGCTTCGCCTTTAAGAAACGCTACTTCTGGTTGACAAGTGAGACGCTGTCCTACGCCAAGACTCCTGACTGGCAGGTTGGTATTGAACCAGCACGATAGACACAGATGTTTCACATCATTTCACAGATAGCTAGATGTTGTTCTTTAAGGACCAGTGTGTATAATTTAGTGGCATCCATCAGTGAAATTGCAAATTTGAATACAGCTTAGCCTCCCAAGCATGTAAGAGAAACTAGAGTAGGCCAGACTATCTAGATCCCCTGTTTAGAGCCAGTGTAATGATAAAATTACCCTGTTACTGCACCCGATAAGGCACTTTACAGCAGCATGAAGTTTAAATTCTTCATAGGTAATCACGTAGGTGGAGGAGAAGCAACGCCAGCAGTTTTGGAGATATTTTAAGCAACTTTACAACATTTACAACATTTAATTTGTTACATTGACATTACATTACAAGTGAGGAACATCTGACGAAAATGAAACATTTTATCTTACCTGTTCCCTTTGTTTTATATACAAGCCTAAAATAGATCAGTAAACTTTGAATCAAAGTCATGTGAAAGTGACTCATCCATTTTTAGAAGCTGATACGCCTTCTGATAATGAATCAACCACTGTGTATACCCTTTGAAGGACCTTTATCAACTTGGCTCATAATAAGAGGAAACATTTTAGTCGTCCCCAGCTCACTTCATTGTATTTGTGTTGATCTCCTTGTGAGAACATCATTAGTGTTATTACCATGTGGTGCCTAACCTTGTGATAATGATCTCCTCTCATTCACCAGCCAGAGACGGAGAGAGCGAGGGAGACCGAGAGCGGAGCAGGCTCTCTCTAGCCCAGTAAAAAGCTCTCTCTTTGAGCCAGTGTCGGCTTTGTGTGACTGGAATAAAGGCGAGGGGTAATTGAAGGCTGTGGATATTCATGCTAACATTGCAAATCAGATTGCAGACAATGTCCTGGCCCCTTTCCTCAATGTTGGAGCACTCCAGTCTCAGTGAAGCAAGCTCCCATTGGAAGTGGCTGATTTACACTTTAAAGTGGCCTTTGCTGCCACGCTGATCTCATCTTCACTTCCTCCTTGTCTCACACTGTTCCTCCTCGCCTAATGCGTGCAAAATATTTCAGTATTAGACGCCGCTCCATTAATTTGCTGTGTGATCAAATGTCACTTTTATTTCGGGTAAAAACCTTAGTGGAGACAGCCTCAGGCAGAAGCATGATCCATTATTACCAGCCTGTGCATACTTGTGTTAATTGGTGTTGTGGTTTGTGGCTGAATTGTTGCAGGTGCGCTCCTCGATCCCCATTCAGTGCGTGTGTGCCGTGGAGAGGGTGGATGAAAATGCCTTTCAGCAGCAGAATGTAATGCAGGTCATCACCCAGGACAACGACGGGCAGCTGCACACCATGTACATCCAGTGCAAGGTGCATTGGTACTGACACCAGCCAGTCACCAAAAAGTTCATGACCTTTTCCAGTTTAACCCAGACTATGCTTTTTTTCTTGGCTTTGGCACAGATAAAGCATTATTCCCTTATTATTATTGTATTGTATAGTTTGCTATTAGAGTTAAGTTAAAATAGAATACTGATGACAGTCTATTAGAAAAAGTAAAAGAACTATATTAGTTTTCATTCTATTGATACATTAGTTCAAGAGGGAATGTTAAATTCACGTACAAAGAAATAACATTGATTTGATAAAACTTTATTCATGAAGGCTTATTAGCTGATTACTAATCATTTTCCCCTGCTTTGATTGCAATATGACTTTAAGGGGCCACTAAACTCATGGTTCATGGTGTTTTTTTCTGTCTGAATAGAACGTGAATGAGCTGAACCAGTGGTTGTCGGCCATCAGGAAGGTCAGCATCTACAATGAGCGCATGCTGCCCTCTTTCCACCCAGGAGCTCATCGCAGTGGCAAGTGGACCTGCTGCCTGCAGGCGGACCGCGCTGGTAATGCTGCTTTTATGACTGCTGACGCTGCACAAACTTTATGTAACCTTCTTTTTATTGTACTGTTTGTAAATTGTACTCAGATTTACAATTACAAATGTGTTCAATTACACCCACGGCGCCCCCCGAAGGATCATCAGGAATTAACAGCATCCCAGAGCAGTATTTGGCCAACAGCATGCAGGCTTACATCTAGTTCACAACACTTCTTCACTCCTGGTTGACTAACTCGTAGCTTGCTTCAAAGAGCGAATGAGCTCCTGGCCATCCATATTTAATGACCAAAACCCCCACTTTGTAGCTGCCATGTTTTTGTTGCTTCAGTGGAGAACGAGCTCTGAGAATCATAATGTAATTTTCTCTGACCAATTACATTTAGTCATTGTCTGAAAGCTACACCAGATTAAACTCCTACAGTCCTGAACAAGAGAAACGTTTCATCAGTCAGTGTTTATATGACATATGTTCCCTGTAGGGCTGTACAATTAATCTTATATTATCGAAACTCAATATGGCCAAGTGCAATATGAAAATCGCAGGAAACTCTTTTGATAAAGGTAAAATGTGTCAAAACAGCATTATAATGAAGTACTGTATTTCTACCGTTCAAATCTTGTTCTCCAGATGCAAATTTCAAATATGTTTGCAATATGTTTTTACCACATGGTGCAGCCCTTGTTCCCTGTTGGTTAAACACTGGGTAATGCAAGCGCTTAGAGTTTGACTGCCACTCAGGCTATTCACACTAAAAATGTACAAGCTTGTATTACGACACCTCCATCCAATTATCAACTCGAAAGCATATGCTGTGTTTGAGGCTCATGTGTGGTGCACCACTGTCCAATGAAAGCCTGGTTCTCAGTTACAGGCTGCAGTAGAACCCACTCAGCCGTGACTCTGGGCGACTGGAGCGACCCACTAGATCCCGACGTCGAGACGCAGACTATATACAAGCAGCTTCTTCAGGGCAGAGACAAACTCAGGTCAGTGGACAAAAAAGTCTGTAAACATCCTCAGCCTGGATGCAGTTCATTTACTGGACACTAGAGGTCTATGTTGCTCTGCTGCTACTGCTCATGCTTCACATGTTTCACTGTCACTGTTTGAAAAGACAAAGCAGCTTCTAGAGAGTAGTCAGTGATCATATGATTAATGTTTGTGATTCATACCGCAGGAAAAAATATCTGGAGACGCCAGATGCTGATCAGACGTCCAGCAATAAAGAAAAGATCAACTCTGACATTCACCCAGGTGTGACTGCAGCTCCTGCAGCTCCTGCAGTTTTTATTGTTGTGTGTAGCCTCATGTTATCATCATGATTTGTCTTTGATGGCACTGAACACTTTCTGTCTCATAGATGGTGCAGAATGTAAGCAAATGAAGCCAGGTCAGAGCGTTGCTGCTCGGCTGCTGGCAGTGATAGACGATCTGGAGCAGGCTCACACCACCTTCCAGCGCAGGGAAAAGGAGGACGGCACCAGTGTCATTCTGAATCCCTAGACTCCACATAGACTGGGATCCACTAATGCCTGAAGGGGGTCGCTCAGCATCCTGTACCAACCCGAGTGAGCATCAGTTATTCACTCTCTTGATTGTCAGGGAGAGTAAAGTGGCCACGGGGTGCAACCTCTTCCAGCCCTTTTAGTACATTTCCCGCTGTAAAGAGCAGAGGGAATTCTGCCACTTTGAATCTTTTTGTATTCTCTGAGTGCCACCGGCTTCAACAGCGCCGGGGAGAGATTATGATACTTGACGATAAAGAGGGCCGAGGGACTTTGAAGCATGATCTGACTTGATATTTTTTATGTAGATAACAAGCAATCCCTTGCATGGCCTGCATCCACTTGTTGTGAAATGTGAAAAGAAGCTTTTATATTTTGAGATACTGTACAGGACCTCGGTCGCACATTTTTATGCAAAAAGCTTGTTGTAGTGTAATCTACAGTACCTGAATGTAAGGTGTTTTGATATTGCTTTTATTTTGTATTTTACTGAGGCAATTTATCACCTTGGTCGCAATGTAGCATTGACATTAACATTAGAGGTCATACCACCACAAGTTTATGAAATGCTGGTGCACATGCCACAGTATCACGCTGCCTGTACAGTGAGTATTCATTTTAAATTTTGAATTGTTGCTTTGGTCCCTTTATACAAAACATTGTGCTTTTCTTTGGTGCTATGGCCAGTCAACTTAAATGTTTGGTTCTGATGTAATTTGCATATTTTAAATGTTCTTACACTTGATGTAGCCACTCCTAAAGTCATAAGGGTAATGTATACCCAAAGTCCATACATATAACAGATCAATCTTGAATATAAGTGAGACAATAGGAGTAATAATTATGTGATGTTCCCATTTTAAGTTTAAGTTTACATTTTCCTTGAGATTTTGGTGCCACTATTCGGCTTACAAGTGTCAGGATCTGTTTGAGATGCCAAAATTGTTTTTAAAAGTTGAATTCTGAAGCACTTGAATAACATCGATTTTCTTTATGTATCTGAGACACACAAACTGTACACGGACATGCTGTAAAGCCATTTCCCGTAGAGCGACTAGTGTTCAGTGTCTTTCCCCTAAACAGAAAAGGTCAGTGAGTGTAATGGAGATCTGATCTGTGATCTCTCAGAAAGCCTCAGCAGGCCACCCTGTCTGTGGAGCCGTTTAGATTATATTATGGCACAGCTACTGTAGTGTCTGCCTGTCTTTTAGAGGAATATTTATGTGTGGAGTAAACATTCTCCCTGGCTTAGATGTAACTCTATAGTACACATGCCAGACATGACAATCAATAGGCTACATTCATGCAGAGTTATTCTTTAAGTGTTTTGGTATTTGCTGCACACAAAATTTGTTTTAGTGATTTCAGATCTGTCACACAATCTTTTCAAAAGTAGAGTAAGATGTCGCTTGTGAATCTTGATATTCCCTGAATGAGGGCTTTTATTTTGAAAAAAGGAAAAACACTACTGCCTGTACTTTATTTTGCAAATACACCATGATGGTTTGTTCCAAGTGGATTGTTACTGTGAACTAAACACAACTGTATTATTCAGTAAACTATTATTTCAGCTGAAGTCAAGTGTCACATTTGTGTTCTCTTCTTGTTCATTTGTGTAGAAATGATTATGTATCTAATATTCTGTCCATTCCTGGTTAACTTTAAAGTGGAAGGTCTGACTCAGCGCAGACAATGATATTTATTCATGGTATTACAGGAAATGTCATTACGTGTCTGACAGATCCCAGAGCAGTGTCATGGTTACCACACCAGCCCTTTGTTCAAATGAATAATTTAATCAAACCACCATAACCACAGACTTTACAATCCAACAGGAGTCAGAATCTAATGTTAAATAATGCCACACAAACAATGTTTGCAGCCGTTCGTCCTCCGAGCCTTATTTAAATGCTAATGAGAGCAGTGATGCAGCAGAGTCTCCCTTCTAGCTCTCTCATTAGGCATGAGAGGTGAGCGATGAGAGGAGGCAGGGCAGGAGGGCTAGGTACCAGAACTAGCAGGAGACTGACCTTTGCCCTGAGCTGCTGGGTCAGTCAGTGCTGGAAGGAAAAGGGGTGAGTTTAAGGGAAAGTTGGTCTCCCTCAGGCCCCTGGTGGAGGGCCTGCTTTAGTGTGCACCAACCACAGCTCTTCAGCACAGCACCAACATACAGCAGCCAGTGACAGAAAATGACCATAAAGCAAATTTACTGCCAGTGAGAACTGTTCCTGCTGCACTCCACAGCTCCAGCAAAGCTCATTTATATCCACATAACGAGGCTGTAGAGCACAGAGCTGCCCGGGGAGAAGGAAATGGTGGAGCTAAATAAAGGAGGATGTGCCACTGAGTGGGGGAAAAAAAACCAGGAAGAGCCAAGGTGACAAAAGGTCAAACTACCCCTGTCGAGGGTACATTTATTTTTCCACGAGAAACACACAAACATGCAACAAGGTCATCACAATTCAATAAAGACCGATAGATTAAGAAGCCCTTTATAGTTTAATCAATGTCTCTCAATATCTTGCTTTTAGTTTGTCTCAGTTTCTCTTTGTGAACCATTTGAAATAGCAATATGTAGACACTGCTTAAGAGAACTCAAACCACAGAAGTCATGATTTGAAAATGTCAATTGAAATGAGCACTTAAAAGTCAAAACATTTGCATGTTTTGTCAAAAGAGTGAGGAGAGCAGCCAAACGCTGTCTCGTCCCCATCTGTGTAAATCAAACCCGATAAGAGGAAAAAATCTTTCTAACGAACTGGAGTAAGATGCGAAACCACAGTGCTAAACCACCAGAAGACCTGGGTGATATCTCTAAAGAAGCTATGATGTTTTCATACGCAAAAAAGCTATGCATTGTCAATAAACTTGCTCACAGTTTGGTTAACATGCACCTCTAGGAGAACATTACTGTATCTTTAAAGGACATGAACCTACGATTCGTTTACTAGACGCACACATTCACGCACATTCGCACAGACAAACACGCAGTATATCCACACAAAATGTTACGGTATCATTTAGAGAGAGAAGTACAGTTTGCAGTTGACACTACGAGAGAGTACAACTGTATTTACTCCTAGACAAAGTGATTTCATCCCTTATCCCGCTCCTAATCAAATGGAAAATAGTATGGAATGAATCTTGATAAGAGTAATACAGCAATGTTATGTAATAGTTCTTTTAGAGACAATCATCATTCAAAAAAAGACATCAAAAATATATGTTTTCTAATACATAGCATGTGGACATCCTCGGATTGCGACCCCTTTCGTTTAGAAACCTGGAGGTAGGCACCCCATAAAGAAAACATCCACCGTCATTTAAACCGAAAGAATCTGCCTTCTTGCTACACATAAATCATGTATTAGATTTTAAAAATAGTAAATTGCATAAACACCATCTCGCTCTCTTTCTTAATCAAACAAATACCAAACCATGTTTTATTCATCATTCCCATATAAGTCTGTACACACCTGAAAAGTCTAAAGGGCCTGCATCGTTCATACTACAAGGCCGACACATGGAAAGGAAAGGTCGAAGAAGCAAACATTTGGATTTCTCTGGTTAATGAAACTTCACTCAACGTGGAAAAAATTCCCTGATAGATTGGAAGCATTCTCTCTTGCTGTCCCGTATTATAAAGGGAGTCAAAAAGGTCGTGAAGGAGAAAACTTGAGATGGAGCAGGCCAAACAATGACTGTTTTCAACACCTGGGTCAAAATCACACAGACAAATACTTTTAGTGGTTTGTTTTAGCCTGTGCAGTTCAAAGACCCTGAAAACTGTTAAGTATTTCTCTGTAAGATTAAATATTCATGATTATATAAGCAGCAATAAAGCTAACGTTTGGATAATCAGCTGATTTTTGGGAAGAGTTTAACTTCAAGACTCAAATTGGCTTGGGGTCACTGCTGGTATTGTCATCTCAGAGGAGGGCCACTACTAAGTACAATAAGAAAGTGCAATATTCTTAAAATACTTCCATTACTGACATTACACTGAACAAAAACATGCAAAAAGCAGTTTTTATACATCTTTGTATCATCATTTTCATATTATCTTATTATCAACCATTTGTGAGCATTTTTGACGAAATACAGTTAAATATATATATATATATATATATATATATATATATATATATATAAAATTGTGTTTTCATTTTAATTGCATATGAAGGGACAGTTTAACTTGATATGAAACAAATTTATTTTTTAAACTTATAAAAGTTAAATAAATCTTGCGGGCCAGATAATATTATATTTTGGACATCATGTCGCAGGCCGGAGTGAGGAGGATAGAGGGCCGGAAATGGCCCCCAGGCCGGCAGTTTGAAACCCCTGCTTACAGCTAGTATACATTGCTAGCTAGCTTCAGACATCGGTGCATTACATTGGCTGTTTTTGAGGCGAATCAACAGACTGGACAAACTGTCCCACAGTCAAATTATTGCCAATTCGTAAAATGCCATTTGGAGCCAGAGAGGAATCGGGTTTGGCGCCACGGTATCGAGGTCCATCAAGTAAATCATGATGTAAAACCCCTGTTTTATAGCTTCAAATAACTAATTCAAACCAAACTTAGCAGAAAAATGAACACTTGAACATACATCAGAGTGATCAGAACTACTTTAAATGACAGAAGCAATCTTTGGGAAACATTTATTTGACGTGTATTTTGTTTTTTTAGTTTGGCCCATCTGCTAACATTGAGGCTTTATGATCTATACTGCAGTCAGCCACCACGGGGCGACCGATATGTTTTGGCTTCACTTTTAGACAACTGTCATGTCATCCTTCTTTATATATCGGAACACACAAATACAAAAAAATCTCATGTAAAATAACCAAAAATGTTCAAACTTTGGAAGAAAACTGTATTGTGTTCATTTAAGATAAGGATAGTTAGTTGAGAAAATAGGTTTACAGGGCCTTTAAAAACATTAAATTCAGTGTACTTAGATTGACAACTGACTGAGGTCAATCCCACCAATCTGTTGCTCCACTTAGCTAAAACAAACTAAGCATTATGTGTAGCTTCTTTTTAACCCAGGTGTGATGTTTTCATCTTCAAACTGAGCAAAGATTGCTGACTGCATCCATTCCCATGTTCTGGACAAGTAGAAAAAGAGAAATGGCCCATTTGGAGGGGAAACGGTCATGTTCATGCTGCTAAAGCTCCCCCACCAATAATAAAGACACATTTACTGTATTTATTGGGAGTCCCACAGGGGATCGACTACACAGATTCTACATTAAGGTAACGACAGCAGCATACGCTAAGACTACTTGTAATATAAGACGTCCATAACATGTCGTACATATTTCAACAGTCCCTGACATACTGACAAATTCATCTTTGCCAGATTTTATGTATTCATGGTAACATGTGCCTGTGTATAGATATGTGGGCCAGTCGATATCATTATATTTTTTATATAGAAGAGTATAAAAATAAATTAAACTTACACCATTGACTCAAATTGAGCTTGAATTTAAAGGTATATCACATCTGCAAATGTATATTATATATATTTTTCAAAGCATTGCAAGCCAGTTTATAAACATCAACTTAAAAAAAAGGACAGATTTTGTTGCAATTTAAGACATTTTTCTAAAAATTAAACTACTGATTAAACAAAACCGTTGCCTCAAAGTGCTATGGAAGACTATGATTCACTCCAAAATGAAGCTCACAGCTGGGTGTCCACTCGATAAACCTTACATCTACACCCCCGCTCATTAACATTGATCAGATATATTTATGGAGAATTATGCAGCACTGGGTTATCTTTTATCTCAGACTAAAGAAACATCACATCTCCACCAAGGACCTTCAAAAAGTCTTTAGCTTACAGGCATAATATCTGAGGGGTAAAGAGGAGAGCGTAGGAAAAAATGGTTACCAGCAAATAACATACCAACATTTGCATGGTTCTCGAGGAGGAGGAGGAGGAGGAGGAGGAAAGTGGGGGCGAGGCCATACATCAGGATTGGCCCTAGCAACTCTTGAGTGAGCTCACGCAGGGAATGAGATATTTCACTGCTCGCTATACAAGCGGTGGAGCCCTGTGCACTGCCTAGCAGCAAACAAGCTCACCAGAGACTTTCAGATGGCAGGCGAGCAGGAGGGCTGCCCGAAATCTCCAAGGGAAAACTGTTGGTGTTTAAAAGAGGGGACCTCCATCTGTGAGGAGAGTGTTCAGCTATTCTCCTCAAGGACTTCGAGCCAGCATATTAATGCCTCAAAGCACGCAATCACACACGCTCGCCCCTCATGTATGGTCAGCATGATGGATCGTGCCAACGCCTGGGTTTGCTCCAGCAGGGAGAAAAATAATGCCGGCTTTATATTCACAGAGGTCAGCGTCATCAGTGTGTCAACAAAACAAATGAGTTTAACCTTGGAGTGTAGCAAACCCCGCTTCACAACCTCAGCCTTTCAAGTTACAACACCTCGTAACAAGCATCAAACTGACCGGTGAGATGCTTGTTTCATCTATTTCACGTCTCCTCTCATAGACAGTCCACAAGGTTAACCACACAACATACGTTTACAACCAAACACTAATATTTCATAGCCTTTAGCTCTCTGGAATCTACTTCATGCACTACAGAACACGCTTTCATTTTACAGAACAACTGACCTAAGGTATCAGAAGTGGAAAATGTCAGAGATGCCCAGTGCAACTTTACAGTAATATCACCAAAAAGCCCAAATCCTCTCCTTCAAATCACAAAACCACCACTTGTTACACGACAATAATTAATTATTAGAGAAAAGGGGGAACAAAATATCGATTCAGGATCATTCCGAATGCTGAAATTCTCTTAAATGTCTCTTCACAAAAACAAGCAATACCGATCTATTGACACCTCTCCCTATTGCAGATATTCGCCCAACATTCATTATGCAGCGTTAGTCTGGGCCATGCATTCTGGAGTTCAGCATTTACAAATATGCCTTTGTATAGTTTTGGCCCCTCAGGAGGAACAGCTTCAATTTGGATCTAAAAGGGGTTAAAGACCATTTACCTGCAGCTACCGACATCAAGACAGAAATGTCACCTTATCTTTACATTCTTCAACCCTCTGAGAAAATTTGGCATAAACACACATGCTCAAGGCATGTATCAAGAGACAGCAGGGGGGGATCTTAGGTTACACACATCAAAAAGACTGATCATAACCACGTCATTTATTTTGCTTCCGTTGCTCTTGTGCCACCACTTCTGCAGGGGTTTTTTTTGTTTGTGGGGAGTAAAGAGTTGTCGGCCCGTCATGCAGTGTCCCTGTTCTCTGGGAGACGGCGGGGCATGGTGGGTTGTGGTCCTGTGTACTAGCTCAGCTGCACATCAGTCCTTCAGGTTGTCCTCGCCGACCCCCTGGGCCGACAGCTCTGTCAGGACGTTGTCCAGGTAGTTAGGGTCGGGGTAGCCGTGGCCGGTCAGGTTGGAGCCGAATTCTGTCTTGTGGTGAATCTCGTTCCACACCACCGTGTCCGACTCGCCCGTGGTGCTGGACGTGCCGATGGTGAAGATGAGGCGTCGGTCCCAGGCCATGATCAGCAGCTTCAGGACCTGGAGGGAGGGAGGAGGTTGGAGAAGGAAGTTATTATCCCTCTATAGCAAGAAGAAAGTAGCACACCACAAGCAGGACTAGTGGGTCTCAACATTTGAAGCAAAAGAACATTTTAAGCCCTTTCCCACTGGACAAAAACCCCCACTAACATCTGGCTTTTGTCTTTAATGAGAAGGGGTACAATCGGCATTCTTTCCAAATGTCTCAGCATTAATCACTAGCACTTATCAGCTCCAGCTTCGATCAGAAGGGATGGAAACATGTGACACCAGTGTGAATTGTCATTATTGTATTTTTTTTATTTATTTATTTTTTATTTTTTTATTGATTTTTACAGTCTACAACAACATGCAATAGTGATGTTGTTCTAAGTATTTGTGCAAGTAAGTAAGTAAGATGTATTTATATTATATATAAACACCAGATAATCGTCATCGACCGATGTCTGCTGAGAATCATTCCATAGTTCAGGTGCTACTGCCACCGAAGCTCGATCAGCACAGGTTTTAAGGTGGGTGCGTGGCACAGACAGCAAATTTAGCACATTTGACCTAAGGGAGAGAGCTGATGAGTAAGGGTGCAGGAGCCCGACCGCGCAATGCTCTGTAAGTAAGAGTGAGAATTTTAAACTGGGTCCTATAGGCAGCAGGGAGCCATCAAGGAGATGTAAGTACAGGGGTAATGTGAGGCCATCTATTTTACCTAGTGAGTAGTTGTGCAGCAGCATTCAGGATTGCCCGCAGACGATTAAGGGCAGATAAGTAAAGAGAAAAGTACATTACAGAAGTCAGTGCGAGATGAGATAAAGGCATGTAAAGCCCTGCTAGTTCAACGGTTGAAACTACAGAATCTCAGTTTTACTAATTATTAAATAGTGGAAAAACACACTGGTGTTGAATGACAAAGGTTGATAAAATATTACCCCTAAATTACAGATGAAAGAGGCCCAGTATGCTGCATATATGTGCTCATTTTGCTTTGAAAAGGTTGGCAACTGGTGAGTATAATGTGAGAGAATAATGCTGGTCCTCTTTCACAACATTTGTTTTGACGTATCACTGTGGTCTATTGACACATCTCACTCATCTTACTCAGAAACTCGGTTTTCCCAGTTAATAGTGAAACTACTGTCTGAACATTGAACTCAAAGCGAATCATCCCAAAACTGAAATGTAATCTGTGTTCTCGGTAAGTGAAACTTAATGGCTGTTAAATAAGAAATAATAATTCTCCACTTTGATCTTACTGAAATAAAATAATACAATAACAATGGGCATCATGATCCCTGGATTTGAAAGAAAGCATATTTTTAACAGCCAAATTAGTAATAACATTAATATACAAGAATAATACGTCATTGTGTTACTTTAATGCATGTGAGTACAAGCTTTCTTTTGGCATGCAACACAAGGTGCTGTGACTAAACCTGAAAACAATAGAGCTGCAATGATACGTTCTTCAACCCTCTTATGACAGTAAACTGAATATCTTTGGGTTGGGGACAAAACAAAACATTTGGGGACGTCAGCTTCTGCTTTGATGATGATGATTTTCTGACACATCATGGACCAAATAATTAACTGATTAATCAAGAAAATGCTCCACAGATTAATCGATAATGAAAATAATTGTTAGGTGCAGTCCTAGAAAAACAATAATTCACATGTGACCTTACAAGAGAGATAAATAAACTAACAACTTTAATACAAGCCCATCACAATAATGAAGTCACTTTAGTACATTTAATGAAGAAAAACTACGAGCAAATACAAGCACAGATTGTAGAAAGATTAGAAAAGCTTTCCCCTCTAGAGGAATAAATTGTACTGTATGCAGCAGGGTGCACTGGACTCCAGCATGGCTTTAATGCTCATTGAGGTTTAATGTTAGATCAGTGCTTTCTTGGTCGGAGCTTACCTTCCTGCCTTTCTCATTGTCAGGGAGGTAGCAGTGTCGAGGAAACCCTCTTGCACTGAACTTCTTCCCGGGGTTGGGATGCTCATTGGTCTGGTGGAAATGTCAAGAACAAAAACAAACGTTAGAACTCCTTCTCCTCCAATTGCAACTTAATTGCGCTGAAAATGTCAACAGCACCCACAGGACGAGCTTTAATGTCCACGCTGCTTACAGTGGCCCTGTGTACAAATCATTGGAGAGATATGCTACTGTAAATATCCAATTATCTCCTTAAATATCACATTTCAGAAAGTTGCTTTCAAGGCGTAAAAAAATTAAATCTTGTCCGACGGGTGGGGGCAAAGATAAACTGGTCACCAACGCTTCCTGCACCCTCACCAGTAAAACCCCCACCCTTATTAATGAAGGAATCATATTATGTAGTTACGGTTTCCTTGTGATGACAAACTTGGTCACATAATTTCCTTTTTTCCTTACTTCTAGTGACGTTTAAATTGTGTTGCAAACACGTTGCTGCTATTCCAAGCTTGCCTTTCTGCCTCTAAAATGTCACATTATTTACTGTCTTCCCCTCTTTTTTCACTGGGAAGTACATGTAGCCCAAAGACACAGACCGGCAAACCAGTCTGAGTGCAAAGCAGCAGAAAACTACTGAATTTATACATGCAGAGTGTATTTTGTGTCTTTTGTTTATCGTGTTGGAAACAGAGGCGGGAGATCAACAGAACAGAAATGTTCCCTGGTGGTAGTGCTGCTGTGCTGGTCAGGTGACCCTCCAGTATTCTCTGTCCCCCCGGGACACTAAAGCCTGCTCCTCTGGTGGAAAAAGGTCAGTTTATTGACTCTATTAAAGCTCCTCTCAGTAGTCAGGATGAAATACGCGACCTTTTTTATCTCATCGGCTCGAGCCTGTGCTGCAAAACATGCTCTCCTCTCTGCTGCAGATATACATTCAAAATGACCTTCATCTGATTTTATCTTCATTTTGTAAGTCAATTTATTTATATACTAAATGATGAATTAATTACTCAAAAAAAACCTGCAAATGAATAGATGATGAAGATAGTCATTAATCATAGTCCTAATATAATGACTATAAGTTGCCCAGAACCACAGTGTGATCCATAAGAAGGCTGGTTTCTTCCGTGACTTACACCTCACCTTCCTGCACGAACAACCGACCGTCAAACTTAAGCCGATAAGCAGCAGTTATAGAAAGGGCTCAGATTTAGAGAGGAGAGACAGTGGATCAAGGCACAAAAGCAGCACTGGGATTTAACGGTTCTGACCTGGATGCCAGCAGGAATGTCATAGACGATGCGGATGGTCTTGGAGTCTGGGTAGCCGGGCAGGCAGTGGGGGATGACGTGGTACTCCATCTTCCCAGGGGGCTGTGTGCCTGTTTTCTCCCCGTAGATGGTTTTGCATGTTGGACACTGAAGACTGCCATCCTGGTTTAAAAAATAAAGATAATGGACCCAAATGACAAGTGTATAGTGAAAGGGTTTGCTCATAGTGATGAATCTACAGAGAATTATCACAAAATTCTGCAGTTCCTCTCAGATCTATAAAGCCTTTTGCCAACTTTCAGCTCATTGTTTCGGTTTTACGTCCTAAGAATTTTTTATTTCGGTTCATTCTCACTGGTGTAAACAACCTCATATTCAGCAACAGGTCAAACTCAAAATAAACCCACTGTACACTAACTGCTCAACACCAAATAGCAGAACAGCAAAGTTAGCAGCCAGCTAGAAAACCAAGTGGAAAATGTAGTTATTATTTATTTTATTATTATTTATTATTTCAAAACTTGGACGAATAAAACCAAAACTATCTACAAGGCTAGATACCATCAGAAGTAAATAGGATTTTTGCTATTTGTGTGATAATGTAATGCTAATGTGTGTGTTTAACACAAATTCTTGGACTGATTTGATCATTAGACCAACTACTGCTGTTAATGTAACACTGATGGCAGCTCATTAAATCTTCTTGCATTTGCCTCTTCTGCATCGGCAAGCGGTACATTTGTAGCTCATGCAAGTAAACCGAAGTGAGCAGAATTTCTAATGATTTCACAAAATACTGTGCTGCCAAGGCTGATATGACTGAAACAATATAAGATCCCCATCTGTGTGTGACAATATTGAAGCCTGATCATCTGTCAGTGCCATGCAATCCAGTCAAGCTGTAAGACCTAGCGAGTTTATAATATGAGCCTAGAGTGACATCATAACAACGTCTGGCTCACAAGCTTTACCCACCTTATTGCCATTGTTGTACATGGCCACCAGGCACAGCAGATGGTACATGTGCCCACACTTGCCAAGTTTGCCCACCAGCTCTGGCTTGATGCCTTTGTGCTGCAGGACGCCTTCATAGCCTGATGACATGACCAGCCTCTCCATGCAGATGGTACAGTCCTGGAATAGCCAAGCAAAATACTTCATCTGCCATTCTACATGACTGTGTACCTATGAGACTTTCACACTTGGTTAGGGCATCAAATGGTGACAGAGTGCATCTCTTGGTGGGCAGAAAACTTTGGTGTGTTTTTCTTACCTCATCTGGTACCACTTTAATCTTCTCTGTGTATCTTCGCACCACATCCTCTGGGTTTTTCCCTTGTCACAGAATAAATCATAAGAGAGATGAGATGACCATCAAAGAAAAGCTAAACTTGCCACTTACTTACACCCACACACCGCGTGTAAGTATGAACAAAAGGCAAGACAGACCACTGGATGGCTTTTGCTTGTCATTTCAACACCAGAGAATAACAGCTACATCTTGACGGATGACAAACTTCCATCAGTTTCAGAGGCCACTCTGGCCTGGGCGAGCCTCACTTTTTGCTGATAAGAGAGTGTGAGCGTGCACGTGAATTGAGCGTGTTGTCTGTGATGTTGAAGAGGAGGTCACCTTCAAACTGGCACATAACAACCAGCCTTTCCCGCATTCTCTGATAATCCCTGTGTGCAACCAGGCTAGCATGGCTGAGAGCGCACCCACAGCTTACACCCCTAATACGCTTACAGGCAACCTCTTTTCCCCCAGAGCCTTTTGTTTGTTCATTTGAGGGACAGCCAGCGAACAGAGGGAGGGAGAGCAGTGGAAAGTGACAGACTGAGCAATAAAAAAAATGTATACGGTATAAAGGTTAGGGAAGACAAAGGAGGCAGAGAGTTATGAAGCGAGGGAGGAGAGAAAACAGGGAAAAGGAGGAGGGAGACAGAAGAGACTCAATTAAACATTTTACGCTGTTGCTATTTGATGGCTTCATTAGTCGGATCAAAAGCCTCTGACCTTTTTCTGTACAGAAAGCAGAGCGGGATAAGCCCAAATCTCCCCGCACGAGAAAAATCCATCTCCATTCCCTTCACAGCCCTCCAGTATCTCTGAGTACAAGTCTGTCTGCTGCATCATTCCTCAACCTGCAGTGTCACGGTAACACATTTTAAAGATCCATAAAGAACTGTGTAATTTGGCACTAATTATGGGGAAAAATTAAGTGGCAACCTCCGTGGCTTGCAAATGAAGCCAATACAAAAGTAACTTGAGTCTGGCTACAGAAGTGAGTGATCTCCATAAGGCTCCATATTAAAATGCCCTAACTTTACAGCAGAAATATACATATTTACAAAGAGGAAAATTTTGGTCCAGTACAGTTGTCATGAACTGTGTGCATAATTAAGGACAATAAATACTATGCTCTTTAGCTCTGGGGCCTGTTTAATACCTGGTTTCTGCATCCATCTCTAAATAAAATTATCTTTGTGATTCATTGCATTTCTTTTCCCATGTGTTCATCAAGCATGTTCACATCGCAAAGACACTGAAAATAAATTTTAAATAGAGACAAAGTTCCACTTTCTGCATGGCTTTAGGGCATCAGTCCATCACGTTGCCATGCTGACATTAGCATTTAGCTTTAACCATCGCTGTGCCTATGTAATGTTAAATCTCCATTTTTCCTATAATTAATACTGTTACATACTTTAATCCGTATAATCTATAAATCTGACCCTTCCTGTACATTTACAATCACATATCATTTCCTTCCTAGCAAATTATAGGAAACTAGGGACCCGTAAAATAAAGTTCTGCTGCATCATCTCCCCACCAGTAAGTAATGGAGAGCTCTAAAGGGTTGAAGAGGACAATCACAGTGCAGGGATGGAAACCGAACAGCCTCACTGATCAATTAGGACAAAAAGTCCCTTGGGAGGCTGGCGGTTTCCACGGCTTCCATCGACCAACACTTATTCAGGCCCAAAGCCGCCCAACTAAACACCAAATCCCCTCTCAAACCAGCTCAGTGCAACAGTCCCTTGTTAATTACTTTTCCTGCCTCTGTCAATCTGCACATAATGTCACATCTATAAAATGGTTACAGTAACACTTTCACCACATTTGCTCATAAATCTGAACTGGCAATCATCATTACATTTAACAGCAGCTTTTTGTTTTTAAAAGGTACACGAATGCTTTCCTAACTAATCAGCGACCTTGGGTGAGGTTAGATTTATTGTAACACCTTTATAGAGCTTAAATGGGAGGCATTTAAAGAACAATTACAGCTCCTTGATCACAACAAAAACAGCTTTGGGTTTGTTTGCACACTAAACAACAGACTTAGAGACAGCTGATACGGAAACATCCTGCAAAGCTTGGCAGGACAGAGAAAGTCTGCTGACTATCAGTGGTTGGTCTATTCCTCTCCTCAGTGCAGTTTAATTTTGTATTCACAAACACACTATACAAACACAATGACAGCATTTACACTTCTTTGTTTTCATATAATTGAATTCCCTCCATTTTACCTCTCCTCAGGTGCTTTTTCTTGGTTTTGCGGCGCATGCCGTTGATCCCTGGCACAGGCTTCATGTCACTCTTGTTGATGGGTGGCGGGTGCAGAATGGGCTTGGGGGCCCGAGTCAGGCAAACCGGCAGACCTGCAGCGCACATCAGGATACCTGTCATACCTGATGCATATGTACAACACACACACACATACACACAAACGAAGAAGTGGAAAAAGCACTGATTGTGAATTTCTTTCAAGATCAATATGAGCATGACATTTTACTTTAAATACAAAAATGACTCCTTTCATAGCTGTTTTTGCAGGTGCTGTACAATGAATGTTGTCTAACCTGCTAGTGCTGGGTGCACTGGTCCAGATCCAGTCAGGTTCTTTACTGGGAGGGCAGGAACTCTACAAGAGGAAAGAAAAAAAGGACTTTATAGACTGACTTTATAAAGTACCTCGTGGCCATGGAAAGTGACTCACATCATATACATTCATTCGGGGTCATACTACTACATCCATCTAGAGGCCATTTAGAGACAGAAAACACTGAATATTTAGAAGCACTCATGTCCTCTGCAGGGCTAGGGGTGCTTCATGTTGTGCTTGTCCACTCTTGTTCATTTTGTAATAAAAAAACAGTAAGTAGAAACTGTTTTTTCCCACTCTTTAAATGGCCTTGTGACCTCTAAAATGGACATTAAATTGTCCTGATTGTGCAACCTATTACGCCACAGCTGAGAAAACTGAGAACAGCAGCTCGTTCTCCTCTGCACACCAGAAAAAACACTCCAGTTAAAATGTCACATGTGCTCCACCACAGAGACAGAGACGACTGCAATGGGATGAGACAGCTTGACTCATGTACAAAGCACTGCAGCAGAGGCTGATTCAGGATGACATTTGGAGAGGCTGGAGTTCATAGCAAACACAGACGACAAAGACAGTTGACTTGCGCACTCTTCAAGATCTGTGGAGCAGAGCGGACAAAAGCACTCGGGGCATTAATATGAGCATACGAGTCAGTGAGTCTCTTTTCAGAGGGCCGGAGCCTCGGTTCAACCAGCTTCCCACAGCGAGGGCCACAGAACAACAGACTTCAGGAACAACTTTCTTTTCCTCAGGTCAAACATAAACCTCAGTGAGACAATCCAACTTAAGTAACAGCAAAGTTAAGTAATTTGATGGTAATGCGGTGGGTTCTACTGGACTTCAGGTTGAAACCCTAACCCTGAAACACCAAGTGAATGCTAATGTTGCTCTGTGTCTGCTGGATATGTTAATGAGCGACATATTAACAAGATGATAACACGGCAGTATTTATAGCTGTTATATCCATGGATGTATCATGGTCTGGGTGAATACTCGATTTTGATTGGCTACAGGGTGCCCATTAATTCCTGATGTAGGACACATACTAAGCAGGTCCAGTGAAACGGTCTGCTCACCGTTCTAAATCAAAGCGCTGAAATAAATTAAATGAAAACCAAGTGTAGCGAACCCCCTTACCCTGCCCCTCTGAATTTACTGTGACTTTGTATAAGCGATCATCCCAACGTCCCATTCACTGTATTCAACTCAGGTCATTACTTTATGAAAATCTTAATATTGATTTATGGACAATGACATGGCTGGATAGCTAGCTGGTCTTGTTGTCAAACATAGTGTCAAATTATATTGATTGTTTGTCAACTGTATGCAGTGTTATTGACTTTTAATCTTGTTAAAATAAAGCTCGTCTGTCCTATTTATTAGGATATATTAGGATATATCCTATATTATTATGAGTAGAACATTTTCATCGCAAAACAACCTTATGGGATGGAAGGCCTGTGATTTAAACATTAGCATATATTATTAGCATAACTAATTAATATTTTAAGATCAAAATGGGTTAAACTAGCTGCATGCTCAAACCTTTTTTCCTGTATATTCATATTGCAAGTCTCTTTAGCATAATGCAGATTAATCATAATGTAAATCTACTCAGTTCATTCTTACCATCTTCTTCCCACCAAACATTTGCAACAACTGCCCCATGATTGGCTATTGGCAAAATTTTGCTGAAAAATAAAAGCTTTAAGTGATAAATGAAGAGCCATTTGTGAGCCATAAGAGCCGACTCTTATTACACGATCTGAGTCAAATGATCTGGATCACTAAAAAGAGTCAGAATTCCCATGACTAGTGGGCAAAAGACACTCATCAAAAAAATTGCTCCACCGCACCACCAGTGGTTAAATTTATAATGACTTTCCCATCAAGGAGCCACCACAAATCAGAAATAATCAAAAGCATAGAGGACATTTTAATGGCTTTCACTAAAACTGGCCATCAGCTATCTCCTGGATAAAAGATCTAGATGAAAGTCACAAGAAATTAGTCACTTGTTAGTTATCTGTTTATGAACCACACACACACACACACACACACACACACACACACACATACTGGTTACCATTTGCAATGGGGACCAAATTTCTGATCATCACTTGCGGGGACCACCCTTTCTAGAGGTTCTAGAGGTATGAAAAAAATCAGGCACACTCACCATTGGTTGGTTAGCTCATACACGACTTCAAATATCTGAATTGATGAAGTAAGGTTTTCATCATGCTAACTGGGGACCTATGTAAAATCCAGTAAACATGTTTGTGGGGGACCTCATTTAAATATAATTTGCATAATTTACACAGATTTCCAATTGATTACTGGGGACCATGGTAAAACAACAAGCTTAAGTGATATAATCCTCAGATTATTGCATTTTACCTGTCTTCTTTTGATCACAAGGTTCACTACAACAATGGCAGTGCATAATATAACCACTTTGTGATTCCTTCGTACTGTAAACTGCTATGAAGCTGCAATGGAGCTGTCCTCTACCAACCAGGTTATGTCTTTAATAATAGATTTTTCATAAAGTTATCAAGCTGCTATCCACAGGCATCAGACCAAATACTAGAATTAAACCACAATAATGTAAATGATATAATCTACTTTAGCAGCACCAAAATTAATGCAGAAAGTGTGTCATTAGGATATTTTCACTAAAGAAAATGTGTATTTTAAGCTTTAAGAACTACTGTGCTCGTGGTTTGTGGTAATATAAGAGGATTCTTAAGTAGGGTTGGATACTGTTGTGAATCACAATTCCACATTGTAAACCAAACTGCACAAAAGTACTGTACATAACACAATAACATTATTTATTCCAGAACCAATATACTTTTTTAGTTTTTATTTATAGCGAAAACAGGGTAAACATACAATTTGTTATACAAATAAAATGGGAATCAAATGATTTACATATCATTTATACTAGAGACATTGTTCTAACTTAATCTTGATATCAGGGGTCACTTAAGTACCAAGAATTTAGTAGTGAATTACTAAATTGTTGTCTCACCCATCAAACTTTTCAACCTTAATTTCACTGTAAGGGGTTTTCTTCGTTTACGTCTCACATGGTTCTTATTTTTAACCACAGTCAACTACCCAGAAACTGTGGAATATTGTACTTCTCAGTCACAGAATACTCAACAACCCTAAAACTAGTATTCATGTTTGTCTGTGTTGTTTGCTGCATTACTTCATAGTAAAAAATAATTTCCTTAGTTCAAGAAGTCAAACTCTCATTTAAATTATACATTTAAACTTTTTATTGAGTCCTGCTCATTTGCGTTCTCTCAAGACAAAACTGAAAGCAACAATACAAACTTGTATAGAGTCGGATACTTCATTTGAATCTTCAACATCTGTGCCTTTCATCTAAGGACAAAAAGAAGTTACTTAGACATATATCCTTGGAACTGAACACAATCCCAGTGTACTATATTATGACAATACAATTAAAATTGTTTAAAATTCCTACAGTGTTAATCAACCACTTAATTGCAAATGTTATATTATACTTTTCTCACACACTTAAATATTTGGAGTAGTGATGTTAACAAATGGTCCTAAAAACAGCAAAAGTCTAAACACAAGAAAATATTTTGAAACTGAAGTCTGACTTGGTGAATGTTTATACTTCTGAACATAGATAATATTCCTTTGTCTGCAAACACACCGTTTGTGCTGTCAAAAAATATACCTTGAAAATGAATCTGAATAATTAGGACAAATCAAATTTACAACATTTGCGATTTGTAAGTTTAGGCAAAACATTGACTTTTTTTTACGTTTGAAAGACAGCCTTAAAATATAACTACATCTAAAATATTGTAATTGTAAACATAAATATGAAAAACAAGTGTTCAATTTGATGTAATCGCTGCTTAGTATTAAATTTACACTACCATGTTCTTAATGACAAATTTCTAATGTTAAATTCAAGCAGCCCAAACTTCCAACAACAAAAAAATCAAAAATTAAATTCTCCCCCCCCCCCCCCCCCCCTCTTGTTTTCTACAATTTTATAAAAAAAAAGATTAGTGGGGGCCAAAACAACACCCATTTGTGGTTTTTTTTTAGGGACCCTAGTACAACAAAACTCCTAGGTTGTTGGTTATTTAAAACACAATTTTTTTTAATAAAAAGATTTAAAAAGGGGTTTGGGGGGGGGGGGTGAATCCCACAAAAAAGAGATATTTTTTAAAAAAAATATCCCCTATAACCATAAAAATTTGCCCTGAATATCCTATTACCATTATGTTTCTAGATGCATTTAAAAAACAGCTTATTTACCTGCTTAAAGGGAATAAAAACCAACAAACGGTGAGTTAGAAATATTCTAGGAGTAAAGTTTAAGTGCTAAACATGAATGTACCTGTTGATTAGTGTCTCATGGACTCAAAGTTTCAGTCATCTGCGTCTCTAACAAGACAGCATGCTGGGAGCTTTCCACAGGAATGACAGCATCAGCTGCATTCATGGTCATCTGCAAACATTTCAAAATATGAAAAACAAGTTTAAGTCCGATGTTATCACTGCATAATATTTAGTTACACTAATGCATGTTCTTAATGACAAATTTCTAAAGTTAAATTCAAGCCAACAGGCACGAAACTTCAACGACAAAATCATCAAATTCAATATTCCCTCCTCCTCCATCAACCTCTGCCTGTTTTCACACATATTGAATAAACAAGCTTAGTGGGGACATATCACACACCATGGATTCGTGGTTCCTTATGGGGACCAATGCTAGACCAAGTCTCTAGGTTGTCAGATACTTAACACACAGTTTCTATTCATACACTGATGTAAGATGTGCTATGCTGGGACGTCGTGAATGTCCCAGAATAGAGTGATATTTTATCAAAAGTAACATCCCTATGAACATTAAAATCTGTCCTGAATATCCTATTACCATTATGTTTCTAGATGCATTTAAAAAAACAGCTTATTTACCTGCTTAAAGGGCAAAAAAAGCAACAAACGTAGTTAAAATATTCTAGGAGTAAAGTTACGGTGACTTAAAATTATGGTAAAAGTTTATGTTTAAACATGAATGTACCTGTTGATTAGTGTCTCATGGACTCAAAGTTTCAGTCATCTGCGTCTCTAACAAGACAGCATGCTGGGAGCTTTCCACAGGAATGACAGCATCAGCTGCATTCATGGTCATCTGCAAACATTTCAAAATATGAAAAACAAGTTTAAGTCTGATGTTATCACTGCATAATATTTAGTTACACTAATGCATTTTCTTAATGACAAATTTCTAAGTAGTTAAATTCAAGCCAACAGGCACGAAAAACTTCAACGACAAAATCATCAAATTCAATATTCCCTCCTCCTCCATCAACCTCTGCCTGTTTTCACACATATTGAATAAACAAGCTTAGTGGGGACATATCACACACCATGTCGTGGTTCCTTATGGGGACCAATGCTAGACCAAGTCTCTAGGTTGTCAGATACTTAACCCACACAGTTTCTATTCATACACTGATGTAAGATGTGCTATGGGGACATCATCTGGGCTTTCCCAAATTGTTTAAAGGCATAGTATTCTTAGTGTATGTAAACTTCTGACTTTGAAGAAAGTAATAAAAAATTGTCTAAAAAAATCCTTCTCTCATTATTCTGGCATTTAGCAGATGAAATAATTTTGGTAATCCTAACAGACCTAAAACAGGAAAAGTGATTGTCTGATTTCATGTCCGACAGTGAGAAAAAAAGCGTATGCGTCTTTTTTATAGTGTATGTAAACTTCTGGTTTCAACTGTACAACACAATCAGTGCCTTCATTTTAACTATGAGCTAAGTGTAAGGAGATTATTATGGTTTAGCATAAGGAGCAGTTTAGGTGTAATGTAAATCTTACCACCATGTTCTCTCTCCCACTTGAATGAAACATGATATAAACACATTAATTGATAAATGCACCTTCTCCTTTGAGATCCCATCATCTATCATGTCTCCTCTGTATTCAGTACAAATCTCCTTTGAAGAATGAAGATAGGGCAAATACCACATCCTGTAAGACAAAGTAATACATTTTCAAAAAAACAGGACATTACGAATGTTAGTGGTCTGTGGCAATATGTCCTAAAACACAATTATAATTATGCTTTCACTAAAACTGGCCATCAGCTATCTCCTGGATAAAAGATCTAGATGAAAGTCACAAGAAATTAGTCACTTGTTAGTTATCTGTTTATGAACCACACACACACACACACACACACACTACTGCACATATACTTCTAAATCTGTCTGATCTTTGACCATGAAGCGACTGAGGACTTTGGCCCTGCAGCTCCCGGGTGTTTCACAAATCCGCATCAAGAGACTGCTTTGATATTAGCGAAAGCCTCTGTTCCTGTGCCAGGGGAAGCCCTGAGTGCATTAACAAAAAGGCACACGAGGCCTGGCTCATGTGTCCTATCTCTGGTAGGGACTCAGATACACTGTGTCTCACACCAGTGGACTAGACACCGGGATTAGCAGACTCCTGTTGTGTGCAAGACTGATGTGAGTCCAAATAAATGAAAGTACAGTGATGTGCAGTTGTGATAAACACTTTATGTCAGAATGTCGAACTCAGGGGTGTGAAACCACGACAGGTCTGACTGGCTGCAGGATTTAGTTTGAAGCAAAACTACAGCGAGGGATTTCACACCTTCAACCGCAGCAGATGAATTAATGGGCGAAGTCGCTCGCTGCAGTCGGCACTTGCAACAAAAACTAATCCGGGCAATACTTTACAGGACCCAGCTGCCCATTGCTCAGTGAAAGTACCAGCTTGAGTCAGAGAATGCTGGCTTATTCTGTCCGTCTGGAAAATGGAGGCAGTGTTTGTTTTTAATGGTGAGCAGTGGCAGAGCTGGAGAAATATTCATCGTGTTGCAAGAGAGAGACTTAATATATGCTGATTTGATTCGCAAACAATCACAATATTTGCTTGGAAAAGCCCCCAAAACATTTTTTAGCATGTTATTTTTCAAATTAATCTAAATTAATGTGTTAAATTTGGCATTATGTGACTACAAACTGGGGTAGCCAGGCCTTTTTTTTTTAAGGGTGCCACCCCATACCACCCCTTTTGGATCCGCCGCCTGCTGCTGAGGAAAATGTAGAAGGGAGAGGAAGGGGACACCTTATCGAATGTGAATATCAAGAGTAAGAAGTGATGAAGAAGAAGAATGTGATACTCAATAATAACTAATTAGGGGCTGCCCAGTGGGAGAGTTCCTCCTTCATTTAAACGTGCACTTAGGCCTAAATCTAATCAAAACACACCGAGAACAAGATGCCTCCCTTTATGAGTGCATGTATAATTTAGGTTGCTCACAGAGAGTGTTGTGATCAAACAAATAATTTTCATTAGGAGAAGAAATGGGACAGCACACCATGAGGGCCCTTAACACAATCTCGTTGTGTGCTGTGTGCACAACTCCTATAAGCACACAGTGCAGAGGATGTGTCAAGGATCCATAGCATAACACAAATTAGGAATGCTTTTCATCTTTATTGCTTTCCAATTCTAGCAAAGATCTCACTATCAGCTGGAGAGCACGTTGCATAATAAATATGCAATGTTGATGAAACGGTTGCACACACTGATTCTACAACCACTGTGAACAAAAAAAAAACCACGAACCAGCAGCAGCGAATGACGTTCATTATCTGCTAGGCTGAAAGACACGCTTATCTACACACTGCCTTTATGGTTTATTTTTTACAAAACACATAGATCCACATCTTGCAAGCAATTTCCCATTGCGCTGTAGCTCATTATTTCTGCAAAGCTTGTGATTACCTATCTATGCACTGCAGAAATTGTTCTTGCACAAGGCTGCAGCCAGTCAACCTGTACCCTGTGTGCAGCTGCCAGCCTCCATCTCATTCTGCACTGCTGAGCTCTTTTCTCTTGACTTGTTTTTCTTGAAATGTGCACCTCTGGAGGCACTGACCTGGTCTGTCACGGCTGCGCCTTGAGCGCAAAGGTTTAAGACACATGTCACCTCCTCACACTCTGCAGAAAACCCCTAATGCTGGATGACTTCAAGGGTTTAACTCTGGCTTTAACTCCTTCCTCTTCCACTCCCATATCACATTTGTCTAGAAAACACCATCATCACTGTTAAATCTAGGAGTGCATCAAAATCCATTGTCATTACTGATCTCTAACTCCTATGCATAAAAAAAATCAATGCAGAGTATCCAATGATCCTGAACAATACGCTGCTCGTGCTCAGATCTTGCGAGGATACACCTCATCATCAGTGTATACAAGAGCAGACCTTTTGCCTTTCCACCACAACACTGCTGCTCTGGCACTCCAGTTTTGACAAGGCAATGGAAAGAATTCGGCGAACCAGCCTGAACCTCGTCACCTCTGCATTTCTTTCGCCCTGCCAACTCTAATTTTTCTCTTCCTCCTGACCTGTGTTCACTTCTTCGCTGCCTTCTGTCCATCTTCTCTGCATGAAAAACCAACACCCACAATCATGTCGAAATACTGCTGAGGAATTTCCCATGCTGATATTTTTTTACGTCTAATTCTGTCATTTCTGACCTAAAACCAACGCAATTAAGTGATAAATCCAGCCCCTACATACCAAACCCATTAACACTACATTAATTATGGCCCCTGTCAGGTCAGGGCACGAGGGTCGCCGTCCCTCTTCTGTCTCCTGCTCAGTATCATCCATCCTTTCCTGAGGGAATCTCCAGCCTGCCTCGAGGACTTAATCAGACAGAGCGATGTGATTCCCCAAATAGAGAGACCACATTAGGCCTAGTTAGGAAAGTGCTGACTGAGTACCAATATCTCCTCATCTGTTTATTATGCACCATCAAGACAGTGAGAGGGGGGTTGGAGGGAGAGAACTCCAGGAGTGCTTAATTACATATTGATGTGGGCAGTGGGAGGCAGAGGCAAGCCCTACCCCCTGCTACACTGACGTAGGGGGGTTACAACTTTACAATGCACCTGAAATGCCCTTAGAATGAACAATAATGACGGCAGGAATGTCCAAATTGCATCAGTTTGGTCCAGATGAGCTCTCATGATTTATTCATTAATTTCAACATTAATTTTGATCCTATGGTGAACGCCGGAGCAGAGCGAGCAGCAGCCCACTGAGAGATAATGATCTCTGCACTCAACACACAGCCCTCCAGTCAAAACTCAGAAGAGCAGTCTTAACACAAAGAGAGTGGAGCTCGTAAACACAGTCAACAGCAAACAAACACTTATCCCTTCCCCCCGAAGGAGACCGGACCAGACTTCTTCTTTCATACCTCTCTGTCTACATGCGTTTAGGTTGTGCAGAGAAAGCAGTGAGCAGAAATACAGTAATTCTTTCTGTAGACAGGCAGCGCAGATCAGTCAGTGAAATACAGAAGTGCACAAGAGGAAGTGGTTTGGCTGACAAAAAAGACTTGAAAAAAAAAAATTCCCCAGAGATCATGTGTGAAATTCTTCCTCTGTTCATTCCTAACTCAAAATATGTCTCCTTATCTTTTAAAGAGACAAGATTTAATCACTTCTCTCATCTCTCCATGTAATCATATCATTGCAAGAAATCTCCCATCGAGATACTGTGGTTCAAGTACTTGTAGATTATACATACATCCAATAATACATATGCATATATATACACTGACTTTATCCTCCCCTTTTAATCATTTATAAGCAGTATATAAACGTTTAATGAATGTTTATAAGATGCTTTCATGTAGTTGTAAGCAGATATGCGTTTAATAATGTATCTGTCAACAACTATAACTCCTCTGTGGTCACACATCAGTGGAAGCTGCTGTGTGAATGGCAATACAGTAAAACACAGTTGTAATACTATGAAATATTCTTTCATATGAAGATTGTTGACACATATTTATTTATATTAGTAAATACACAATCTCCTTATATCTGCTTTCAACATTATAGTGTTTTATTAAGTGTCTGTATGGTGTTTATACATGCTAAACATGGAATTAAAGTGTTACCCAAAATCCATGTGACTCACACATAAATATAGAAGTATAAAATATAAATAAAAAACTTTTTATCATGCAATTTTGAAGATAATGATATAATATATAATATTATAATTGTTCTACTTTCAGCTGAAACAGCCAAATTTATTAGATTATGTTGAGCACTTTTATGTTTTACAGTAAATAAAGGCCTTTCCTGTTCCTGGCATATGCAACAGTGTGAGCTCAATAATTCACAAAAAAAAAAATCCATAGCAGCCTGCATCCGTCGTCACTTTACACGACCCTGTTTCACAAACCGCAGGTCTTCAGTTTGTATCAGGTAACATGTAAAGGCAGGTGGTGATATAGTGCGCTGTGTCAACTCGGTTATAAGATAAACTGATGTGTTTACACACACCAGCAGATGGTGCCACTTCTAATATTTGTGCATGTAAGACAAATGCATGAAGCAACACAACCCCCCCCACCATCATCATTTATAGCCCACTACCAGTGATTTCTAGAAACAATAAAAAGATCAATATTTGAACTGCAGACTTCATCATTAATGATACCATAAAAACACATACGTTGCTGTGGTAGCTTATGCAAAGATGAGATCAATCATATATGAAAGAGTATTTTTTTAAATCTTCAGTATTAATGTAGTAGAAATAGACTTGTGATCAGATAGCGTGTGAGAGAGAGTTTCTGTGTATGTAAAGCAGCAATATAATGTAAATAAGCCACAGCGTGCCAAATACAAGCCTTGCACCCAACACCAGTTATATTAGGGTGTGGGTGTGTGAAAAACAGATCTGATGTTTTACATTCTGTGTGGGTTCTTCTGTTATCTGTCTGTAGCACGCTTGTGGGAATTTACGAGGGAGTTCACATTTCAGTTTATGTGTCTGTGTGTGTGTGTGTGTGTGTGTGTGTGTGTGTGTGTGTCTGTGTGTGTTTGTGTGCTCTCATGTCCTGCTGTGTGTATGTTAACCACACTCATCCTGTACGTCGAGCCACTCGCCTGGGAACCGACGCACTCTGCCTCACCCCCCTGTCTCTTCCTTTTACTCGTTCTCTTTGTCTCCGCAAAAAAAAACAAAAAAACCTTTGTGCTGCGAGGTGAAAAAGTCACATTTCATCCACGGCTTCACGCGCACCTGAGCTTTCACTGAATTCTTAAAATACAGAGGAAGAGTCCCTGAGTAGGTCATCCTAGGCTGGTTTTCTCTATCACATATACCTTTGTACAGAGACTCATCATCTTCCACCTGCTCGCTGTATGAAACAAGGTCATGGCCTGCTATGATGAACAAAAACCCTATACGTTTCCTCTCAGTGACACAGAATTAGGCCACAGAAAGTGAACGCATGTGCGCCTGGGTAAGGACGGTATTATTCAAACATGCAGTAAGTGTGTCTCTCCCCATGAGCGGCAAGAACAAAATGGAATCAAATTAGATCAGGAGAGGGTTTATTTTAGTAAAAGAAAGCAGGATAGGGGACTGAAGTATCGGTTACAACGCTACACACACTTCTTTCCCTCTACTCCTTTCGCTGAATCGCTCAGAGGTCAGAGCGCTCTGCTGAAGCTCCCATTTTTCCTTGATCCATTATTCATTCTTCCCCAGTGGATCTCTGCCTCCATGGCAAATAGGTTTCCACGGCTACACCAGAGCCCGCTTCACATGTCAGACCGCAGTTACACACACACACACACAAAGATCCACACGTTCCACATACGACATCTGACTTCTTCACATCCCATGACACAAAAGCCACAGCGCACTGCAATAGTAACAAATTAGTTTGACGCAGAAGCAACAGAATGATCAGCAGCGTTGCAGTATTTCACGCCTATTGGGGCCAACATAAGCTCATTATGGAGCAGTAACCATGGCAAACACACATGTGAAAGAGAAGGTGCTTCCTCAGTAAAGGAGAATCAGCCGGACCCAAGGCTTTTTCTGCTGATCCGCTGATCAGCACGTTAACGAGAGCGGTCATAAATGAGAGAGAGGTAGAGAAAGACAGAGAACAATAGACCAGACACATGCAGGCTGAAGCTTTGTGAAGCAGACAAGCAGAAACAGAGATTGTCTCTTTGCTTTTTATATCCTCCCATTGCCTCAGCTGAACTGTAAATTCAACCGAATCCGAGCATTATGCCCGCGCTATAACAAGTAACAGGCTACTGCAGACTCCAGAAAATCTAAATGAGAAAATAAGGGGAGTGCATGATTGTGTTTGCAAACATCATTACCCTGGTGGGATGGCTCCTCTGGCAGTGCCCATGGAAATGCGCTGGGTGCCCGGCCGGTTCAGGTTGTTCTGTCCGTTGATGGTGAGAGCGTGGTGGCCATGGGCGGATGAAAGAGATGGCATCACAGGGGAACAGGGGAAGTTGGCAGTGGACAGTGGCAACTGCACCTGTTCCACTTTGGCTTGCCCACCCCCCACACTTATGTTATTGTTGTTGGTGCCGGAGGAGGCGGATGTCGGAGACCAGAGGGAGGTTCCAGCAAAGGTGTTGCTCTGCCGCACCACTGTGAGGGTTCCTGCAGCGCCCGGGTTGCCCGCTGTCCCTCCGTAGAGCTTACGCCGCTGAGAGGCCAGAATCGCATTAGAGGCGGCTCTCGTACTGTTGACCAGGATGCACTGCTGGCAGGAGCAGGGCTGGCCAGAGCTGGCTCCCACGGGCCAGGACTGCGACTTGGGGATGGAGCCCATGATGAGCGGGTAGGCCAGGTCCATGCGTCTCCGCAGTCGCCGCTTGCGCTGGCTCTGCCGGTTGGTCTGAGACATGCTGTTGAAGTCGATGAGGTAGCAGAAGCCCAGAGAGGTCAGGTCGAGCCAGGGGTGCTGCTTCTCGTACGCATTCTGGATGGTCACACAGATCTCCATGTCATACGGCGTCCATGAGCCGTTGTCGTTCTCCCACTCCCACACCACGCCTTTCCCCGGGGCAGACGACGGCTCGTAGAAGTTCCTCTGCACTGGCCTCATGGTGCCTAAAAGACAAAAGACAGAGGAGAAGAGGAACATGAGGACAGTCACTCTGGTTCAGTGCACGCCTTTTCAATTACACTTACAGGTATGAACCATTTGTTATGGTCAGCTCGTACAGTACACATGTCTAGGTGAGGAGGAAAGGAGTGATGAAAGTACTGAAATGAAAGAATCACTAATGATAACTGCGCAGGAGATAAGACCAATGATAAATGTCTGCATTGCTATTTTTAATAAGTGCAAATTGTCTGTGTTCTGCATCTTTGACACCTCTGGTGGCATTAAAGATTCAAGTCCATTAGCTGATTTGTCCACAGAAAATGGTTCTCATTTTGAAGGCTGTTTAACGTCAGTCATTAAGAGTGTACTCCAGCAATTTAGTATGACACTTGCAAGAGACAGATTAGAAAAAGGATGTGACTTTTAAAACTCTGGATCCTGCCTTTCCCATAATGCAGCTGGGTATCAGCTTTCATTAGACCTTCCCCGCCTCTGAAATGTCTGAATCTTTCAAACCCCTCACCTTCAGTTTGTAAGGCAGGATTTCTGTTGATGTCATCAGGGTTATTTCTACACACTCTCCAGAGCGACGCATTAATTTATTTTAATTAATTGTTTTTGTTCACAGGCAGAAAATGAGATGATTCTAATTTAATGAGCAAAAGTACAATTTCTCGATATTTTACAGCTTTACAAATGCAGAACACAGCTTGTATTTATCATTCCATGACAGTAAAACTGATGAGAACTTCTCATTATATCTGACAATTAAATGAATAATTGTGTAAATGATAAACAGGAAAAATCGATATTGTTGGTGACGTTAGCAGCCTAAGGCAAGAAGGAGTTTAAATGTTGCTTCTGTTTCAAGCTCATCAAGTCAGCTAACAAGTGTTGAGACAGCAACCTGACCAACTGCTGGCTACGAGGCGAAGCACTTTGCTACCTGCCTGAGGGGATCTGGTTGCAAACTGTAGCATTAAGTCAGCGGCTCAAGACACAAACACTGTAACAAGCAGGGGCGCACACGCTAATATAATCCCTCACCTCAAGAAGCTCTGACTGTGCATCAAACTGCATGCATGGCCTTTAAGCAAACATTGCACCCACAATCCCCTGCTGTCTCATTCTGCACTCCACTGTTCTGAATGGCGACAGGAAGGAGCTTTGTACCTCTGTCCCTCTGCTGATGGCCACTCAGCTCCCACCTCCATTATAACACAATTACTGTAGTCACATGGGAAATCAGGACACCTTAGCCTATCCGTCTCTGCACTGCACGTCAGCAAGGGTATCCAGGCTCTCCGGCGGAGACCGTCACCCCCCTCCTTCTCCCACCTAATTTAACGGGTAAATGCACACTCCCCTGCCAGGGCGGACCAGGGTGATAATGGAAGCATGGGAGTGTGTGCGGAGGATGAATGGGTGTGGGAATGAGTAGAGGGGTTGGTGGGCAGCGGTAACCCCTCATCCGGCAGCTTGGTGCTGGCTCCGGAGAATAAAATGCATCAGCAGAATCAGCGAGTCTGACCTTGAGTCTCTGCTGCAGACTGCTGCTAAAGGACTCGGCTTGGCGGCTAATTTCATTTGGAGCTGCTGAGAACCATACGCACACAGACACACACCCTCTCACACACACACACACACACTCACAGATGACTGCTCAGTGAGCCAGCTGCCTGTGTCTCTCACGTCTTCAGTCAGTCAGCCATGCACAACCTTCTCTGCCAGTTGCATCCGTGCCTGCTCACAGCTTGCTTGATTTCTTATATTTTCTCTGAGGATGATAATGAAAATAGTGATTTTCCTAAATGGATTTCAAAATAAAACACTCCTCTAAGTTGCCTCTAAGATAATCATTTCCCCTGTACTTTTACACTGTAAAAAAATGAATCTCAAGAAAGTGAAAAGCCTTGCTTCTGGGAAATTAGTCTTATATTTTGTCTAAAAAGAAAAATAATGTTGTCAAGCATGTTATGCATTATAAAAGTGATCTTGTTTTAAGGAAATATATCTAACTTTGTCTTAATAAGATATTACAGCTCATATTGAGCTCAATTTAACCAGTAACAAGTTACAACAATGGTTTGCAGAATATCCCAGCAGAGGATTATTTTCCTTATTTTAAGAGTAAGACCACTTGCACAACTTCTTGCAGAACTACTTTAACAGAAAGTAATTTGATATTAGTTGTTAGTTTTTTACTTATTTGATCACAATCAAGAAAATTGTGCCTTATTGTAAGATTTTTCTAATTATTAATGTCAGATTCAGCACAATAAAGTGACCAAAAAACGTAATTTAAGAAAGTCTATCATAAATAACTGAGTTTTCATTGCTTGTAATAAGCACAACTTACTTAAGACTTCTAGCCAAGAAAAACTTGTTTACCCCACAGGCAGAAAATTTTATTATATTTGCCTTGTTTCTACAAGTGCTGTTTTTGCAGTGTAGCGCAGCAGCAGAAGGCCCTGCGATGGTGAGCCACACGTCTGAACCCTTTATCACTGTGGTTCCTCAGGGATGCATTAGACTCAACAGTTTCAGCATGGTTGCGTGTTTCTGGTCACGATCAATAGTGGTACAGCTCTGCACACTCTTGGTCAGCGGTAAGTTTAACACACTGGTTTCATAAATATTTGAACATGTGGAGATGTTTTATTCCCATGCATCAATTTAAAAATCTCAACTTTGGTAAGGAGAGATAAACAGTTTCTTTGAAAGCCTATTAGTACAGGTTGTTGTTCATGAGAGCTCTGACTGAGAGACATTTCCAGTGGACTCGGAGGGAGATTTCTCCAGTGTAGTCAACCTTACTACATTGCTCAGCATTCACAGACCTAGCCCTGGTTTGTGACTCTCATGTATTACCATTATGTTCCAGTCACAGAGCTAAGCAACCCATTTTACAAAAAATAAATACCCAGCAATCTTTGAAAAACCCAGAAGGTCGTTTAACAAGACTTACTGCTGCTCTGAAGGTATTTTCAGACTCAACACTTGTCTAGCCATCTGGATGAAGAAAATACATCTGTTGCACAATAAAAAAAGATTTTAACCAGTTTTATGTTTTTCGAAGATTGATCATTATTTATTTTTTAGAAGATCAGATGCTTAGCTCTGTAATGTAATGGTGATACATGAGAGGCACAAACTGGGGCTACCAAGCATAAAGGTAAAGGCTCTAATGTGTTTGAACTCTATGTCATATATCTTGTTAACTTTGGCCTTCATTTCTATCAGCTGTATCACTGAACTCAGTAAAACATTTGCCGTGATCTGGGAACACAGCGATGTTTCCACAACGAATCAGATGATCAGACAGGTTGTAAACAAGCCAGCAGGTTAGCCAGATTATCTACAACTCAAAATGAGGACACCTGCATTTACCAAAATATGACAAAAGCTTATTTTTATACAGTTATTCCTAATGCCAACCAACCGGTCGGATTCCTCCTAAAATCAATGAAGAAAAACACTACCGCTTTTGTCCACAGGGGCCGCCACAATCAACACAAAATTAAATTTCCTTAAAGATGCCTTAAACAGATGAGATATAACATGTAACAATAACTGTACACTGTACACCCTGTAGGTCTGAATGTGAGTGTGAATGGTTGTCTGTCTCTATGTGTCAGCCCTGTGAGGAACTGGTGACTTATCCAGGGTCTACCCAAGCCACAACCTCCGTGGCTGGCAAATAAAAACCCCCACGGTTAGTAAGAAAAACTGCAGTTCCTCGAACGGCAACATGAAGCTGGCACCAGAAGTGAGTCAAACTCCATAAACCCCATATTAAAATGTCCAACTTTACAGCAGAAATAATCATGCTTACAGCCTGGTAGAAGAAACAGTTTTGGTTTCTGTAGTAAAATTTTCCTCTTTATGACAACTGTAGACATTTATACAGTCTATGGTTGCACCCTGCCTTTTGCGCCTGGTCAGCTGGCATTGGCTGCAACCCCTACAGTACACTGCGAAGGATAAGTGGTTATAGATAATGGATGATGGATGTATATAAGTGAGCGAGGGAACTCTATATAGAGCCACGCTGTTTCCGTTTGCCTCCAGTCTTTATGCTAAGCTGAGCTACGGTAACCGTCCAATTGTATTTCCAAAATGTCAAACTTTTCCTTTCTACTCAACCTGTTCATCATCCAACTTGCCTGGATGTTTATATTTTACAGTTTTGGTAATATTTTAGTTTCCGCCTTTGTTTTCTCTTCCAATAACTTGGCTAACCCTGATGTTTCTGTATGACTGTCTGACCGCTTGGTTCTTGTCCCGTTTGACTTATTTTTAGAAATGTGTCTATTCCCACATCTCAGCAGTTCACTTTATAAGTACAACACTATTGTTAGAAATTGAAATGATGGCCAAAACTATAAAAAATAAAACCCAACTTCTAATAAACCAGAATTATTCTTTAAATATTTGCATTCTTCTGCAGGGACTGTACGGGCTGCTGAGTCCTGGGGACACATATGGGAAGTTTTATCCAAAACATACAGCCTCAAACTCCGTAACTGCCTCCCATTCTGCTATAATTTACTGCTGTATATATACCTGCCTCTGCCAAAAAGCCAGGCCTGGATTGTTGATGTTCTCCCTGTGACCCTTCATGCTCTTCCTAACAGGAAACTAAGCGCGATTAGCCACTTCCTGTCTGACCCTGTGTGCCTTTTGCAGCCATCTTTCCTGTCCTCCCCTCACTTCCCTTGTCCTCACTCCCATGATGTCCTCAAGCTGTCCTTGCCCAACGTCAGTGCGGTTCCCCTCGGATGAGCTGTAGCTGTGTGATGTATTGCCACGTCAGGCCTCGCAGTGGGACTCTAACCCCACTGTCACACAGGGCCAGGTGGGTTCAGGGTGAGCTTGGTTGCCCTTTCACTTCTTAGCTTGGGGGGAAACTTCCTGCAGTCTGTTCACCATATGGGGCCATGCCAGTCTCCATCCTTGATAACTTTGTTTTCCTCTGGAAGTGAAGGAAGGCCTGTCTGAATCACTCTTTTAAATGGAAGGACATGCAACATTAAATCGCAACATCCTTGAATGGCCCTCAGAGGGCCGCTGCCGAGAAAGATAGCAGATTGGCAAACTGATGCTTTGTAGTTCATTTTGGTGGAGGCTTTTATCAGAACTGTTAACAAATGCAATTAAAACACATATTGTATTTTTTAAAGATATACAGTACAGCCCGAAAATGTAATTTATCTTCAAAGCAGAACGCCAGACGCCTTTAATAAGTCAAAAATAATGCTTTTTGACATTTTTGTGTTACACAAAACATTATTTTATTATTATCTACTCTTGTGCGCCTCATTTAAATAATGAAATAACTGAGAAGAAAAAAGAAGAAGTGAAACTGTGGCTTTGACATTGAGGGACCAAATCCACTTTTCTCCAGCTAGAGCTAGAACTTTACTCTAGGGAGTAAAACTGCTTCACTCCACACAGTGAGCACTAAATCCTATCTAAATCTGTCACTAAGGTTATTGATGTGTGTGTTTCTCTCTTACTAACACCTCTGTGGTCGCACAGGAAAGTGTGATGAAAACACCCTAATGGAAACTGTTGGTCACATGCACCTAATGTGTTACCACAGGTAGTACCTGAACAGCTGCTGCAAAATGCATGAGATTCAGCCTTTGTTGTCACAGAAACATTGGGGAAAGCTTTTGTTGTCATGGAAGCCCGTCCCTGGGGCTGGGAGTAGTGGGAGGAGGACGGGGGGTTGCCCTGTATGAGAACGTTCCTACTACTCCTTTCCCTGAGCACGGCGCCAACAGATTCAACTCCTCCTCCACTCGCTCATCTCATCTGCTGCTGATGCCAGCTTTCCCCTCGCTCTCCACCGTCTCTCCTGGCTCCTCACCAACGCTGTCTCGCTGAGCCATTCTTCACATTTTCCACTCTGTCACTCACTGGAACCCATCCTGCTCTCACACAACGCTCAACTCTTGGACAGAGAGTAGAAATCTGTGTCATTGAATTAGGGCCTACATCACCTTGTAGTTAATGCTCTTCCTCGCGGCGCTGCTGTGGGAGGAGAGGCGGGCGAGAAGCGACCGGATCAAGCTCTTATAATATATCCTTATAATTGACAAGGCTCATCAATTTCCCCGGGGCTGCGTTGAGCCTATTAAAACATATAGCTGCATTTTTCCTTTTAACTACAGGAGGAGAGAGGCCAGTAACAGGTCCAGCATCATACGGCTCAATGCTGCCTGAGAGGTATTTAAAGCTTGCTAATCTATGGTCTCTGCTGGAAAACAGGCAGACCTCTGACAGAGAAGAGATGCTGCACATACAGAGCATCCCAGTCATTTAATATTACCTTCATAAAAGATAACACTCATATTGAGGTTTGAGGAGTGAAGAAAACCACTTTAAACTAGGGCTGCAATAAAACACTGCTGTCCATTTTTCAATTTAATCCATTCATCGTTTCATTTATAAAATGTCCAAAAATAGTGAGTCCAAGCTGGATTAATCTTTAGATTGCTTTTGCCCACCAGCAGTCCACAACCCCCAAACTATTAAATTAAAATAGATATAAGAGAAGAGCAGCAAACCCTATTTCAGAAGCTGGAACCAGAGAATGTTTAGCATTGCTGGTTAATAAATGAAATTATTATTTACTAATCAGAGTTGCTGTTAATTAACTCTTGGCTTAATAGTCACAGAGCGTACCATGAACACTGTTACATCCACAGTTATGTCATACCCTAATGACAAATATTTAGCAGGAAGTAGGGCTGTACCCGACTCAGACTTTTGCCAGTCAGCGTACCACGGAGCGTCTCTCCAGCCGGGCTGCTGACAGCGCTGTCAGCCGAAGAGTCAATCACAGTGGACGGCAGTGGAGAAGGTCGTACCGTGATCTGGTTCTAAAGTGGTTTAGCCGGCTTCACTGACAGTCAGCACCGGCGCAGAGAGCGCCGCTGTCCGGCGTCACGCTGCCCTCCGTTAACAATCACTTCTCTTCACTTCCATCAAAGTTAGTTTGGTGGTTTATGGTCATTTTGAGACTGTGTAATGTTTACAGCCCGCCATGCTGTCGCTGTGTTCAGTGACGCAGCTAAAAAAACTAAAGTGCAGAGATTCGACTGACAAAATGCGAGTCAAATCAGGATCTTCTTCACTGATGACCAAATCATTGTCTTTTCGGGGGCAGCTCTAACAAAAAGCCAGTGTTACAAATTGCGAGAAGCTCGAGATTTAAAGACATTTTATCCAGCAGGGAGAGTCTAATGAAGATTAATCTTTAGCACTACTCTAAACAATTGTGTGAACAGATACTGGTGGTGACATTCAGTATGTTGCATTTCTGCCACTTGTTTGTTAGGTGGTATACTTCTCCTTTTTTCACAGACAATTTTTATCAGACATAGATGACATGAGGACAGCTGCAATGCACACTCAAGAAGTAAGAACAGTGACATTTAGACTATCTCCAGTCAATTTGGAGCGATAAATGAGGTGAAACTAATTGTAAGGGCTTTGTTATAGACAACTTTTCAACAATCCTCAGCAATCAGACAAAGAGAGATTCATCACAGTTGACAGTAGATCAAGCCACAGAGATGCAGCCACAGATTGTCGCTTCTATGAAACACAACTCCCCCTTTCAGTGGCTTTTTGCTATTTGGACAACAAGGCACAATACACCACAGCATTGTTCTTGCCCTTCTTTCACTTTTACTTCACCAGAAAACCTTTCGCATTGTTGTTATGTAGCCATTGATCTCTCTCAAACTGCATAAAGCAGAGAGATCCTCCTTTTCTAAAGGGCTGTTGAAGGTAATTCTGGGAAACAGAAAAACATTTTTTTTTTTGAGGATAGGTTCACAGTTTTAAAATTTGTCAAAAACAGATAGCCCCACCATGAGTTTGACATTTTTGTCTTTTAGTAAAATGTCTATTGAAGGGATTGTGATTACATTTTGTACAGCCACTCATGGTGCCCAGAGGATGAATCCCAATGACTCTGCTGAGGAGTTCTCTTTCAGCACCACTTGCAGATCAAAGTTTTCCTTTTCCAGTGAAACATTTTCAGACTGGCATCTATTTTGGTGATCCTCTGACTTTTGATGTAGGGCCAAAATTTGTCCAATACTTTTGTTTGGTTTATGACTAAATAGAAGCAAAACTCGACATACATTAGTTGTCAACTATTAAATTAATCTGCAACTATTTTTATATCTGATTCATCGTTTTGAGTCATTTTTTTTAAGAAAATGTTTTACAAATTCTCTGATTTCAGCTTCACAAACGTGAATATTTACTGGTTTCTTTAGTCCTCTATGACAGAATATTTGTGGGTTGTGGAACAAGACATTTGAGGATGTCACCTTGGGCTTTGGGAAACATTTTCTGAAATTTTATGGACCAAACAACTAATTGATTAATGGAGAAAATAATGGACAGATTCATTAATAATGAAATTCATCTTTAGTTGCAGCCCTACTCAGCTGTATTTGTGTTTAGGGCTGATTAGCAAATGTTGGCATGTTAACATTCTAAACTAATTTGGTGGTCATGGGAAACATTATACGGTCAAACATAAGCATGCAAGCTATGTGAGTATGTGCATGTTAGCATGCTGACATTAACATTTAGGTCAAAACACCACTGAGTGCAGCTTCACAGTGTCACTAGCATGGCTCGTACAGACCGGCTGTAGCCCTGCGTGAAAACTACAAGTGAATCATTCATTCGCCTCAACTTTTGCTGCAACGTGACATCACCCAGAACAACAAGACACTGCCTTGCCACCGATTGATACGCCTTTGAACACATTAATCTGTAGCTTCAAACTGGATTAGATTTTATTGTTTCACTGGCACCCATAACCAACACGCCCCCACCAATGCAGCCGCGTGCGCCGCTTTAACGCAGGGCTGTTTCCACTCTGAATCCTTGCTAAGACTTGTGGAAGAATTTCTCAGTATTATAAAAACGCCTTGGCTGTACCTCCTTCTAAACTTCATAATACATATAAATACAGGCATCCATATAAGACCACTTCTGTCAAAACATGATCTGGCACACAAGTCTCATATTTCTTTTCAGTCAGTGGAACTTGTTCTCCATTTCATTTAACAGTTAATCAGCTTTTGTTCAAACAAAAGACCTACAGAGCTGTAAGCAGCACAGCATCAGTGCAGGCACAGACCATAAATTATCATCATACAGCCTCCTTAATATCCTACATATGAATAGTGAACACATGATGAATATGCTAATAAATTCTACAGTATGGGGGAAATAAAATAATTGAAGCGCGTTTGATGTTTTCACATAAACCCCAGAGCACAGCTTGAAAAAAAAAAAAAAAGGACTTTCATCTCCTAAAAAAGGCCTTCACAAACAATAAGCCCAGGCTGGCTATTAGAGATGATGAAGAGACAGAATACTGCAGAGCGGTTAAAAATGCATCACAGACGGAGAGGAAACATCTGGCTCAAAAAGATCTGATACTAGAGTAGCTATGTGAATATGATAACAAGTGAACTTTTCATTTAAACGCATGTATCACTGAGGCTTTAGATGTAAAAACTCTCCTGCTCAAAAGGCGTTGTCATACCTGTACATCAAAGTCGGAGAGATCTGTAAGAGCATTATCTGCTCATTAACGAATACCCAGAGATCAGAGACCATAATAATGAGGATGACAGTCTGGCATTAAGCTGGTTTAACAGCATTATACGTTACAATATCGCAGCTCCCCTGCTCCACTCTCACAGAATCACACATTAAAGCTCATTTTCTATACTGAGATGACACTTTCGTTTTTCCCAGAATGCAGTTCTTTATAATGAGTTACAGTAGTGAATAGCGTCTTGGATTCCCTTAAGCGCCCTCGTCCTCTTTGTCGGCAAACGTGATGGATGAACAAAAGCGGGGGAGATGCCGCTGGTTGGGAGGCAGGGGGAGAAGGAGGGAGATGCTGATGGAGGACAGAGGAAAGGGGAACGAGAGTAGGAAAGGAGCGAAAGGTGGAGAGGAGGAGAGAGAAAAGGCGATTGGAAAGGACAAAAGGAAGGAGGAAAGGTGGGAGGAGGAAGAAGAGAATGATGATGCAGGGGTGAAGAAGGGCCAGACAAAGGGGAGCAGGGAGGAGAAAAGAAGAATGTGAGTATGTGAGGGAGGGAGGGAGGGAGTGTATACTGGATGAGGCATGTGATGAGTGGAGGTTTTCTGCCAAATAACAATAAAAAAAGAGGATGTCTCACTTCTACCCGAGCTTAGAAAGTGAACACTGCAGTAAAACAGGCCCCACTAATACAGTTCTGCTGCCAGCAAGACAAAGTGGTGAGGAAACGTGGCTTAACTCCCACTGCAACCGTCCTCATCCTCAGCCCCTTCAACTCTCCAAACTCTCCCACATCCCGGCCCGGGGAGCTGGCCAGTTACTGTGCACTTGTGCAGAGTTTGCAGTTACTGGGTGAATGGATAAAAAAAATCTTGAGAAAATGAAGTTACAGTCCTGTCCACCTGCCAGCTCCTGTACTGCAGTGAAGCAACAGACCCTGAAACAACCTTCTGACTCTGTGGATGTCGTGACCGTCCTCAGCTGAGCAGCTTCGGCTCTGCCAAGGATTCTGTCTGACTCACTTTGTGTGTGTGTGTGTGTACAACTCATGCGACTGTGTATCTGCGAGAACAGCAGAAGTGGTGCACGCTGAAGAGGTGAGCGTGCCCGAATGCACGGTGCGTGTATACGTGTGTGTCGCCGCACGATCGCTTCCACTTCACACCACTTCAGCCTCATCACGTCCAGCAGGAGCCTCGTTAGCGTGTCAGCGCCGTGCCGTCGCGTCACAAGGGCCAGGGAGTATGAGGCACAGCTCCAGGTTATAACACACACACACACACACACACACACACACACACACACACACACACACACACACACACACACACACACACACACACACACACACACACACACACACACACACACACACACACACACACACACACACACACAGACCTGCAGCCTTGGCACACATGACACAAGCCAGCTCTGCCAAGGAGCAGTGTCGGGGTCACTAAAGCAGGTTTCTTGTTAGCAGAGAGGAGTCACTTTCACACATGGTAAACAAAACCCTGCCATGTTAACTTTTCCAGTGAAGCCAGCAGATCTGGCTTTTAAAACTGAAAACAGTGACAGCTTATTTCAACGTTTCCTTCTGAGGTATGACATTTGCTAATTTTCTGGGATTTTTGCCTGCTTATCCTCCGTGCACTACAGAGGCTTTTTCATTTTATCACAACATTTCTTCCCATCCCCGACAGCTGCAAACTGATGACTTCTTATTCCTGGGTGCTACGGAGCTTTTTTATTCTGGCATCAGTCCAATTTGAACACAGTGCTGCCAAGTTATACTGCACGATATCATAAAAAACCAAAGGGAAAAGAAGATTAGATGCCGGTAACATGCAACGCATCACCAATGTGCATCACATTTTTGTATCAAGTATTCAAAACTAATAATCTCTTTAAAACGTAGAAGCAATCTAAAATTGGAGGGAGGCTAAACCCAGATCAATATTTAAAAGGACCAGTATGTAGGACTTAGTTGTAGATTGTAACCCCCTCGCTTCACCTTACCCTTCCAAGCAAGAAGGAGAAACTACGGTTGTCATAAAACACAAAAAAACATGAATGGTCCCATCTAGAGCCAGTGTTTGGTTTGTCCATTCAACATGGCGGCCTCCATGGAAACTATAACCCACTATGACGTCTGTAGATATAAAAGGCTCATTCTAAGGTTTCAAAATCACAATGATTCTAATCTATCAGGTGATAATACACTAATGAAGACATACCTATGAATGCTATATTCCATTTCTGCCAATAGATCCTCTGATCAATAGATCTTACTGGACAGAGACTGTATCCACCGTTTTATTTGCCATATATCACCACCTACTAGGACTGCACGATTAATGGAAATATTATGGAAATCGCATGCAATATGCAAGAGCTGTAATGTTTCGATAAAGGTAACACAACATGTTTGTGTGACAAACATCATTATAATGAAGTACTGTGGTGCTGCAGAGGTGCCCAGGTCTACAAATCGTGTTTCAGATTTAAGAAAACATGTTTGTTTGGTCATCATGATTTTAATAGTTTGTTAAAATACAAATATGTATTTGTAAATCGCAATATCTCTCAAAATGATCTCAATATGATTCACCACACTGTGAAGCCCTACCACCTACCACATATCACTGGTTTTTATACCAGAATCTGACTTGTAACTCCAGCTGCCATTGTTCAAATGTTGTGAACATTTAACCTGAAATATCAAAAGCTCTTATCTGATAAGAGGTAATATCAGGATTTGGATTGCTATCATTTCTAAAATTATTTTCAATTTCAGTTTCAGGTTTACTTTTTAAATTATGGCATTTACAATATAGGAATGATGCATATTGTGGTATATTGAGTGTTGACTAAAACATAACCAATATTCTAGCTTTTTCTGTTTTTAATTCAGCATGAATTGAAATTGTGTAGCCCTAAATAATATTCTGTTTTACTTCAGCAAGTAGACAATATCATCCTGTTTGCTTTGTGTTACCTTGAGACAGCTGTTGATTTTGATCCCCTGGTAGATGACTAAGACTTGCTGTGGTCAGGATGCTCTGCCTGAAACATGATGTTGATTTTAAAACATGACTCTTGGACACGTTTTTGAAGGTTCAGTCATCATATCAGGATGATGTCATGTTATCATTCCACACATGCCCGGTGTCTAAATGAATGATTATGAGTAAACTGTCATTAAAAACTAACAAATAAGTTTGTTTTCCACTCACATGTAGTAACTAACAGTGGAACACAGATAATTGCTATACATCAGTTTTATGATATGTGATTAATACATCTAATTGTCATATGGTGTAATATGTCAACATCCAAAAGTACAAATATTGATGTAAAAATATTTTATTGTGACATTAATGTGATATCAATATTAATATTGTCATGTTTGTGAATGACTCCAAACACACCACTTAGCCCTACAGCTGACCTTGCATCGCTCCTCCCTCCATTTAATACAAGAGAAAGTGACACACACGCACACGCACAAACCCACAGGCCAACTGGGTGCAGTATTCATCTGTGACAACACAATATTTCATGTCAGCCGCCACACCAGCACGACAGACTGTACATCAGTGAAACCATTTTGCCTGCTCAGCGGAAAGCTGATTGATGGCTGTACCACGTCAGAGGAGACTTTGACGCATAGATCACCTCACACGGTTCTCCATCAGATGACCTCCGCCCCGCCGTACATGCAACACTAACTGCTACATGACTGGATCACAAATCAATCACGCGGGTGTATACTGCATCGTCACTGAACGCAATCTGAGCTTGGGAAACAACAGCAGCCTGTAAGGTCAAATTCAAGAGAGAGGAAGAATTTTGTGCGGTGAGTGTTTCGGGCGTCACACATTTCTGACTCACTTCCATAAAGCCTGTAGATGGTTGTGTGGATATTATACACTAATAATACAGATATATCTGGATTAGACCTAAAAGACTCTTCTGAAAAGGGTCATTATTGGGTGCAGTGTATTCTCAGAAATATACAAACAACAGTGGAGGAAGTATTCAATACTTTACTTGAGTAAAAGTAATACCACACTGTAAATATACTCTGTTACAAGTATTTTAAATGCATTGAAAAGGTTCAAGAGTATGTAAGCATAATCAGGAGAATGAACTTAAAAGTATTAAAAGTAAATGTACTCAAAGCAGTAAATCGTCCCCTGTGACTGTTATACTATTATATATATATAATCATTTGATTATTATGACTCGTGCATGAATGTAAAAGCAAGGTTTTACTCTTGTAATTGGTTGAAGTTCACAAAAATCAGTGATATAGTTGGTGGTGTTGGACTACAGCTGTGAAGTGTTATGCACTTGTTCTGACCCCAAGCCAAATGTAAGGAACAGGCGTATGAGGTGCAGAGTGGGAATGACAGAGGCAGCATTGAAACTTATTTATTTTAAAATAGAAAGCTTGTAATAGTTTTGAGTGATTTTCTAAAAAATGACCATATTCTCTGATTTTTACTCTATCACTGATTTTGGTGAAACTGGATCATATTGTATGGAGAAAATGGTTTTCCAGTCCAGCTGCTCCGCCTCATCTCACTGTGATTTACAGCATTTCTGATGGACAGTAAAGTATACCACTGCAAAATGTAGCTGCTTGGGACGCCCAGGACTGGGTGCTCAGAGCACCGGGGGAGTGTTGGTGTTTACACAGCTAGCGCAGGAGCTTTAGACCACTGTGAAGAGGACGTGTTCAGGCCTGGGACCGGGGAGCAAGCTGGCCTTCTTGTTGTTGGACAAGTCAGTAATATTAGCTGCCTTGCTTTGTCTTGTGTTGTTGCTCATGCTTGATGTTTGGCTGTGTTAGAAAAGACTTGATCATAAGTAATGTAATTGTAACAAATGCACGTGGACAGCTGTCCATATTTAACTATTTAACTGGGGGGAGGCCAAATCGCAACAAATACAAATCTTACATAATGTTGCTTTAATCAAATATCAGATTAGTTGGCGATTCATGTAATAGTTAAAATACTTGTTATTCCCCTCTGAAATGTAGTGGAGTAGAAGTAGAAAAAGGCAGGAAAAGAAGAAACTCATTACATTTCACCACTGACAAACAAGGATACCAATTTCTAACAAATGACATCATAACATCAAAGCTGTTAGTGGGAAGCACCAAGTGGGAAAAAAACTGCTCCGAATATTACATTTGACAAATAAAGGGAGCCTGGCTCATTGAGATGAACAGCATGCAGTAAATGAGTTTGCTGAGACAGGCTTTTATAACCCACTTCATGGCTGTCAGATACAGTCAGGTCTTATCAGAGGAAACGTCTGGCTACATTACAGCAAATTGTCACTGCGCCAGACTACACTGGTCAGCTTTGATCAGCAGTTAAGTGGACACGGTGTGAGAGAGGTCAGGGGGCATGAGACCACCCTGCAGGGACAGATAGGCTTTATCCATGTATTGTAATGCATGTACCAAACACAACTTCTCCTTAACTATGCTCTACTTTCCCAAGGAGTTTTTTATTATTAGGCCCAGATCTTTTCCCTGCTGAATCACAAGTGTAATCACATCTGCTCTGTGTTCACACTACAAAATTAATAGAGAGACATTCAGATTCTTTTAGCATTAACAGCTCACCTTAATAGCTCAATTATTTTTACTGCCATATTTGTATGACACCTTTCCTAAATCTGACTATTAAGTCTATTAAGAGGAACAGAGGATATTCAGGGAATATACTCGTGCCTTCTGAGGCTAAATGTCAGGGGCTGGAATAAAATCAGGGTCATGTCCTGGTTTGGAAAGTTGCTGTTGGATTGCTAAAAGCTTTTATCAAGCTTAAAGCCTGAACACAAGTCCGACGGGCTTTATCAAAGCCTACAGAGGTGTAGCGGTGGTGCATTGACTTTGAGGGTCAAAGCCGGTAGAGAAACTCATTTCCCAAATCCACTTTTCAGAAGTCATCAGTTCTGTTGCGGTGGAGAATGAGGAACAGAAAGCTGAATGATATTGTTATGGGAAACTATGCAATAAAGGAAGACCCCTGCTTCTATTGTATCGTAACGAAAGGTTGTTTACAGTGCAGTATCAGTTCAAGCAGATGACTTCATGCTCTCCAGGCTCTAATAGCTGCAAGAAACCTACATAATTTATACGGAACTATAACCATAAATCATTTATGATTTTATGGGAAGGCTTAATTACTCTAGAACAGATGAGGGTCAACTTTGAAATTCAATTTATGTTGCACTCACAGGGAGTGAGATTATTGGGCTTAAAGTGATATACCACCCAAAGCACACAAGCTCAGCCGGAGGCGTCGTGTTCAGCCGTATTTTGGCAAAACGATCACAGTTTGGAACATATTGATCATAGAACTGGGAAGCAGATTATGCAGCAGTATTAGTTTGAGAATTTTAAGCATTACTTTTTATCTGTGGTGTTAAACTTGGTCATTAGTGAAAATCCAATGTAACTGGCATAAATACAAGCTGGCCACAGGACAGAACTGCAAACACCCACCTGTCAAACCCACCAGAGGTGATACTTAAAAGCCTGTGAATCACTTTAAAGTCCCCCTCAATGGAAACATGAGTTTTTCTTATTGTGATTTCACTTGGATGTTTCAGCTCCACTGTGCAGAATAGTGCATGTACAGTGTATGTTCCTCTGAGTTTAAAATGTGTTGATTTTTTGACATCATAAGGGGTTTGGAGGCCAATCGTGGCCCAGCTTACAGTTTGATGTGGAGAAAACCAAGAAACATCTTGTGTCCAGCAGTTTTTAAAATGAAAAATATTTGCATCTTCATGGATTTTCTGGATGATGGAGGAAGAGTAAGGTCATTGAACTTATCAAACACAAAGTAAAATTCCAACCAAAGTATTTCTGTCTTTTTATGTCTAGAGTCTTTTTTTGCAAAGCCTTTTTTAAATCCCTTTTTGTTTATCACTGTATCATACGTGACATTTTACCAGAGTTGCTAATTCTCACATATTGAGTGCAATTCTCACGGAAAGGAATCCAATTATTTGCATTCAGGCAACACCTCCAATTTCCCACCTTTTCAAAAGCTGTTGGCAAAGTTAATATTTGGAGACACTACAGTCTGCATCTGATCTGACTGTCCAACTGTCCAATGAAAGATTCTACCAGGACAGCAGCTGAGCTTCGAGACAAAGCAAAGAGATGAAAAGAACAACTGATGACCGCTGACTGGTAAAGACGTAAACTGTCTTTCCCACCTTTTTCTTTTCTTAAATTGCTACTTACCACGATTAGCTTTCAAGCCTTACTTGAGATGTAGCACATGTCTTCAGTGAGAAAACCTGGACCGGGAAAAGTGTTTGGATGCATTTTCACTGTTAATTTAAAATGTTACTGTTGTGGTGTTGCTGCCTTTTAATTTAATTTGCCTAAAGTAAAAAACTGAGACTGTTTTGTACGTGTACGTAAGTGCTTCATGTTGAGCAGCTGCTTAGTGAGAAATCTGAAGAGCGGCAATGTTGACTGAGCTGCAGATGTGGTGATGGACAGGTAACTGTATTTACCTCATGTAGAAGTAGTTAATGCTTTATGGAGCTCTTTGCCATAGTTCTCTCATGACTACATGAATACTGCATTTATTTATGTATTATGTAATGACTGTAAGGCTCTGGTAAGGCCACACATTTTCTATAATATATAGATATAATTGGTTTTATCTCAATCTGAGCGGTTTTATTGTAATTTTTCACAATTTAAAGAAGTTCAAGGATAAAAATGACCACTTGGAGTCTCACATCCATCATGTTTACATCAGAATTTCTTTGTTTGTGACTTTCACATCTGCAAATAGACACTGCTTCAGCTCATGTTTCCCTTTTCTCCTGTTTTCCTGTTGAGTTTCTTTCTGGAATAATGAATCTGAATATATCACTGGCAAGTGTGAAGCTCTTTTCATGTATAGTAGTAAATAATCAACATAAACTTCAACCTATAAGACATTGTTGTAGTGACATTCACCCTTTCCCTTTCATATTGACAAATGTCTCTCTGACTGAATGCATCCATACTAAGGACGAGACAGAGTAAAAGCAATTACCATTGAAGTCTGATAAAAATTCACCTTGAGGAACCAGTGATATAAATTCTTGGAGAGAATTCTGCAAGCTCTCGTTAATAATGAAATGTCAGAAAAAGTGATGGCGTGAGAGCAGCTCCTTTCAGGAGCTACAGTGGAGGTTGGAGGGGTCTCTGGCAGGAGCACCTGGCAAATATTATTCACCTCACAGGCTACTGCAGGATATTCCTCACACTGACCAGTCACGGGACTTGGACTCTGACCAGGAACCAATGATTTAGAAGCACTTACAGGTGACACAGAGAAAGGAGGAGAGGAAAGGAGGGTGACAGAGGGAGACTCACATTGATATTCTTGTGAGTGCCTGGGCTGCAACCAATCAAAATAAGTGATTTTGTTTCGTGTGGCTGAAAAGTAGGAGAGTAAGGGAATGTGAACCTGTTATGTGCATGCATGTGCTCGTCCCATGCCTTGTTGCAGTAATTCCTCCTCTCGTTTCCATTAGACCCAGTGACTGCGCATTCAGAAGCGGCTCCATACAAAACCTTGAGATCAAACAACGGCTGCAACCAACCATGAGCATTACTACATGTCCTGGATGTTGCTCCAACACCACTGGACCATTTACTAAATTACAGTTGACAGGTAATTATTTTTCCGATTAATTCAGTAATTGTTTAGACTTTTTTTTATATATATATTGCCCTTAAAATAATAATAATAATAATAATAATAATAATAATAATAATAATAATTATAATTTTGTGACTAACAGTCCAAAACAAAAAGATATTAAATACACGGTGATATAATAACTAATAAATCTTCAGACAATTTTGCTTGATATCTTAAATGATTCTTTTAAATAAAAAAATGTCTATTTAAAATTGTTTTTTGTTGATATAAATACTTTTAGCACTAACTGATATGTTATATGTCTACCACTATGCTCGCGACAGCAGACAGTGCTTTAAGCTAAAGGCTATGTCACCATGGTAATGTACTCACAATGCAAACGCTAAAGCCTTGGACACACTGCCTGTCTGTCTGCAGCGAGAAAAGGATCTGTTTACAGTCATATCAACATCACAGCAGCAACATATACACCCAATGTCAATGTCTATGCACAACTGAACATCACTAAATCTTGCTGTTGTCACAGTGTACCCCTTCCTAGGGATTTGGTTTTGTTTGGTGTATGCTGTTCTGCTTTCCTGAAACAATGTTGTTGCTGTTGTGAGGTTTCTGTGCGGATATGGGAGGGACTGGGTGGGTATGAAGGGGCTATGGGCTTTGGGTCAGAGAAGATTTAGTGCAGATGGCTCCTGAATGTTCAACATCTCCCGTATCCGTCTCAGATTAGAAGCTCTCCAGCGTTTCTGTGCACAGAATCCATTCATGTGTTAACGAGGCTTTTATTGTATTGCAGGCTATTTATCACAGACGGTGAAACGCTGGTATAATCCTTACGAGGTTTCGCCATCTTGGTGCTAGCATGCTAACATTTGCTAATTCGCCCTAAATACAGCCTGATACAGACCGATGGGGATAAAACCAAAGTATTGCCCTGATAATGTCACTAGATGATAGTAAAGGTTCTCTGTAATGTTAGCATGTTCAAGTAGCCTTTCAAATAAATGTTTGTATGTATAATGTGTTTATTTTAAATTGCCTTTAATAAAGTTGTATTGTTGACGGAGAGTACACAGTGGCAGTGTTGTCTGTGAGAAATCATGCAATGAAAGGATATTTAACAGAATTTGCACCAGGTGACTGTGTTGTGTTTGAGTAGCGGGGCTCGTAGCCGAGCTGTGACTCCTGCCTGTGTGTTCAGACTTTGGGAAGATCTTTTTTGGCCATTACAGTGGCTTACACTGGAACAATGACGACCGTCTCACCACTAAGATGCTTTTGAGAAAGCCATCCCAGTTTCGGCTTTAGCGATTTGTCATGCTGCCGCTGCGCCAAAGTGGGCTAACTGTGTTTTTTTTTTCTGTAAAGTGAATGAAAATGCTGAGACCAAAACAAAAAGTCCCACACTGTGTTTCTGCGTTCCCCGAGACAGATCAAGGGAGCTCTGAGCTTGGCTCACTGCAACCGCTGGCAGCTCCAGTTGCATCAGTGCAGCTCTGGTCTCAGTTAAACGATGCTTTCTGTAAGTGTTAGACCACACACTCCTGTAGATCAAAGACACCCCATTTGTTACAGCAAGAACACGCTGTCCCTTTTCAACAGCAACCTAACATCTGCTTTGTATACCGAAGAGCCTGTGTGCTATAAAAGCTATATAAAGTCTTTATTTCAACACAGTATGGGTCTGCACTCACTTCATTCTTCACATTGTGTAACAGCTCTGTTGACCCAACTTTCATTTTTCTGAATATAATTTTTTCCCCCTAGTAAACACAGTAGTGAGAGAGGCGAGTGAGAATACATACGACACATTTCAACAAGAGATCTGTCAATAAATGGAACCAGGAGATAAGGGATAGTTTACCCAAACCGTTTAGAGATGATGCCTCATTCCTATTCAAGCAGCGGCGGGCTGACGGGCTGAGGCAGACGACAGCTTACGATCTGAGTGACCTCCCAGACCGGCCTGATAAGCAAGTGGTGCAGAGAGCAGCTTTAAAGCTGCTTCCCTGATAAAAGAGTAAGATATCCACTTTAGAAGTTAAAAGTGGTGACTCGCTGGATTAGAAGTTAAAAGGAGATGTGGAGAGACGCTTCCGTGCTACTGATGCCGGAGGCTGCCAGAAGCTGCGCAGTCGGCTCATCACTATAACGCAGTAAGGGTGTGGAGAGAGCAGAACAAAGCACTACAACCCTCGGAATAAGGTCGCTCTCAACAGGGGATGATGTATTTAATACAGTATAGAGCTGAAATTGTGAATCAATTGATTCCCCAAAATGTTGATAATCCAGTCGTTTATCAATAAGTGATAAAGGTTAGAGAAGCGAGCTTGTGACCGGAAGGTTGTTGGTTCAGTTCCCCTGAACTGGCAGGATAAATCTGAGTGGGTAAAGTGAAAAGCAGCACCTTCCCCATTACCACCACTGAGGTGCCCTCGAGCCCAGCTGCTCCAGTGAAGATGCTCGGTGGCCAGTAATTGTACTGGGCAGCTTCCAGGTGTGAATGTGTAATGTTACGCGTCCACATGGCGCTTTTGGACGCGAAAGGCTGCTTCTACTCCCTTCCACAACCACGCTGGCTGCACCTGATTGGACAAACGCTTGCTGCTCCGGGATTCCAAAACCAAAATGCCTTTCTGAAAACATTTTAAGTGAGAAATATGCCATGCAGTTGCTGAATCTGTCTTCATCTCAGACTGACAACGGTTAATTTAAACGTTTTTCGTAGGTTTCCAGAGGCGGTGAGTCACAGTGCCTGACACCCTGATTTGCATAAACTAGCTTAGACCGCTACTTTATGCAAATGAGGAGCAGCCGATGTGACGCCCCGTCTTTTGAAGCGCACTGCGGCGCTACCAGAATGCATTGCACAGCTGCTCACATTAACAATGAATGGAAAGCGTGTTAATGGCTGATCCTGTGGACACGCACCTTAACTGTGTGAATGTGATCAGGGTGTTCCTGTAAGACTGCTCTCAGTTAAACTCCCCCTTTAATAAATAAAGGTGACACATCTGCTACTTTGATATTTTGTAAATTGAACATCTTTGGGTTTCGGTTGTTCAGACCAAACAAATCGTTTCAGGATCAACTTCAGCTTTGGAAAATTGCAGTAGGCATTCTTTACTATTCTATGATATTTAACAATGTAAATACTAAACAGGTTAAACAATGATGAAAATAACTTTTAGTTTCAGCCCTGAATAAGTGAAAATGTTTTACTTGTGTTTCTACTGCTTGTTCTTTATGCTTTTCTTTATCATTGCTTGAGTTAAAATGTAATAAAATATGATTCACAGCTTTAGAAATGTTTGGATTTCCTTTATTTCATGTTGGTATAAATAAAGAATCCTATATAATGTTTCTTGCGCTGCTGATCAGAACACGGGTTTGGACTCTGTTAGCTTCAATTAGTTGATGACTTGTTTGCCAGAAAAAAATAATCTATTTTGATATTTGATTAATCATTAAAGTAATCTTTCATGTAAAAGTGGCAGAAGATTCTTTTCTTCAGCCGCTCTGATATAAAAATGTCCTGCTTTTGTCTGTTTTATATCATATTAAATTGAATATCTTTGGGGTTTCACTCACAAAAGACATCACCTTGGACCTTGCTTTGGGATGGACATTTTTCACTACTTTCTGACATTCAACAATGAATCAGTTTATCTAGAAAATAATTAGCAGATTAATGAGACTAACTATTAGTTGCAGCTCTAGTTTGTTTAGTAAGAAAGGTGACAGAAATAAGACAAATTTCATTTTTAATTAAAATAAGCACACCTTTAGGCCCTGAATGGGCGATTTCACTACAACCAGACAAAAACTGTAGAGTATGTGAGAGTGAAAGAGCAGGGGAATGTGCACAGCTGAGGGTCTTTTCAGTGTTATTATCCCTCCCTCCACCCAGACTGTCACTTTCCATCAGGAAAACGCTCCACCTCTCCCTCTGTTCCTCTTCTCTCCTCACCTCTGTCAACCCCCCTCCCTCCCTCCCTCCCTCTCTCCCTCCCTCCCTCTCTTCCTCCCTCTCCACATCGCCGCTCCAGTCCCTTTCCTGCCGACATCCAAGTGGAATTCAGCCAGCTGGTTGGGGCTTTAATGGACCCCTGTGTACAGTGACACCTTAGCACCGCCTTGGCTAAGCACCATTTTGATTCTGCTAAACACCTTCACTGACTAATTACACTAATTACAAGAAGCTTTAAGAGCGAAAGAATTTGACTGAGAAGGAGGTCAGGAGGAGACTTCCTGGGTATCTGCAGAGCATCATATACAGCAGTGGTTCCCAACCTGTGGGTCAGGACCCCCACTAGGGGTCACAATACCTCCTTTTTTAAGGTGTGTAAGAAAATTCATATACATAAAAAATAATAAAAAAAATAAAATATACACAGTTTGCCTTTATCTCAGCATTTGGTTCCCTTCTGTGAAGAATAGTAAATATAAAGTAATGTAAATTGTCTAATAGAACAACAGGCAAGGAAGAAAACACTGAATCTGTCAAAAAAAATAAGTCTATTTAGCGTGTATGATAGTTAAAGATGATAGAAAATACATGGTACAGACATAGAATTGTATAAAAAGTTCCCTGAACAGAAATAATCTGCATCAAAATTCATAAAAATCACCCATTTTACACAAATTTCTTTCAGTTAATTGTACAGTTTTAAATATAATATGAAATATCCATAAAATAAGTCACTCAATCAGGGGTCATCAGTTTGATAAATGATAGAAAAGGGGTGCCTTCTAGGAAAAGGTTGGGAACAACTGATATACAGTAGGATATACGGTCATTCTGCAGTCTGTATCATAAAAACAACAGTCCTACAGTGTCTAAGCCATGAAAAACATAGAGCGCTACAAACCGCAGCGTCAGCCAGCTTCACAGGCTGCTGATGTGTCCACATGTGCTGCACTTGTAGACACATTCAAATATAAAAGCGCACACTACTGTAGCACCTGAGCACCTGGTTCTGTCTCATTGCCACACTTGATGTTTCTGCTCTAAATGTACAGTTTAGAGCCTTCGGGCTCCAGTCTTTGCTCATTCTGCTTTCTTCTGACGCAAGTGGGATTTCACAGTCAGAGCTGATGCATACAGCACCTGACCTTTAGCACGCACATAACGGGAATCCTTTTTACAGCTTCCTCCCACAGACCAACCAAAACAGTTCCCACACACATTTACTACATACTAAACTACATGAAAGACAAAGTCAACAATCTGCAGCATTACATATGCTCTGCAGGTTTACAGGCCGTCTCCAGACCACAACCACAGCTTCTGCTCTGCTGTTTGTCAGCTTAACATAAAACAGACACAAGAACATGACCAGCTCTTCTTTGTCTTCTGCCGTTTTTCAACGTAATTAGTCAGGGAAGGCAGTTGGCCGAGGGAAATAAGCCCAGAGGAGAGGAGGTTCTCACGCCTGTGGAAGCAAAACAAACAAAAGCCCCGCTCCGGCAACACAGCAGCCAACAGCCGCTGATAGGGGTTATCTCTGCAGTCACACATGGGCCATCTCACAACAGCGAGCGCCGAGCAACTGCAATGGCCTACACAAACAGCACACACTCACACAAAAACAGCACACTACGTGCCGTCTCTTTGATTTTAAAGTTAAACTGAAATTTCTGTAAGTAAATGTAAATTATAGCGATGCTGCGGGCACGGCGCACATTATTTTCTACATTTTTCAAATGAGGATTAAATATGTTTCCGGGAAAAAAGTCTAAAGTTTCGAGCCTCTGTGGGAGTTTCCCCTGATGGCAACGTTTGACTGACATCTGCAGGCCGGCATTGCTAGGAGGCGCGCAGTCAGCTTCTGTGGTGCGCATCAACACGCCATGGCCCTGTAAAGCCTAACAACAAGCCCACATAACATTGGCTGTAACAGTTAGCATATTCACACATCCAGCGGATACAGAGGAACATCAGCAGTCATTTGGGGTTGCGTTTGTGTCCACCTGATGAATGTAAGTCTAACATTCCCTCTCCTTATAGCTCTCTTTTACCCTGCACCAACTCCTAACTGCTTGATGCTCCGCTAACTGTGTCTGCATGTCATTTGGTGCTGAGCAGAAAGCGTACAGTCAGTTTTTAGAGCTTTTTTTAAATGAAAATATCTGTCCGTTTACAACATTCAACATTTCCTTTGGGAAGCAGAAGCTTGCAGGCTATTCCAGATGGAAGCTACCTAGCCTAGCCTGCAAACAGTAGCAGTGATCCCCCTATATGTTAAAATGGATAAAGACGTGGAGTGTGGATGGATCTAAGACGGGCTAACTGAAGCTCTGTTGTTGAAACCAGCCACCACAGATGGCACCCATCAGTCCCTTAAAGCAGCCATGCCCTTAATTAGGCATAACTTTAATGCCTTATGCCTTAATATAATTTAAACAGGTGAGTTACATAAAAATTCACACCACACATACAGGCATACAGGGGGAAATCAGTAAGAGAGAACAAAACCATTTCTTGAACCAGACTGTAACACTGTAATGTTTCTGCTGTGGGCATTTTAATATGGGGCCTTATGCAGACAAACACACTTTAGAAACCAGCCTTGAGGTGGCTGTTTGAAGAACTACAGTTTTTAGCACTTCTGTGTTGGCTTTATTTTACAGCCATGGAGGTGTCCACCTGCTCAAAACTCACAGCCAACACAAGTACTTCTGTATCCTGAGGACAAGATAACATCGTCGGCCCCCCAGCCGGTTAACTGCCTGTGCAACAGTTTGAACTTGTGAAACTAGTGAAAATCAATATTAATTTCAGTTCAATTTAAAGTCACAAGGTTAGGCACATTTGCCATGGTTGAAGATGCGATAGAGAAACTGATCGAGTTTCTTGAGTTGCTCCTGTGGAATTGAAAATACTATTTCAACAATTCATTAATATATTTATGTTCACATTACCTTGTGAGTCAGTGTCATTGTTTCACCTGCTGTGATGTCTTTTGATCATCATCATTTTGTTACTGTGCTTTAATGTCATATTGCTATAAAGTACGTTTCTCATGCAGTAATATCACTACAGCCCCACAGCAGTACCCAACAGAACCTGTCTTCATTTAAGAATAATATTCGGCCTGTGAATGGTGCTGATGTTACGGCTATGATTTAGCAGTCATCACTGATTTATCACTGATTTATCCATCTGTCATGAATGCGCACTGGCTGGTCTCTCTGCTTTGTGCCACCTCTCCATCATAAGAGAAAATACAGAGGAGGTAAATGCTTAAAAGCCAGGCAGCAGAGGCAATAGTTGCAGTGTGAAATCCATCAGACAGGCCACAAGTGTTGGTATATGATGGAGATGGCAGATAAGCCCATGTGTTTTGCTATGGGAGTGGGTGTAGTGAAAGGGGATCAGTCCACAGCAGTGTTTAGAGGTTCAAAAGCCCCTCTGGGGAGGAGAACGGATCGATCCTCCTTGGCCAGGAGCCAAACCTCTCCCTGCCTTTAGCCACATATTCATCCACACTATATATAAGCCTTTAAGTCTCCAGTGATTCTGTATATACAAAGAACTGGGGTTCAGGGTTTCACCACAGACTTCACCAGTAGTTGCATCATGAACTCCTTGCCCTGTGTTTTTGAATGCCAACTAAATACAGATGTGTTTAGGCTGCTGTCCACAGAGAGGGGCCCTGCCGCATCGTCTGTGGTGCTTGCGTTGTCGTCATGATGCTCTGATTAGAAGGAGCCATGGAGATAAACCGTAGCTGCTGTCTCATTAGTCGGAGTAACTCTGCCTGGTTCCCACCCACAGGAGCTCCTCCCAAACCCACAGGAGAGCAGGGCACCCCCTCACAGCCTGCAGGAACAGGACACAAACACCACAGCTGCCACAGCTGGCAGAGTGCACCATCACACACACGTCAGCAACCTCACACATGGACACACACATACACACAGGGGACACAGAGCACACTCAACTCTCTTTCCAGCTCTTGCCAAAAAACAGCCTCAGTAGACGATCACTGGCTCCACGACAAAATGGGGCTTCCCCACAGGGACACTCCATAAGCCTGCAACGGAGCAAGAGGCTGCGGTTGACCTGCTGAGCTACAAATATAGCAAACATCCGACGTGAAACAGATGCATCACAGTCCACATTAAAACAAGCTCACTGAGGCTGTTTGTGCAAGCGGCGGTGCATCAACATCACTACGGCCTGGAAGCTAGGCCTCACTGGAGCCCTGATCGATGGCTGTGGCCTGGCAGGGGTTTGCCCGTGTTTGGGGAGAGGAACGGGCTGTGCAGAGGAGGAGGAAGGAAGAGGGAGAGTAGGCAGTGGGTGTCCAGGCTGTGTCCGTCAAGGCCCGCTGTGACAGGTTCATCCCAGCCGAGGGGGAAGGTAACACGCCGAACGGCACAATGAGGACCGATAAACGTCAGGCCCAGCCCCTGCGCCGTGGTAATGGCTGACAAACGGCTCAGTGGCTCATCTCGCAACCAGTCAACCCCAGACACATGTGCTGCTCTGTGTTATGTTCTATCAGAGGGGATAACAGCAACGAGAGGAGCAGAAATACAGCCAGGCAGCTCCTTACGCTACAACCCTCCTGACAGTCGTGCAGAAACACTACCGCTCTCATATACAGCATTTCAAACATTAAACAATAACATTTTCTTCATGAAGAATAGAAGCATGCTGATATTCGAAGTGCTATATATACTATATGCTGTATATAGCCAATACAGAAAGTGCTCATGCAGGATATAAACTTTTCATACGGGGGTCCAGGTCTTTTTATGTCCCCTTCTGTTATATGTATAAATATCATAGGAGCCGAAGAAAATATAATACTTGTCTGGTATCTACATGCTGCTGTCTGATGATGTAGTAACTAAAATGAAACTGAAATGTTCCTCTAAATGAGTAAATGTAGTGTGTAATAAAGCCTGTGTACTGTATATATAGCATTAATATAACAACTGTATCATAACTGATGTCAGATAAGGACAAGGATATTGGCATGTATTTTTTTCATAAAACATTAGTTTAAAAAAAAGATGCATGAATTACTGATTTTATGAACATTATTTTACTGTTCATATTTATTTTTAAAGGGCTAAGTATACAGAGCGTCGACCAGTGCCACATACCACAGAATTTATAGCCAGCTTGCAACGCCCATCTGTGGATGGGTTTCTAGCAAAACACACACATACAACCACAGTTTATTACATGTGTGGGTATTTTTGCAGTTTTGAACCATTTAGAGAAACATTTTGAGCCATAATAAAACAATTAATAGACTGACAGTTACTCCAAGGACCTTTACAAATTTGAGCTGCATTCTGTGTATTCTGATTAACACTGCCAGCTGAATCCAAAAATATGCATTCATGCAAATGAATAAAGGTGACATAATGCAGATCCATGCACAGTGAGGTCACCTTCTGTATCTCCCTGTGCCTCTTGTGATACTGTTGTTACATAACGCCTTCAAATAAGAGACTCAAAGTGAAGGATTTACTCTTCATGCTTCACCTCATCAGGTGATGAAACACTGATGTCTGTGTGTGTTAGATGCTCTAGGGACAGGTCAGATCTACAATAAAAAAGACAATCAATCGCTTGGTTTATATTTGACTCTAACGCAGTGATATGTAGCTGAATGAGACGTGAAGAATAATTCAGGTAGCTGAGATTCGTCCAAGGCTCGTTCCTCTAACAGATGTCTCAAACCTCCCCCACATCTCCGCTTCAAACACTGGGACAGCAGGAAGGTGAATCCACACTCACAGACAAACAGAGGGAGTGTGTTGAGCCTTGCTGGAGTACAGCAAAAACATCTGGTCATGTTTAAAAAGGTAACAGTCATCAGAGAGAATTACAGTCAACCAAACAAAGGCTGTTTTGTGTCTGTTTGACTCTGAAGCAACATATACTACTATTATAATACTACATAAAACATAAAACTAAAGATTTTTTGGGGATTGGCCAATAGTTTATGCATATTGGGATATTTATTCAATATCTAATATATAAGTGAATTTTCCCATATACTGTTTACATCATGTTGAAATGAGTTGAGGTAATGTGGCGGAAACCAGGAGCACTTTCTCGTACCCAGTAACTGTGTACGGTAACTATATAACAGCCGTTCTTACAAAGGAAAAACAGCACATCACAATAAGCTGAGAAGAGTGTGTGGAGCGTCGCTCTGAGCTACAGCACTCATTTGCCTGATGAATGCACAGCCCCCTCCAACACGGTGACCTTTGGCAAGGTCATGGCATTCCAGCAGCCGCATAAAGACACTCCTGAATGAATAAATCATCGCTACACTTTTGTCATCTGGGTGCTTTGTGTCCTGTTTGTTGCAACGCCTCTGAGCCCAACCTGTGGCTCATCTTTATGAGTCCCAAAGCAGACGGGGGCATTCAGGACTCTCATTTATTCCCCTGAAAGTTACATAAGATGTGTGTAGCAACCACATCAAGACTGCTCTGTTTTAATCAGTCCCAGTGTAATATGACATCATCTGTGGTGAGGACAGCCAAATATAATTCATTTATTGGAGGATTTTAGACACTAGAACTACTGGGTATAAATCCACATAATGTATTGGTAACTGTTTACATCGACATTATCTGTTCCTTCCTTCACACCTCCATCAATGACATCGGGACAGGAAACCGCCACGTCTCTTACCTGTGTCCTGTCGAAACTGGTGCATGGACTGCAGGTCGATGATGTAAGGAGAGAGCTGACCATCCACCTGGCCCAGAACTACGCTTCCCCGGGCATCCCCCTTCAGCACGTTCTCAATATGGTGGCAAACTGCTGCACTGTAGGGCCTCCAGCGCCCATGTTCATTCATCCACTCCCAGACCACCACCCTGGCCAGGTTCTGAGGGGGGTACCCCAGCCCATTGACGGGCACCAGCATCCCTGATCCTGGACGAGCCATCTTCTTTGTGGTGTCTACGCTTCAGCTGCTGGCGATGTCCCGGGGCTAGAACAGCACTGCAACCCTGTCAGTCAACTGACACACTGGAACATTTTCATCAGTGCCAAACAGAAAAAGCTTGAATCAGCGATTAGTATGGTGGTCCTCAATTATCTCATGCTGCGTTCAAGCAAGCAGCTCTGCTGGAGTCATCGTCTACAGGTACTCTGTGACTGCCGGCGCTTTTGATCAGACAAAAGCAGCCTCTGTCCTCTTGTGTCTTGTCGTGTTTGAAGTGGCAGACGTTGATGGTGATGATGATGATGATGATGATGAGATTTGCAGCTGTAGCACTCTCAGTCCTCCACAGCCGACCACAGCAGATCAGCAGCAGGTCGACAGGAGACGCTCCCTAAACAAAAGATAAGGAGCAGAAACACACCGGTAAACAAACGCTGTGATTCCTCCCATGAGCTATTCCTCAACTGTTTCAGAGCAGATGACACAAACCTAACCTGTTCTGTGCCACAGTCCCATCAGTGGCCTGTACCTCTTGGCAATTCTGTTTACTTAAAGTGCAGTGGCACAAAAATTGTACATGAGCCTTTGAGCTGTTTCAGCAGGAAAATAATTGTGACTGTCATCAGATTTGTGCGTGGGGAGGGGGCAGTGTGCATAAACAGCGAGATGCTATCATAATCCTGGCAGACAGAATCACTCAGACATTTTCCACACAGAAAGCTGTTCAGGTGCAGTGGGTGCAAAGCCAGGGACACTGTCTCTGTTGCTTCTATGATATCTCAGTAGAATTAAATATTCAGCCTCATACTTAATGTTTTTTTTTTTTTTCGTGGCATGCACAACACGCACGAATTGGTTCTTGCCATACAGACCTGTAGGCTGCAGTTGTGGTGCCACACATCTGTCAGGTAGAGGCTGCATTTCACAGGCTCCGGCCGAAAATCAGATTGCAAAAGAAAAAAAAAAAAACGAGGTGCGAATCTCAACACGCACCTGCCTTTTCACATCTGGGATCTCCACGTTTTTCTCTTATTATACTCAAAACTGAAAACCTTCCTTCAAACCCACCTCCTCCTCCTGCAGCAGTTCCGGTAATCCAGTGTTGTTGCAGAAAAACCAAGACGTCGTTTTATCCCCGGGAATCTGCTACTGACTACACCAGCTTGTTGGTCCGCTGTGTTAAAGTGAATGCATGCCCCAGTTGCACGGTCTTCAGTGTGTGAGCTGCAGAGATATTCCGCTGTGGACGCGCATTTCTGCCCGGAACGCCGAGCATCGTGCATTCACATAGTAAACACGCATTTCTCGCCCCCCGCAAATTACGCACAATTGTCCATGCGCACCTGTATGGACAGCCGATGAAAATCAGCCAAAGTGTCAATTACAGCAAAACCAAATTATACAACTTCCGGTGTCTGGTTTCAAAATAAAGCCCCCGCTCACACATGAATGCACTGAGAACAGTGTGAAGCACAGTAGATGGAAAAGGTTCTGGTACATCACTGGATGGAAGTTCACAGAACAACTCACAAAAACATTGTGGGAGACATGTGACATCATTCTGACACTACAAGTAGTTGCAGTCAGAACACAAGATGACACAGATGTGGATGCTGTAAACCCCAGCTGACTGTTGGGGACTTTCACAGATATACACAAAACGCACACATCAGAATGGAAGGCAGGAAGGAGAAGACATGGATGAGTGCGCAGACAGCTAGAGCTGACACAAGATGTCCCTATAAACTAAAAAAAAATCTACACTGCAGTCCCTTTGTGCTATAAAGTTCATATTTGTCTATATATATTTATATATGTTTTCTTTTGAGTTTTCAATATGACTTCCAAAGGGTAAAAAGTCTGAAAAATAACATTTTGTTCCTTCCTTTTTCGACAAAGTAACACAACTATTCATAGAACTATGAATTACAGTAATAATAATGTGTTTAACATGTGATATTGATGATATGGAGGGAAATAAAAGAGAGAAAGTTGTTCACATTTGACTTCACTGAGAGCATCTTAATAGTGAGGGCTGATAAAGTGTGTGAAGCTATAAGAAAGCTAAATGATGAACTGATCACATCGCTCTTATCGTATGAGTTCAGTGCTGACATGCCACTGGCTATAGATTGTAACCGTATAGTCTTGCTTGTTTCCAAAGTGACTGTGTGGACTGTGATAGGTTAGAAGTGCTTATATTCACATATTTTTGGAGACAGTTGTGATATTCAGCATCCTGTTCAAATACCTCTTACATGATCCATAAAATAGGTGTTAGAGAAAAATGTAAATATCAGCTCAAAATTCATGGCTATGTGTTAGTTTCAGATGATGCAATGTATTTGTTCTCACACCAGTAACAGCTTCAGACGGTGGGATCTTATTCTGGTTTAACTGCTGCATGGACTGCTGGACAGCTGAATGATTGTAGTGTTGATTATTGTTTTGTGTGCAGATGATTGGCTGGATTTTTCTCCTGGAGTTGACCTCTTGCTGATGCATTTAACATTAGAGAGGTCAAATGTCTGAATGGAAATGTTATAGAGGATTTCATGGATGATTGATATTGTTGTCGTTGCTTGTGATTCTCACATTTTTGCGGAAATGTCAAGGTCTGCCTGTTGCTGTGGTCTGCCACAGTTGAATAGTCATGTAAGATCCTGCTAAATGGGACAACAGTGCCATCTGCTGCCTAAATAGTGTTCCTGAAAAAAAAAAAGGATGTTTTGGCAATCCCCATCAGAAAGGACTCTTGAGATAATAGCTCTCTCGTTGTTTCCTGGCTGATTATATAGAGTGTTTTATATAATAAAGGGTTCTGCTACACTTAGTTCCTCCCAAAAACGTCAAGTTTTTACATCTGACACTGCCACAGAGGTCAGTTGCAGTTATATCAGTTGACACCACCTGTGTGGATGGAGTAGCTTCTCTCCAAACTCTTTAATTGCACAAATGAAAGAATGATTTTATTTCACAGATCTGGATCTCCTCCTCATCTTAGCAAGGTTTTTATGCATATACGCATTGTATCTCTAGACATGTCACAAATCTACATAAAATACATGCTAGTTAGTGCATATATATAAACTGCACTAATTGCATTTTTACATAAACAAATCCTTCATGAACACAGTCACCCAATCCACATTTTTTCTCTCCTGTCTATTCATATGGAAATGCAGCCACGTCAAAAATATACCTCTTGTCCACGAATCCAGCCAACAAGGACCTTCATGATGAACTAACATGGCTCCTTTCTTGCTTTGAAACAGCTTATAGCACAAAGATTATTCATATATGACATGTGCATAGATTAATAAAATAATTAATGATGTTGTTGATGTTAAGTCTGTAAATATGAGTGTTTGATAGTTCTTTGGGCAAGAAAGAAAAATCCTGGTGAAGCAATGAATCTAGGAAAGATAGGGAACATGCATCTGCTTCAAACATCATCAATGGCATCAGTTATTTGGAGAACACCACCATCATGTGGCCTTTTGTTGTTAGTGAAACCAGAGGAAAGTCATCCCTCAGTAGCATAAGGTAGGTCTGATAGTGATATGAGGAAGCAGTGTGTAGCAGGCCTGACATTAGCTGGCACTCCTGCAGCAGCAGCAGCATCTAGTGGGCTTTTCAATAAACATCAGCAGGGGCAGCTGTAGTTCTTACAGCAGATACATGCTGGAACAATGTTCTAGGAAAGGATTGTGTCTGTATTGCTTAATGTGCATTTGTAAAATACTACTCACATTTTAGGTTTATGTATTAGTATAGTAAAATATAGATATAAAACAATTGAGAATGGCATTAAACCTTCATTTTCTTTGTTGTTCCATGTATACAAAAAATCCTAAATCAAAATAAAATGACCTCATGATGGTGCAACCCATCGCTAACACATGCAAACACAGTAAATACAATTTAGTGGAAAATGTTTAATAGTGAGTAAAATACATTGAAATCCTTTCAAATCAAGCATCTCCTCGTTTTATTACATCCAAATACGCAAACGTAGAATATAACTGTTATTTGTGCTTTTTCATTCAAACTTGAATGTTTTGATTTTTAATACAATGTTGCTTTTATACAAATATACATACAGGATCACAGACTTCTGGATAGTTGAACAGTGTTATTAGATCCTACATCATTCATGGACATATTCCGGTGAGATAACATCATTGGCTTGACCTCGAAATGACTTTGAACAATATCATAAACATCATTAACAGAGACCATATGTTTTATCCGTCAGCCAAAGAAAAACTGTTGCTGGCAGTAGCTGGATAGTGGGAGGCTCACAGAACAACATATATGAAGAGTGCCATGATGGCAGCACTGATCAGCCCAGAGATAGGAACCGTGACAAACCAAGCGATGAAGATGTTCCTGAACAGACGCCAGTCGACTGATTTCCTGGAGCGCAGCCAACCCACGGCCACCACAGACCCTACCTGTGTTCACATGACATAAACGTTTATAACACTGAACCTACTTTTGATTATCACATTCATCTATTTGGGCTGAAGTTTGAGTTACCTTGCAGTGCGTTGTGCTGACAGGAAGACCGATATTGGATGCCACAACGACTGTGATTGCTGAAGCTAGCTCAATACTGAATCCGCTGAATTGGAAGAAAATGTCTTAGTACGCTTTGACAATTAGATATATCAGAATTATAGCTGTTATAGGATATAAATATGTGGCATACCTGGAAGGTGTAATGGGTGTGAGGTCTTTGCCCATGGTCTGCATCACCCTGCGTCCCCAGACCCAGAGTCCTGCGCAGATGCCCACTCCGCCATAAAGAAGCAACCAAATTGGCGTTGGTGAGTTGGACACCACGGAGCCGCTCTCATACAGAAGCCAGAGAGCCACCAGTGGACCAATCGCATTGCTAGTGATAAAAATAGCTTATGTAAATCATCTGAATGAACAGCACATGCATGAATTCCTCAGGAGAAAACCACCCTTGCCTACCTGACATCATTCCCTCCGTGAGCAAAGGAGCCAAAGCACGCCGTGAGTATCTGCAGGAACTGGAAAAGCAAGGACACGGCCGGTTGGTCGACCTCCAGCTCGTCCTCTTCCAGAGCGAGGACCGGGCCAGCTTCCTGAGTCACACTCCCCTCCTGGGCAGTACTGGTCCCAGTGGTCACTGCTGAGCTGTAGCTGCTGTAGCTGTCCACCCTTGATCTTCTCTGCAGCCCGCCGTCCACCTCCTTGTATTTAGGATCACCTTGAATGCCGTAAATGGCCATGGTGTAGGAGGTGTAGCTGTTGTTCCTCCTGATGGGCCGCTCTTCTGTATCACTGTCCCCAATGCAGTCGCCGACCTTAGCCATGTGAAGTTTGTGGAGCAGGTCTTTGTAAAGGCCAGAATCTTTGTGGATCGTGTGGGACCGTCCACTGTGAGGATCAGTGATCATCATGGGGCCAAAAGGGCCATTCAGACCTATGAAAAAAAATTGTAGAATTACTTCTACATTCTACATCTCCATGACTGTAGCCACTGAGGTAAAATAGTTTGATATTCAGGCAGACAAAAGATTAAATTAGATCATTTCTCACCATTGCTGATATCCAAGTCTTTGGTGTCCATGTCGTTGTTGTCCAAATCAGCCTCCTCTGAGCCTCCGAGTCTGAAAGCCACCTTCTGACAGTCTGCTGGAGGAGTCTGGGGTTGAGGGTCATGAGGTAGTGAAGGCTGCTCTGCTGGCGCCGGTTTGCTGGAGTTCTTCTCCATTAGTGGAGTTTCGCAGGGAGCGGGAGCTATCCCGCCTGAAGCACATTACAGTGTTCAAATGAGAAGTATGTCACTTTGTAGGCAAGCTCCAAAATATGTAATCCACTATAGCAAATGATTAAAACCCCCTCTTATTTTCATTATTTTCTTAGCTTCTCTAGAATTTTGTGTGCCAATTTCAGCCCCAATAACAAAAACTGAGCAGTATGCATAAAAGATTTACTCACGTTTGATTTTCTTCTTGAGGCGTGGGCAGACGACCAACCAAACGACCAAAGCTGTGATAACGGCACAGCCCAGCGCAATGCACAGCGTACCCCACCATGGCAGTCTGTCAAAACCCAGCACTGCGCACACAAGACAGGGGACATGATCTCTCAGAGAACTCTGTCTCATTCATATAAGGCGGAACAAAAACTGCTTCTTTAATGCATTCACAACTGATGCTGCTCCCTTTGAAAACAGTGAGAAAACAAACTGTTAGTACTTATACATTCTTTACTTTAGCCTGCTTTCAAAAACAGTGTAACATCTAATACTGTTGGACATATTTCAGGAGTGTGACCCATCATGTAATAGTTCCAAGAAAAAGTTTTTCCAAAGTAGCTACACCTCTTCCTCTGATATTAGCTGTGGTCACATGATCTGTTAAAAACGATTCAAAATGTCTCAGTTGGCCTGCTCCTTACACACACAGCGGTATCAGCAAGAGTACACCCTCCTCCAATCAGATAGTGAGGAAGAGAACAGTCTTGCAGTGGAGTGATAGTACTCTCAGCCTTCTAGCAACTTCACTTTTCTTTTAATGTTAACACAGAATGGCTAAACTGCCGTTGCTGTAACTGCTAGAGTGAGATGGCTTAATGCACAGACACAACTTACCTGTTTGCTCTTGTAGTCAACAGCAGGTTAACAATAAATAAAAAAAGACACAGGTTTTCATCATCAACATGGCTAAAAAAAACATTGTGAACTGCTCACAGCTGTAGGCAGATCATTTTTTAAATGAAAAAAAGTTTTTTTTGTATCTCTGTGTCAGAAAATAAAGTGTTGTCTGGAACATGTATGCAGTATCAGTGTGAGAAGTGCACTCTGTACTGCATTACGTTGTAATTTTGCATAGCAGGAGTTATGGTGTGTTATATTCCTTGACCCACACACACCGGCCTGCAGCCTTCAGTGAAGGGCCCAGGCCAGTTGACTTCTTGATAAGTTCAATCCTGCAAATGAAACAAAAAGGAGTGGAAATTGTCCATTTAATAGTTGTGTCTTTCTCAAATTCCCATTCAACTGCTTTTACTTTATTTGTGTTGTGTTTGGTGGCTGAAGGTTTTGTCACTGGTATTATCTTAAAGAGAACAGTTCATCAGAAATGTCGATGAAATAATATCCAAAAATTACCAAAAGAGAACAATGTGAAATTTCTAAAGTGACCTTTCCTCTTTTGTGTCACCTACTTTGTGTTAAGAAGAGTGTCATCAACTCTCCTCTGTGTCTCCAGTGACATTTACTCAGAGCTCACCGTGTTCCCGGGGATTTCAACAGCTGCTGTGTTAGTGCAGTGCAGTAGGTGATAATCAAAAAGAGCACGGGGTGTAGTGTGTGCACTTAGTACTCACGTGGTGCTCCTGTAAACATGATGGAGAAGAGGTTGATGCCCATGGTGATGGCGTAGAAGACAGGGAGAGCTCTGAGGCCGTTGGGGACGGGGTCAGCCTGGGGAGATATGTGTGTGAGCGCTCACTGAGACATAACGACTACTTATGAGATCCAGTGGAGGAATGTTACTGAGCACTTAAAGGACCGGTGAGTAGGATGCAGGATGCAGGATGCAACAAACTGAATACCACCGAATACTGTGTGAAAATTCCATATTTTGGATAATACAGTTATTTGCTTTCTTTGGCCAGAGTTGATGGCTGGATGAAAAGATTGAAACCATTCTCAAGTCTGGCCTGTAAACATGATAACTTAGCTTAGCAGATAGATGAGAATGATCAAAGGTCTCCCAGCACCTCCATAGCACACCAATTAATACTAGTCTCTGTTGGTTGCCTTGAAACTGGTCCCGGCTAATAAATAGCTCAGCAAATGGACCTTCAAGTTAATTCCTGGCTGTAGCGACATACCAGTGGTTCCTGACCTTGTTGATTTGTTTGCCTCCTTACAAACCAAACATTGGCTGTAGACAGTGGCGTAACTCTCTGTAACTGTATGCAAGGTATGCAGTTTTAGGGGCCCACAGCAGTTCAGGCCACTGGTCATTTTTCATATGTGTCATTGTACGGCGTCACTAATAGGATCATGTTTTCATGTGCGTGAAGGTGCCCTGCATCGGTTATGTTTTTCCATATGTGAGACCGATTTGGTCAAGTGGGCTAGTCCATCACTGCCTTAGCCTCGCTAATATGACTCTTCTTCTACAGCACGGCTATCTGTTTTCACTTAATTTGTGTGTCAACTGTACAGTGCTTTTCGCTGTTACTGGTCGCTTTAAAGCTTTCACTTCTTTAATATCGCCACCGACATTACATCATGCTTAGTCTGATTGTGATGGAAAGGTCAGTTTCTCCTAAATGCTTTATTCAAATAGTTGCAATGTAGATGCCACTAAATCCTACACACCGGTCCTTTGAGAATGATTTTTAATGCAGGACTTTTACTTGTAATATTGTGATACTGGTCCTTTAACTTCTGAACACTTCCTCCACCACTGATGAGATCAAATTACACTCATCACCCATGTCCACTGGTTAGTGTTAGAATCAGGCTTACCTTGTTCAGAATGAATTTGCGAACAAAATAGAAGAGGATTCCTGACATGATGCCTGACAGCACAGGTGACAGGAACCAGGAAGCCACTTTGGATAGCAAGAGACATAATAAGCTTTTAGCAACACTTGTATTTCAGATTTAACTGATACTCGTTTTAAAATGAGGGGAAAAACAACATATATTCACCAATGCGCAGAATCTCCATCCATTTGACCCCATGGTGACCTCTGGCTACCATGGAGAATCCAATTGTGGCTCCAACAATACAGTGGGTTCCAGAAATGGGGAGCTTCAGGAATGATGCAGCCAGCTGCCACACAGCAGAGCCTGTAGGACAAAAACACGAGCGAGGCCTGGTGAGTTGGAAAAGTCAGCAGTCGAATATCTCCTATAACCCCACCATACTTACCACACATCGCACTTATCGACCCTGCCATCAGGACGTGTTCGGAGCCGTTGTACATCCGGACGTCAATGATCCCCTGTCGGATGGTCTCGCTGACTTTGGCCCCCAGCAGCACTGAGCCCACCGTCTCAAAGATAGTGGCCAGGATGCAGGCTTGCCGCATGGTGACAACTCCGGAGCCCACTGCGGTACCAAAGGAGTTGGCCACATCGTTGGCCCCCACAGAGAAAGCCAGGACGAAGGCAATTACAAAGCCTAACACCAGCAGCCACAGGTAGCCTGACATGTCAGTCTGAGAGGCCACAGCCAAGGTAGTGGCAGCTGCCAGGTTTGCTAGTGTACTTGTATCCATCTTTACTTGCAATTTAATTTAATTTAAACAATCAGAGTGAAACCAAGCCAATTTATTGTGGTTTGACAGTGACTTATGAGGTAAATGTGTATGTATAAATAAATTTCTACCAAAAAATGGATGAGAGAACCACTTGGTTCAGTTCTAAAAGTGCTAATGGGAGGAAATCAAAATGTATTGCGAGCTAGGTATGCAAGGTTTGTCTGTGAGCTTCATCATAAAATGACAGGGTATAGACACGGGAGGGACATCCATCGTGACAGCGAGCCTCTGATGATACACACTGCAAAAACACATAAATACATGAGTTAGTGGTTAATCCTCCTTATTTACTGGGTCAAAAACAAAGGCCAATATGAGTTGCATATTAACAAGCTGACAAGAACAAACAGCAGGCATCAGTTTGTTCTGCGTTCATGATTTACAGTAACACGCTGTGGCAGAGGGAAGTGGCTGTGATGAAGTGTTTTATATCAGTAATAAGTCATTACTGGTGTGAGCCACATTATGGTTTGGCATAAAATTTCTAGAGCATAACATTGCTGTAGAGTTATCTGTCTGAGCAGGAGGCTGTGGACAGCTGAGTTAATCATAACGTGAGTTATAGTCTGAGAGTACCGCACACTCTTCTGACTATTTACGGGATTATTTTCATTATAAAAACAGGAAGAAGACTCGAGTTGGGACAGATCCGATCCAATATTGATATCAGGTGTCGATACTGGCGTAATTCACACATCATTGGATATCAGACTGACCTCACCTCGCCAGGAGAACTGGCTGTAACGTAACATGAGACAGTCTGAACTAGTAACAGCATGGCTAACTCAAGTTTCTCATGTTGGAGTTGCCATAGCAATTTGCCTTCCTTAAAGGTGCCAGAAGTGGATTTCGGCAATCTGGCCAACTTCCTGTCCGCAGTTAACAGTCCTCTGCTTCCTCCTCTGCTCTGCACACTGCCCTTAATGACCTCCTCTTTGTGGAGTTCTCTCTACTGATTGGATAAAGCGGGACAGCGAACCACTAAAGATATTCTCTGTTTACATTAGAAAGGAGGAACTAGCACGTCGATGCAAATGACAGAACAGAATTTTGAACCTTTCTATTTCAACCTACAGTTCAATAGTAAATGTAGGAATGCATTTTTGTACGTTTTTTGCTCTTTAAAGGACCACTGTGTAGGATTTAGCAGCACTACGGTGGCCATGAAACGCGCAAAAACACGAACGCCCATATCTAGAGCCAGTGTTTGGTTTGTCCCTTCTCGGCTGCTGTAGAAACATCGTGGTTCAACATGGCGGACTCCATAAAAGAGGACCCGCTCTCTCTGTCGACAGCTCATTGTAAGGTAATAAAAACATTATAATTCTTATTCCAAAGTGATACAATATAATGAATATTATATTCCATTTCTGCCAATAGAGCCTCCTAAATCTCACACACTGTACCTTTAAGAAGTCCTGTGTGGTTTACTACAATGATGTAACCTAATACATAATACCAACAATACTACTACTACTACTACTACTTTTATGACTACTACTACTACTACTTCTACTACTACTACTACTACTAATAATAATAATAATAATAATAATATTCTTGGGTATCAGTATCAGTAGGCAGATACTATACATTATACTTATTCAAGTATCAGGATCAGATCAGAACTGAAAAAAGTGGATCCTGCATCTCTAATGTCATAAATTATGCAATGTGCAGGTTTCATAAGCATCAATATCCTCAAATAAAGAATATCTTTAAGACATATTTTAAGTGTTGATTATTGGTTATGTATTATTATCAACCATATATGACACAAACAGTGACTTTATACTAACTTCACTGCCCTTTACAGTGTGTTTCATCTCCTGCGGTGTTTTAATAGGATTTTCTAAGATTTTGAAGCAACAATGGCTAATACTTAAATCAAATTAAATCCATCTATGTAATGAAATCTAGCACTTTCTCTCAAACATTCAACATGTACGCAGTGAGCGTCACACAATCCCAGTGGCCAATACAATCCAGTTGCGTAGTAAAATCACAAATAAATCCACTTAAAGCTTCAAAAAGGGACTTTAGAGCTGCGAATAACTGGCCCTTTGAGCCCTGTCAGTCACTCTGGACTACACTCACCGTCAGTATAGAAAATAGCGGTATGTTAATCTCCTTAGCTGTTATTGCATAATTCAACTGAGCGACAACACAGGAAAAAACACACAAAAGACAAAGACAAATAAAAAGAAAATACTTACACGTGAGAGCGAGGTTAAAGACGTGGGTCCAGTGCAGTGTGTGTGTGTGTGTGTGTGTGTGTGTGTGTGTGCTGCTGTCAGGTGATAAAGGCAGAGGATGTGACAGGACGCAGCTCCTGCAGCCTGTACTGTTTGGAGGCTCCTGTTGTTGGAGGTCGGTTTATATATTGAGCTGGTTTGAGTACACGCCTTTCCAGTCCGGTCATGAGACCTGTGCTGTCTGAAAGCTAATGTTTAGCTTGTTTGTGGGCAGGGAGGAATAATTACAGTTGTCTTTGATTATGTTGCTTTGCTGCATATGAACCTGAAATCCCCAAATTGTGTTTTTCCTCGAACCACCATGGAGACTCACAAGATGTCCTTTGTTTTTGCCTAAATATATCTCCCTCTTGTTGTTAAAGAAAAATAAGAAAAAATCATTTCAGGCTCCAGTGTGTTTATGGTAAATGGGGGTGTGTTATTTGTATATAATCAGTGTAATGTGCCCATAATACCTGGATACTATGTATAGTTTTGACTGTGTGCTTGTGCAGCTTAGACTGATGATCCAAATCTATCTATGAGGGGCTGACAAGTGCTCAAGTGACCACATGTGATGATCTTTTTAATGAATTAACAGCATGGCCTGCACTCTGGTGCCACCTACTGGCTAAACATAATATTCTAGGCCCATTCAGGTTCTAAATATTGGACAGTTTCTCATTTTTTTTTTCATTCAGGCTACAGACTTTTAAAGCTGCTTTTATTTCATGTTTATAAAGCAAGGACAATGCACAATACATGTATTGTACCACATATTGCTAAAAGCTCATTTTCATCTGTAGTTCCTGGGCAGAGGTCACATGGATGAGTTCAATCTGACAGCGTTTGACACCAAACAAGATACCCCTCAAGATCCATCTTTCTCTGAATGTAATTAATGAATTCCCAACAAAAAAGGGTTTTGCCACGATATGATCTCACTGAACTAAAGGTTTAGGCTTTGGAGAATCACCCGTAGTGTGTATAGCTCTGTAAGCAAGTGTAGCTAAGCGGAAAATGAAGCAACAGTCAAACTATGTTACTGATCAACCTCTTTTTCGCCATGAACAGTCACTTTACTGAGTAACTCCACAACCCTGTCAGGCTGCCTTCGGCGTCAGCACAATTGACTCTTTTCTGGGATGCTACATTGCCTCCAAATCTGCTGATGAGTTCCTCTTCATTACTCATTTATTTAGGGCCTGTTGGATGATGTAGTTTTCAGACCTGTGACAGCCAGCGCATGCAAATGCTACCTGAGTGGAATATTCTGACCTCTCCAAAGCACGTGAGTCCAAATGGAAGTGACTCATAACTGTACTGAAAAGAAATGTGAAGGTGGCAAAAAACAGTCTGGGCACTTTTAACCTGCACCATCTGAGACTGGCTATTTCTACATAGTTATTCTTAATGGCTGCCACTGGGTTGGATTCAGTCAGATTCCCCTTGAAATCAGATGAAGAGGTGGTAGTTTTGTTCAGTGGTGCCAGCAAAATCATCAGATAATGAAAGTTCCTTATTTCTAGTTCCAAATTTATGACATGACAAACAGTGTTACAGACATTTAGACAATATAAAAACATTCACTCTAGTTCAGGGCTGCCCAAAGTGGGGCCGGTGGCCCAAAGTTGGCCCACCATAAGATTCGATGTGAGGTAAAATTCTTCTTTAAATAATTATTCTTTATTTTTCATTATCTGAGCACAGTGGGCAGAGTGACACACAGGAACTTGGGATCCTTGTACCATTTTCTAACAATACAATACAATAGGTGGCCCACCATTAAGTTTCAGTTGTGGCCCTCTGAGGGAAAAGGTTTCGGCACCCCTGCTCTACTTATTGTTTTTTTTTTTTTTTTTTACATATATCCATAGACCCACAGCTGCCAGATCTGGACTGAGGCCCGGTTTACACCTCAGTATTAACATGCAACTTGGATGATATGATGCATATGGCAAAAATTATTTAAGCAGTGTGTACACAAATGTAGCCACACTGTCTACTCAACTGACATCCTCTGAGTAAGTGGAAGTACGTACTAGTTCGCAGGAAACCACAAGAAGAAACAACAACAACAAGAACATATGTTCACATCCACTTTGAGAACTTCTGCATCAATATGTTACATAGCAAAATAAAATACAGAAACGAGATAAACCATGTACAAGTAACCATATCAATACTCACATCATATCATAAAGCTTGTAAGAAATGTTAAATGCATACTGTATGCGAACCTACTTCCACACAGTCCAAACATATTGCTATTGCAACAAATCAGAAAAAAGTACAGCAGCTGCAATAAAAGCTGTATCCTGGTTAAATGTCCATTATCCCCCTACAGCTTGGATCTTTGTACAATTTCTTTTGCATATCAATAGGCAGTTTATTTTGTAGCTGCTTTACATAAGTTATAAATGAAGACCATGTATTATGATTTTTGTAGACCGATCCTTGCCTTGTGCGTCTAATTTCTTTCCAGTTGTGGAAACATTACTTCTTGTATTCACATTATAAAAGAAGAAGGTTTGTCAGACGTCCAGCTCCTGATTATTAGTACTATGGCTTTGAGGATCAAATACATTGACATCCAGTGGTGATATTCTAAATACAGCATTGAGAGGATTAGGAGAAATGAGTGTGTTACATAGAGTCAGAAATCAAAGATTGGACAGAACCAAAACCCATGAGAAACCACATTTTTACATCTAGGTCAGCCAAGAGACTTTATTACCATTTCTGAAACCCTTAAACACTGTTTCCACACTGGTCAGTATACTGTGTGATGATTGACATCCATTTTTCTTTAGAAGAAGCAAGATTCCAGCTATTAAAACCAGATCCTTATTCAAGGCCCTATTTGATTCTAAAGTATCAGGTATAGAAATGATGGTTAGTATAGAAACCTTTCAGCCTATTTGTCTTAAATACATAGTGTTGCCATGTTAGGGATTTGTTTTACTGAAAAATTAAGAACAAACATTGTTTCCTGGGTGTATACGTGTATGTATATAATAGTGTTATTCTATGAATTTATTTTTTTCTGTGTGCATAGTATGAAAAAATTGCAAACAATTACAATCTTGTGTTGTATATCCTTGATAAAATGTTGTTTTTAATAACAAAAAAGAACATTTGCAGAGATTTCACAGATCATTCTTTGTTTCTTTGCTTTTCCAACTTAATGGCATTTTTTCCAATATTCTAGAGAAGCCATTTGCTGTGCTGTTATGTCATGTAACCAACACTAGACTGATATTCGTGAGCAATGATTCTGAGGGTTTGTTTTCGATTAAAATATTCCAGTTGAGGTTACATGAAATCCAACTGCAACAACAAGCATGCATGGGCAAAAACTCAGAATAAGCATAAAACTGTTTTAAATTGCTTGTTTTATGTCATATTCACTTAAATAAAGCTGCCAGTTTGGGGCTGGGAACACCCAGCAGCTCGAAACCGAACAATCATTATTTAAACAATTATCCTAGATAGCTATCTTTGATCATTTAAACACGAAGAGGTTGAACAGGAACGTTAAAAATGAATCATACGCTGCTCCACAACAGAAACGCAGTCATTCCATGCAATCATGTTCTCATGAGATTAGAGCTGTAACTTTAATTATTTACAAAATGCTTCATGCTTTGTTGACAGTGATCTAACTTTTGACAGACAAGACAAAGTGCAAGAACTTTCCCATAGTGCTCGGCCAATCTTCTGTACTGTGGTTAATTACTACTGCCGCAGTCAAATTGAGTTAAATGTTGTTTTCTGTCATGTTGAGGTATTCAGAATCATAATTATCTTTTATTGTTGCCTCGCACAACAATGTGCATTTGTTGTGGAGCAGCTTGAGAAGTTTTTTCTCTTAGCATTCTCATGGCCACGTTGACGACCACTTTCAACTCAGTTGCACCAAACTGCAGTGTTCAGTTGGAACATTTAATTTCCTTTACAGCAAACCTGCTTATAAAGGTGGTTTAGTGGATCAAATACATAGTGTATAAGGATATTTAAAATATATTCTGTTAAGAAGTTAAGGATCTTTAAACCAAAAATGGTCCAAAAATAATTACTGATATAGACTCACTCCTCACAGAATATATGCATTATTTTCTTTTGCAATTTGAAAAACACAATCAAAGTGAGTATTTTCAAATAATGTATGAAGAGTGAAAACTTGTTTTGGAGTCGCCTCCTAGTGGTAAGCTAAGGAAAGTGTTTTTTTTCTCTCTCTCTCTTTAGTTTCTAAAGGTCAAGCAAGCTCTCTCCCAACAACAAGTTTACCAGCAGTGCTGTGTTTTTAGCTGTTTGTGCTGTTCGTCCTGCAACATGAGACCATTTGTCATTGACAATGTTGGTTGTTTAAGGTTCACCTAAGGGCCTCTAGATGGCATCAATGCCCCTGTTCAGGTTACACACTGGCTAATGAATATACCTTTCATGTGGAAATACCTGTTTCAACAATTAATAAGGAAAACAACCAGCAGCTTGGTCACTATTTGCTCCTTTATGTGTGGCAAGATCTGTTTGATGTAAACTATATGCTACTGTGCAGTGGATTTTAAGAGGTTTTATGCAGATGTCTTAACTCAAACCACCCAATGACATAAGCTCACACACTTTTAATGATTAACCCTAACAATTTTCATGTAAAGACAAGTATAATTCACAATTCCCCCCTTTCTCCTCCTTCATTTACAACTTACTTTTTTCAACTTGTTGAGATTTTCAACTTGTTAGAACATTTTCGGTTATTTCCCCCTTCTTTAAAATTGACCAACTCTGTAATTTTAAAGACTGAGGCTTAGGATTTTTTTTTTTAATGTTGCTTATCATATTTAAAGTTCGACAAGATAGGACATGCAAATAAGTAACTGAAGAGCTCGACTGGTTCTCATGCTCAGGCCTATGTTAGCCCAACCCTTCCTTCCCCTCTTCCCTCCCTCCTGTCCCTTGCCAAACAGGATCTGTAGGATCTTACAGAGTCATTTTCTCAGGAGACAGGAATGTCAGAATACAAGGCTCAGTACCTGCTGGAACATGCACCCTACATTCCCTCACATTTACAGGAAAAAGTCCCGATGTGTTGCTCATAGATCCATTTAATTTCCACTTAGTGTGTGGCAACAGGTCTGCATAAAATGTCTAGTGTGCACCGGACGTGTTGTAGACGACACTGACTCACTGAAATTAGGTTGTCTGGTACACCACCCTGCCCACTTTTCAAAAGGTGAATTCACAACCTTTGAGTTTAAAAGGAGTTTTATTCATTTTGTGATATCTTTAGCAAAAGTTTTTATTTGTAAGACAACGTTTTAATGTAATACATTTGTCAGATGACACTATGGATTATATGGAGAGCTGCAACGATTAGTCAATTAGTTCCCAACTATCAAATTAACTTCCAACTGTTTTGATTTTGATTTTGAAAATAATCGCTTTGAGTCATTTTTTTAGAAAAAATATCCAAATTCTCCGATTTCAGTTTCTCAAATGGTATTGTCTGGTTTCTTTTGTCATCTGTGACAGTAAACTGAATATCTTTGGGTTGTGGACAAAACAAGACATTTGAGGACGTCACCTTGGGTCTGGGAAGTGAGCCCTACACATATTCTTTTTACAAAAGACAGTGACACAAAAAAAACAGATTTTTGAGATTTTTATTATATCAAAGTCTTATTAAATGTCTTTGTTCTGTGTACAGCTTATAAGCATAATATCATACAGCAGATAGGCTAGTCATTCAGACTATAAAGAACCCAAGTGTAACAGAATATAAATATAATACAGTAGAAATCGTGGCATTCAGAGTGAATTGAAAGAATGACACAAAATCAAAGAAATGTGAAGGATTATTTGGCTGATTTTTCAATCATCCCACATCACCATCTACGTAACTCAGAGGCTATCGACAAGCTGAGGATAGAAATGTAACAAAACAAGGACATCCCAATTCATGCTACATTCGTCTGCGTCAGTGTGTCTTATATTTGGACACACAGAGGTCCAAAGTGACAGCACTCCTGCATCTGTTAGCGCGCCCTCTCAGCACTAGCGCTGGCATTTCCATTGCTCAACAAGTTGAGCTGCACGCAGTGAAATGTTAAAAGTCACAAAGTTCAGTTTCTTCCCATATCAGAGGTCACTTCTGCTTTAATTGACAGACCAGTGGCTGGAAGTTGGCGATGAGGTGGACTCTTTGTGGGACTGATTTGGGCTGTGGCTGTAGGTGGGGGAGTGAGTAACACTTGGACTGCTGGGAGGGGTGGAAGAACAGGAGGAAGACTTAGACTTAATCTGCAGCCACTTGTCTCCCAAAGCCTTGGCAAAGTGGTCATCGACGGACACGCTGATGGATAGCTGCTGGGAGCGAGCTTTCTGGTAGTTCACTCCGAGGCTTCTCTGGAAGTGCTCCTCAACCACGTGGTCGTAGTTACTTTTGGAAATCACTAGAAGAGAAAGGATGGATGAATGGATGAATGACAAAAGTCAAATACACACCTCAGTGAGTCAGTAAAAGTGAGTGGATGTCTACATTAAGATGCGTGTGTCACGATTAGGGAGTGACCGTCTGGTGGGTGAGCTCATTCACAAGAGTGCAAGACTGACCTGATGAGGGGCCCCTGTGGACCTCGGATCTGCAGGAGGGGTTTCTTGATGAGGAGACGCAAGTGATCACAGAGGGACGCATCTGAAAAAACAAAAGAATACAGTCGGCATTAATTACATGAAAAGACATAAAACAGTACTTTCTATCTGCAGTTAAAACGCAGCAACCCTGCTTTGTGTTTTGTCTTTATTCCACAAGCTGTTTAATATCCCCTTAACTGACGGATAGGCTCATCCCATTACAACAAAACAGTGTACACTATTCAAAGTGAAAACAAAATGATTTGAAAACCAATTAAACTGGTTGGGTTTGCCCATGGAAGTCAGATCACTCCCAGGCATATACAGGTCAAAGAGAGAGCTGTCTGTTTGGTCTTGTTTATGGCATTCCTCACTCCATTGCTCACATTTTCTTCCTGAATCTGGCTGGATTGCATAGCTTGGACAAGCTTAGGCCTGCATGCACTTAGAAAGAAGAATGTCTGCGCAGTTGGAGTTACTGAGATAGAAGACGTACCACTGCTGTGGGTAGCCTGGAGCTACACTGACACTACAAAGGGACATACAGTACCACCACGTTTCTTTAGTTATGACAGCCCAAACATCCGTGATCTTTGAGAAAGTCACGTTGAACATGTTTTGGTGAATTACCTGGATTTGAGTGGTAACTGAGCTTTTAGTCTTGTCCTCCGTGCTTTCAGGGTCTTTTCTTGGTTTCTTGATGAGGGCAAGTGGTTCATCCATGACTGGTGTGTAGTACACATGGGTGGGCAGAGGGCTGGTGGGGCTAGGTGTTGGACTGCAGACTCCAGTAGATGTGGGGCTCTGTGGCCTGTTAAACGCCGCCGGCGCAGGTGCCGCTCTCTGGGCAGATTTACCACTGCTTCTGCTCAGTGCCCGCTCTCGCCTGAAACATTAATTCATCAGATAATGTCACATCACTTTGACCGAATCTGCATTCAAAATCATACTTTTAAAGTGAATTATCACTGGAAATACGAATAGACTACCAACCTCGCCTCCAGTGTCAGGCCTCTCTCATGGCTGCGCTTGCGTTTGATTGGATACACTGTTGGGACTCGTGCCCGGTCATTTGTCATGTGTCTGTACCTGTCTTCGCTTCTGAGATGGGGCTGCCCTGGAAAACAAAATGAAAGTGCAGAATTAGAATGAGAGGCTTTTTTTATATAAAAAAAAAAAAAAAAAATTACAGTCAAACCAGATGTGTTTTGACTTTGGTTCAGTTGTCTAAATCCATCCAGCAAGAAAAACGACATTTACTGGCAGTGATGATTACTACGTTAGTAGTGTGTCAATCAGTGATGAGTAACTACTTGTTTTGATCCATCAACCTGCAGAACTGCTATTCGTGGGAAATCTTTTTTTTTGTCACCGTTAATTGTAAACTCCGTTAACTTGTAGAACTCGATCTACCTGATCAGTGAGCGTTACAACACTACACAGCTGATTCAATGTTAACGGTAAATGTTGTTTTTCTGCATAATGTTGGCATTCAGCCTTATCACACAGTCGCAAAAGGTCACAATCAACAGGTTTTGTTATGGATGGGGTGCCACACATCTAACTGTTTTTAGCCCTTGAGGACCCCGATTTGGGCGGCACCCATATGTGAAAGGGCCATCAAGGACAACACATGCGAACACATGCTGGATCCTTGCAACCACGCAAGTTGAAACACATCAACAAGAAGCTGATGATGTCACTGATGAATAAAAGAAACGCACTTTAAATTCAGGTTGCAAATGAAACCCACAAAATTATATTTTAGGGTGTTTTATTATATAAAGGCGGGTACAGTTGAATCCAAACCACAGGGGTAATACTTTTAAACCCACTTCCTCTTGGAGCTCTTTATTGTTTCACGTCAATAAGCTCACATGTTCACAACAGTCGTGCATACAGTCAAAACACAGAGCATTGTTTGAAAATGGAATGGCAGCATAATTATACTGTGGCCTATTGTTTGACTGTAACACTTGAAAATCCACATTGATGGGACAGCGGGAGTCCTTCAAAGCTCCTTCAACTGTATTCAAATCCATCCCTCAATGCTTTGAAAGAAAAACCACAGTCACATATTGAAATCAGACAATGAGGTTGACTGTCTGTTTTGAATTGTAAGACAATGAAAAGTCGATCACTGAGTCTTCACACCTCAAGTGCTCACTCCAATCCACATTTCCTACTGGATAAACACTCCAACACCTGTGAGCTACTCTTTCACACAGAGTGCCATTGTGGAGGGGGAGGGGGGGTGGCAGGTATAACCACACCTATGCTGATTTTCTAATGCCTCGGGCATGGATATTTCTTCCTCATTAGCAGCAGGAATACGCTGCCTGACCTTCTGTTTAGCTGCGTTTAGTCAGATTTTATGGATATCCGACAGAAACACGGCATAGCTGTGAGTGAAAACACAATTTACTGGATCTCAGCTCAGTCTTATTTCACCTTGAAATAAGTATTCATAGGGAGTCCTTTATTCTTTATTCTAAGTAGACTTCCTGTGTTGAATCCACTTAGTGTACTTTAAAGGTTCTTCTTAGTGCATAACTTCTATGTGACTGTCATCACATCTGATTATTTCCATTAGATATTGTATTTACATAAACATCATACAAAGAACAAAGGTAAATGTAACTGTAATGAACACATGTGTTATAAAAGGTTGTGGCATGACATATCTAAACATATAAATATGTATTAACATTATTATTGTTATTATTATTAATATTATAGCATAACCATGGCAGAGACTTAACTGCACTAATCTAGGTAATACAAGTATTCACTCTGATCAAGCAACATGAGGCTATAAGAGAAAAGTGAATATCAAGCTTACCTTCTAAAATGTAGACCTTGAAGCCACTGCTCATCCGAGTAATGTACTGGAAATTAGCCACGGCCATGGCTCCTTGTCGTTTTCTGAGTGAAGCCAAATACAGAGAAACACCTTGACTGCTGGATCTTACAGGACACAATGAGCCTCAGTTTTGGATTGTGTTGGAAAGGTAATGAGATGCTGGGTGGAAGCTCAGCCAGGTAAAGTATCAGGTGAGTGCAGATAGGTGCAGTGGCTTCCCTGTGACTCATTCCTTGCATACAGATTGGCTGCTGTTGAGGCCAATCAGAAGCCCTCATTCATCCAGGCTTGTTGTTGTCGCAATGAGCTCACAGGTAGGCCCAGGTAGAAAGTGGTGTTGCTAAATGTCACAGTACCACAGAATCCACACTGATTAAAGGAGCTTTTACTTTATTCAACACTTTCTTTTGTACAAGGTATCATAATGAAAAAAAAAAAAAAACTCACAACACCTCTTTGGTCATAAATTAATTTTTTCCCACACAACTTTTTTAGATTTTCTCCCTGAGCCATGCAGAAAGTGAAGTGTGCCTTTTGTTTCCCTCCATGTAGTCAGCACCTGTCCCACTCCCCTCCCTCCCACCTAATCTGCAATCTCACCAAACTGCATTTTTTCGAGCTCTTAGCCCACCGGAGCTCCAGTCATTCCACTGACCTGCCCATACACGCACGCAGCTGTACTGTGAGCCTGCCTCACCAGTAATCCAAAGGCTTTTGTTGATGGCCAGACAAAGGCTCCTAAGTCCTGAAAATGCTGCTGCCATGAGAACAATCTTGCCTGAGCATACCGCGGAGTTTGGCCACACATAGAAAGTCTTTGGAGGCCACTCAGTCAGATACTGTGTGACACAGGTACTGCTGAGAAAATAATTAAGAGTGTAATCAATATCTGGATGTATGATATATGCAAACATTTCAATCACATGATTGTTTGCACACTAGCGCATTGAGAATCAATCCCAATGATCCTCTGTGCTGCCCTGGTATTGGCTGACACATTAGCCCGTTTTAATCAGTTTAATACTGCTGGTGATTATTGTCACAGAAAAAGAAGATTGGTTCAAAAAAATTAACAAGAACTGCACATATACAGGTCTCGATGTGAATACATTTAGCTCAATTTAAGCTCAACAGTGCCCTCCCTACATCATACACTGCAATAGCATGCCATCAGAACCTACATAAGGGCATTGTGAATGCATTAAAAAAACAAGAATAAAACTGCTGTTTACTAAATACTCAATTTGAAAACATGTTTGCTCACTGGCCGATTCCATGTAGTGTTGACGTTTGAAAATGTAAGGAATCTGGGGCTGAAATGTATGGAATCTGTGAATGGACGACTGAGTTTTTCTTGTTTTGTAGCATTGTTTACCCTAATGTCACTCAGCAAAGAAAATGTTTTGTCTACCATAAATTAACAAAATGTATATAATATAATAATGTACTCCCATATGAGAAATTACAATTGCTCCAGTGGATCTTCTTAGCAGTAGTATTCATAACGATTATAGTATTTTTTAACAAAATGGGGACTGAAATTATCAGGCATTAACAAGACAAAACAGAGGCCATAACAATATCCCACTGTGATATTGTTAATGTGAATAAACAAACACTTTAAAGATTTTGCATTACAGAATTTTTTGAGGGGCTTTGAGTGAAGATGTTCCCACCACTGTCTGCACGCAGCACAGTCACTACTGAGGGCACGTTCGTAAATGAATAAACTTTGTGCGGAACTTTAACAATCAATCAACTGATGAACTGATAAACAAACAAAATACATAGCCTGCATAAAAAAATCAAAGAGGAATAATTGTAACATATTTTTATTGACTCATTCAGAAAAGGTCATTAAACGTCCAGTGTGTGTCTTTTAGGGAGAATCTATTGGCAGAAATGAAATATGATATTGAAATTGTTTTCATTAGAGTATAATCACCTGAATGTTGTGATCATTGTGTTTCTGCTACCTTAGAATGAGGCATTTTTATCTTGCCACAAGAGACAGACCAAACACTGACTGTAGATAGGGTGGTGGTTTTCAGTAAGTTGCAGTCTGCATCTTCACCACTAGATGTCACTAAATCCTACACACTAGACTTTAAATGGACAGAATGAAGCGTCCAGCAATGTGGCTCCTTCCTGCAGGGTTGTGCGGAGGTGCAGCAGTGTTTATTTAGGCTTTAGATTGTAATTGCTGCGAAACAATCAGAAAATAAGGTTTTATTTCTCTGATTAACTGCTCTGTTCTCGGTAAGGCCGCTCCCTCTCTTCATTCACTCTCTATGTCTCCACTGCGCTCTCTCTCTTTCTCTCCATCTCTCTTTTTTCCCCTTTTTTGGGGGTCTCAATAGAAGCCTCCAGTGAAATAACATGTGTTAGTGCACTAAATACTATCATAACAAACATAAAACGTGGAACATGAAGCACTAAAATTAGCCTTTTCATTCATTTCATCAGTTAGTCATTATTTTATCTGCATGAAACAGGCTTTTTATTGTTAATGGAGAGATACTCTACCTCTTCCAGGTATCATTCTACTGGTTCAGGTAGGAAATGCACTCAGCGATGTGTATCTGTGGACACGGTTCAGTCACCACCACACAGAGCAGTTTCCATAGTAGAGGCCTGGGACTCCCCAGGGGTCTGTGTTGATCACTGGCACCAACAGATGGCGCATCTCTCACAATCTGTATTGACTGCTGAAAATCAAAAGTAACACCCAGTGTCAGCGGCCTGAGAGCCAAACAGCCACCGCTGTTTTATTGAGCTCAACAGGATGCAATATCACATCAACACCCACAATGCACCCCGTGGAGTCAACAGCATGCTCATGTCTGACAGTGACCGACGCCCCTGTCACCCTGCTCTCATCAGCACCACCATCATATCCCAGCACAGAGCTGCGTCAAGCCCCACACACACACAGGCGGAACCACACCGGAAGTCAATAACACTGTCTTTAATAGCTTCAAACACGATTCTCAAAACAGAATTAAATGTCCATATTTAGGATTAAAACGTCTTACCTTTAATTATGTGTTATATTGTTAAGATGCATCGTCTTCTTAGAATTAGAATTTTAAAATACATTTCAGCGACATCCTAATTAACACGCGTTTATTTTGAAAGCAACATCCGGGAGTCGTGCCCCGCACACCGCCCAACCTGACTCCGGTCCAGCCTCGCAGGCTCCCTTCCCTCAGGATGACTGGGAGTGACGCAGGGCAGACAGAAAAAAAAAAACTGGGTCTTGAGGGGAAGGACAGGGAGAACGGCGGTGATGCAGGAAGGACTGTAGCTTTAATTTCACAGGTTCAAGCCCGATGCACGGCCCGCAGTCCGCCTGCACAGAGGACATGAGAGTCAGTTACACGCAGGCTTTCCTGTGAGAGATAATAATAATAAGGCATCATCACCTCATCCTTGGGGCGGATCACTTTCGGACACACTCCCAGGTAAGGCTTCATCATGTTATGATACTCACTACTGATCTGTGGGGGGTCTGATATGTGGGCTTATTCTCCAAAACCCGATATTCAGATATAAATGTGACATTCGTTTATTTCATTTGAGTCTGGATCTCTGTTTGTTCTGCTAGAATAAAGGGGCTGTGTGATGGTTTGCTTCACCTCAGCTAATTCCTTAAGCTACTCAGTCACGATTCCTTACTACTGTAATCCCATATTAAAAATCTGCTCCTAATTTATAACACAAGGTTCGTCTCTCTTTAGGCAACACTGATCCCACAGCCTGCACATGGAAAAGTAGCCTAGTCATTCCATTTTTTCTCACTGAACACACAAGTTGTAAGTCGCATCCAGCTGGAGGATATTTGGACACCTCTTCCCGTCATTTGATTAAGTCTCCATCATGAACTACCTGCGTCGACGACTCTCGGACAGCAATTTCATGTCCAACCTGCCCAATGGCTACATGACGGATCTCCAACGCCCCGACCCGCCGCAGCAAAGCCCCGCAGTGTCGCCAGGGCCGTCAGAGAGGCGCCAGTCCACCAGCCAGCCGCAGCCTGCAGGTGGAGGCTCCGGCTTCTTCTCATCCATATCCAATGCTGTCAAACAGACCACAGCTGCTGCGGCTGCGACCTTATCCGAGGCAGCGGACCGGGCAGGAGTCTCCAGCAGTGCCAAGATCCTCCTGGTTATCGACGACCAGCAGACCGACTGGTAAGAGCAGTGCGCATTGCCAGCGCGGTGCCTCGTCTAGACAGGAATGTGTGCCAGACCGTGGGTAGCAGTGGCCTAACATCTAGAAGGTCATATGATTCATCCAGTGCTCTCAGTTATATCACGTGTAGGTCTTCTTGCTCACACCAGAAACACCTTGCAGATGGTTTTGTGCGCTGGTTGTCAGTGTGCCATGGCAAAAGCGCAACAGACTCAAGGCAGAGAAGCCATTTTCATTTGACGATCAGCTGTTGCTTGTGTCGAAGTAATCTTGCATTCTTCCATTAAAATGCTTAAAATGATGCAAGTGCACTGGGCATGGGCTGGTGCCACCATGATGATGGAGGTATTTTTTTAAAAATTGGAATGGCTGTAAGGGCAAATTCTGCACAAGACAAATATATGCATCAGGTTAGTCAAGCCTCTTCACCAGTGCACATTATGAATGCTTATTAGAGCTTTGCGCACAAGTCAAGGGTGATAAAAGGCTGCACTTTCCTCTCAAAGTGACACCCTAGGTGATAATAAATTAAGCAGATATGTGCACCATCACACCTAAACCCTTCCATCCGACAGTGCAGAGCCCATGTGGTTCTCCCACTCTGTCACAGGCATGACATGTGAATATGGGTGGATGTAAAATGCGAGGGCCAGTATGAATGTCCTTAATAAAATCTCCTTATGCACCAGATAGGTTAAAATAATGTGCCACAAACTACTTAATTTAGCTTTTCCCTTGTTGTTTATGTTGCACGGTACTTTCAAAAGGGGCTGAAACAGTCCAAAGATGCACTGCCAGCATTTACAGTAATTGCAGTGTTCAGCATACTGCTACTAACAGATAGTATTTTGTTTTATTGATGTCAGCTTACTTTATGTACAGTGATGTACTATGCCAGGAACACTCTCAGAGTGTTGAAAATGTGAACTGAAAAGGCTGGAGGAAATGTCAGCTGTCAGTTCCAGGAGAAATGTGAAAAATGAAATTCATGTTTTGTGTCTGGATACAAACAACAATTGGATTCAAATCCTCATTTCACATGCAGGGTAAAGGTCTTCAGAGGAAGAAAGGTCCACGGTGAATATGACATCAAGGTAGAACAGGTAGGTTTCACACATGTTACTATTTGCTTTATTCTGTGTTCATCTTTGCTCCCCACCAGGAGGACAGGGAACTAAAATAAAGACCATAGAGACTGGAAAAAGGAGCTTCGGTGAGCTATGTGACCAGACTGTGAACTTCTGTCGGAGGGGTGTTACATCATTCTTTCATAAGACATTAGTATTTGTGTTGTGTTGATGGACAACACTGCCTCTGATGTATTTACGTCAAGAGCTGGTTACTAAAACAGTATGATTTATTTTTCTCTGTATATGAAAACATCCCCATTGGCTTTATTATAGGATGAATTGTATTTATTGCTGGTCATTATTCTCTCTAATCACATAAGGAGCTATAAGTTATCATCTGAAAATGTACCCCTTCCTATAAGCATCCTTTGTCTTACGTTTGATGGTATTTTGGTTTAATATTGTTATTTTCTTAGGCAGTGTCATGTGTACGTTGGTGAGTCATTTCGTTAGGTAAATTTGTCCACTTCCTTTTTAGGTGCATTGATCAACAACAGGCTTACTACCAACCTAAAATGATTCATGGTTTTTCAATAAATAACACATGACTCAGCCAGTACAATAGAAGCTATTACTGTGTTCATTGAGAGTCCTTAGAATGACAAATGTCCCAGGGTCCAGTTCAATAATTAGGGAATATTGATAGGAGAGGGGACTGCTGCAGTCATTCATTTTCTTGACATCTGGTTAAGAGAAACAGATTCTGTTTGGCAGATTCCTCCACAGAGCCATTCTGACTAATGCAAACTTTTAATTCTAATCTCTCATAAAGATAGAAGAGTAGCCTAACAGCTAATCAATAATCATTTTGGTCAATTTGTGAATAGTAACGTGCAACCGTCCAGGGCTATTTGTTGGTACGGTATATGTCAGTGGCTATTTGTGCTGAAATCCACCCAACAGCACTTTGAGGAGACTCTAAAACTTTTAAAATCATTTTCACTGCCTGAGGCATTTTCCTCCTTTCCTATTTTTGTCCCTCTTCTTCATGTTGCGCTTGCGTTTCCATTATTTCCCCAGTGGCACCTTAACAGGAAGAACACACTTCAGATGAAGTCTGCCGTCTTATAATTGTTAGATAAGATAAGATAGACCCTGATAGTTCCTCGCTCATGTAGAATAGGCTCATTCGCTGCCCTCCTGCTCTGATCACAGTGTTTTGTATAGCGTTTACTGGAGATTGACTGTGACATTGTCTTTTTAGGCCGAGTTCTCTGAAATCAACCTGGTGGCCGATTCCACAGGTACCTACAATGTGGACATTGATGCGTTCAGGAATGGGCATAAGGTTACTAGGTAAGTAATTTGAAAAATATTGCTAGTTAAGAAAGTTTGATTATCCACAGTGCTGGTGCAAATTTTGCAATGTTGAAATCTACTAAAATTCTACTATTCCGCAAACTGAAGTTGCTCTTCTACTGTCCCAGATCCTTTAAGCCAGACTTTGTGCTGATCAGACAGCATGCTTTCAGCATGGACAAGAATGGAGACCACCGAAACATGGTGATCGGACTGCAGTATGCTGGACTGCCAAGCGTTAACTCTTTGCACTCTGTCTACAATTTCTGTGACAAGCCATGGGTGGTAAGTATTATTTAATTTATTATTCTAAACCTATAATTTAGCTGCATAGCCATAGAAAACTTACATTTTGGATTAGAAATGCTCCTTCCTAAACATTTGTATCCATCTTAGTTTGCTCAGATGTCTAGACTCTTCAAGCAACTTGGCCCAGAGGAGTTCCCACTGATTGAACAGGTTTACTATCCAAACCACAAGGAGATGGTGAGTTCTGTGCCATCTGCTCTCCTCCTATCTCTCCTCCCCCTTTCCACTTGTGCTGATGGGTATGTTTAAATGCTAAGCAACCATTAAAGAGACATGCACACACACACACACACACACACACACACACACACACACACACACACACACACACACACACACACACACACACACAGAAGGGTCATCCCTCTGCACGGGTCACATTTTAGGAGGGTAATTCACTTCCATGTCAATATTCCATCTCATGTAGCAGCTGAGACCAATCTAATTTTCTGGGGAGTGTCTTGTTTTTCGTTCTGGGTAGAGGCTGAGCTTTTTTTTTTTTTTTTTTTTATTACTTGTGTGCCAAGACAGTGACAGTACAGTTAAACTGAGTGTGTTGGTGCAGAGCAGTCATCTCCACCCCTGCAGTCACAGGCTGACAGAACAGGGCTGGCTTTCAAGCTATCAATATGAATCAGAAAATGAAGAAAGAAAGGAGGGCTGCTATTTCATTGACATTGATTAACACTTGGTGTTTTAAAGGTCCAGTATGTGACATTTAGTGGGATCTATTAGCAGACATAGAATGTATTATTCATAGGCATAGAAAATAAGAACCGTTGTGTTTTTGTTACCTTAGAATCAGCCGTTTTTATCTACAGAATAGGGCTTCAGTGAAATGAGACATTCATGGTACAGTAACTGTCTCAGAAAAGAGAGCTGCACATTAAAAGGTCTTGCTGTGAATATATGAAAATTTAAGCTCAACAGTGCTCCCCCAAAGTCATCCCCTGCAATAGCACGCAATCAGAACCTACACAAGGGGACGGTGTATGCATTTCATTCAGGAGAGACAAGTGAATGAAGCAAAGATAATTCATTATTATAACATATGATATGTGATGATTAAATCTTGATAGAAAGTCAAGGCACTTAAACTCTACAGTCAGATTATTGTGATTGAGGGGCATCTGCCCTGAGCAGCAGCAAGATAAATCCCTCCATGGAGTCCAGACACTGGTGGTGTTGGTGGCTGATGACTCTGCTGAGGGTGATAGGCTGATGAAACAAGGAAGCTGATGAATCTGTGAAGAGTGGTGAATGGGAGGTGGAAGGGCACGCATATCAACAACATGCATGAACTGAAGGCAAAGAGAAAGAATCATATCTAAAAAGACAGCAGCAAGATGATAGGCTAACGGTGCAGGGGTGTCACTGCGCTATTGGATAGATGTTACCAGCTGATGAGAACAACTGATTTCACGATTGACAGCCTCAGATAATGACAACAAAGAAATTATGCATGACCATGCGTGAGAGGAGTGAATGCAGGATGGAAAGATAAATTAACTAGAGGCCCGAATGAAAGTTTGTACTGCAGAAATTTTGAAAAACCCCTTTTCTCTCTGGAGGTTTCCAGGAATTGTAAACATTTTACAATGCAAGGAATGTTAAAAAGTATGGGATCTGAGTTTTTCTTGTTTTGTAGCATTACTTATCCACATATCTACACCTCAAACAGCTATGGTGCTTCTACATATGTTACTATATACTAATAATATACTATGGTATAAACAGTATTACACCATTATGATTATTGTTATCGTTATCATCATCAGTTACAGTTTACCTTAAAGGGATGAGAAGAGAACTTTTTTTCATGTTTTTCATGAGTTTTGCAGCTACCATAGTTTCTTGGTTGCAGCCTGCAATATGCAACCGCTAGATGTCTCTAAATCTTACACACTGGTGCTTAAATCATTAAAGTATTTTGATGAAGTTAATTTATGAGAAATCTGAGTGTATAATAATGCTGTTGTTACAGATTACCTCCCCTCGGTTCCCTGTAGTGGTAAAGATGGGCCATGCTCACTCAGGAATGGGAAAGGTAGTACTGGAGTGCTCAAGTGTTTACTCAATTCAATATGAACGCAATATTGTTGGGACTGATATATGCCACTATATTTACATTTTGACCATTGCTACCCCAGGTGAAAGTGGACAATCAATATGATTTTCAAGATATTGCCAGTGTTGTGGCACTGACCAAGACCTACGCCACATCTGAGCCCTTCATTGATGCAAAGTATGATGTCCGCATCCAGAAGATTGGCGACAATTACAAAGCTTACATGTGAGTGAAATAAGGATTCTTCAGTATTCAGACTACTAAAAAATCCAACGCACATACACATATATCATTATAACAAATGTAGATAGTCATATATGAAAATAATTTTAAAATTCTAATTAACAGGAGAACATCAATTTCGGGAAACTGGAAAACCAACACGGGCTCATCTATGCTTGAGCAGGTGGCCATGTCAGACAAGTAAGAGCACATAAACGCAGACAAGATAAGATTGTAAATCCTTTAACGTCTCACAGTACTATTATAGCTCTGTTTAACATATTATTACAGGTACAGAATGTGGGTGGACTCTTGTGCTGACATCTTTGGAGGGTTGGATATCTGTGCAGTGGAGGCTCTACATGGTAAAGATGGAAAGGACTACATTATAGAGGTACTAGAAGAAAGTATAATAATATGAATGGACTATTTGTCTGTTCAAGGGAAATCCATGAAATCCATCGTCTTGTTGATTTTTAGGTTGATGACTGTTCGATGCCACTGATTGGGGATCAGCAGGATGAGGATCGCATTCAGATTGCAGAGTTGGTGATTTCCAGGATGAACCAGACTGTTCCACTCACTACAAGCTCTTCCACAGTCCGTGCAACAGCAGGACAGCCAACCCAGGTGCTCAAACATTAGATACTCAATACTTGCTACACTAATCTCTCTTTTCTTATTTTCCCCACTTCTATTAGTAATATATGACAAGTCAGTTTTATGTAGGGTGCACAGTTACACACAAGGTTTTTTTCAGAACATCTTTACTTATTATTAAATATCTTCTTATTTAGAGAACATGTATAAAAAGCACAAAAAATCTTAATAACATAGGCACAAAACCCGCACAAAACAATAACAATAAAAGGGCAACAGTAATATCAGATGTATCATGTACTGCATTGTATATACTGCATATAGATACAGACTATATCTGTATAAACAGATAATGAGTAAATACATTGTGAAACAGACACGTCCAGGTGTATGTAGTGCTTGTCCATGCCAGGCTTGAAATATTAAAGCTAAGCACTTTAAGTCAGAAGTTAGTGTAATGAGTGTAGAGTTTGTGCTTTCAATAAAGTGAGAATTCTAGCATTGCCACCAAATTCACGATGCATTGAGTGACATAACATTCACAGGTATTAGACAAGAAGTTTCAAGGATAGATGTCAGGCTTAATGGATATATAAAATTAGGTGTCATCAGCACATAAGTGGAGATTTATGTCATATTTATGGGTAATATAACCAACAGACAACATAAAAATGAATGGACCAAGCACTAATCCCTGGGGCACTGTGGACTTAATGGTAGAAAGAAATTGGGTGGTCTAATTGCAAAGTGCGTGTCACAGCAGGTGCTCAAACCACAGATACTCAATAATTGCTCGACTAGTCTTTCAGCTTTCTTTATTTTCCCTACTTTAGTAATGATATTATATGATACATAATAATACCAAACAAGGACCTTTAAGTCAGAAGTGCAATGAATGTGCAGTTTGTGTTATGTGGTTGACTTTTTTGATAAGAATTCCAGCATTACTTTGACCAAACTAAAAGCAATTGGTTGAACCGCTGCAAAAGAAATCTCACAGTATTTTGCATTCAGGTGCATTGAGTGAGCTGACATATGCCTCTGAGGTATCAACAGTTTCAAGGCTAGATGTCAGGCTTAATGGGTACATATAATTGAATGTCATCAGTGTAGAAGTGGAGATTTATGTCATTTATGAGTAGTATAACCAAGAGACAACATAAAACCTAATAGTAATGGGCCAAGTGCTGATCCCTGGGGCACTCTATACTTAATAGATTGATTTGAGGTGGTGTCATTGCAGACGTCAGATATCACCTATGTGACAATATACCAGAAGAGCCAGACATCTGCACTGGCAAAGTTTAGAACTCCTGCAATGTTCCACTACTTTTTATAAAGTGACCCATACTTTCTACAGTTGAAAATGTCTCTGAATAGTTGAAATAGAATACAACTTTCTTTGATGCTAGGCTTTATAGATTTCTAACATATTGTTTCTGAATTAAGACAATTATTACAGCAAAAAGAAAACAGTTTTGTATCTAAATATAGTTTTCTATCATTAACTATTTTTTTCTCGTTTGATACTCTTACTTACTGTCTTCCTTTATAACACCTGTGTGTTTTGTAGAAGGCAGTGTCTCCTCAGCCTGTCTCCCAGCCCAAAGTACCACAGGCTCAACCGCGCCCCTCACCTCAGGGTAAGAACTTAACTCCTTGCAGTAACAAAGGTGATACGATTTGTTTTTTATTGAGAAATCAGTTTTCTTTATATCCAAGTCTAGACGTATGTATTTGGACAGTATTTGAATGTGATTGCTGCTTTTGTTTTTCTCCTGTAGGTGGTCCTCAGCAAAGTCCCCCATCTCAGCAGCGCCCACAGCCTCAAGGTCAACCTCCTGCACAGGCCCAGCAATCTGCTGCAAGCCCTGCTACTGGTGACCCTAGTGCCCAGGCTAAGGCTAACCAAGGACCTGCACCCCAGCCACGGCCACCAGGTCAGGGGGCTCCTCAAGGCCAGAGACCTGCTTCTGGTCAGGGCTCTCCCCGAAGCCAGGGAGGTTCACCTCAAGCTCAGAGGCAACAGTCTGTCTCTCAGCAGCAGCAGAAATCGTCTGCTGGAGGCCCTGGCCAGAAACCTCAAGCAGGCCAACCAGGGCAGCAGAGGCCTGCCCAGCCCCCTAGGCAGCAGTCACAGGGGGGTGCACAGCAACAGAGGGCTCCTGGCCAGCAAGGTCGTCCTGGACCACCCACCACCCAGCAGCCCCGACCTGCAGCTCAAGGACAGGGGGGCCCAGGAGGACGACCCCCGCTGCAGCAAAAGCCTCAACCCCCACAGAAGCCAAGTCAGGACAACCCGGCTATGGGCGGTTCTCCACAACTAAAGTAAGTAATTGTATATGATAAATGATTTGGGATCAGTCTCCTCTCATTTTTCATAAAATTAACATTACAGCTGACCTGAACAGAAGATCCTTTCTTACTTTTTGCCTGCACTGAGATATGCATGCCACATAGGAAATCTATTCAGTGATTCACCCGAATGTGCATGATTTATTGATTCTTACATTTTCAGTCCTTCAGCAGCCGTTTCACAAAACATTTCAAATTATCTGTCGCAACATTTTCTGGGACACAGGTGACCAAATTCTCTAAATCCTACTTTTACCTACTTAAATCAGTTAACTCTTTGTAGCAAGCATGGGCAGAAAAATGTTTTGTGTAGGATTTAGTTGTGGTACACACTGGATTTTAAAACAAATTCCTACTATCAACTATGTTGTCAAATGAAAAATATAAAACATTTAAGATTTAGATTTGTGTTGTACTCCTGCCTGAAAGATATTTGAAAAAAAGATAAAGCTAAACTCAATAACAGACCATTTATTACTACTCACAACACATTTTGATTTAGAAGCTATCAAAGCTGTATAACTACACTCACATCTCACATCAGAATCTTTCACAGCAAAAAAAATCTGTATGATTGCTTCAACCTTAGTGATCAATACATTCTCCAGCTAGTGGTTTTCACAAATAATCCTCATAATCCTGATTTTGGATTATATTAATTAGATTACATCATGCTCTTTTGCAATAGACACATAAAACACTTGTCATCAATCCCTGATAAAACATGCATCACTTTGCATCCAGAAAAGTCATTCACTATTCATATCATATCAAAGCTACCTTGAAATGATAAGGTAATACTGAATGACCATAGAGAAGGAATGCGCTTTTATGATTTTTTACTGAGCCTTTTCTCTCCTGTCTCTCTCTCTCTCTCGATTTCTTGCCGTGCTCCAATCTTTTCATTCCATGGGTTTGCTGCATGACTTTAATAGCCTCTTCCTCTCCTCTATTGCCATTTTCCTCTCTTTATAGCAAGTCCCAGTCTCTTACCAATACCTTCAACATTCCAGAAACCCCAGCGCCACGAGCCAGCCTTAGCCAGGATGAGGTGAAGGCCGAAACCATACGCAATCTACGCAAATCTTTTGCCAGTCTCTTCTCAGACTGAGACGGCATAAGCCCCCCTCCCCTCTTCCTGACAGAAAGATGGACAGACAAACTGAAGGACAGATTCCCCCAACAAACAAGGACCAACAGGATGCCGTCTCCAATTCATGTGCATTGACCCTGATATGAAAATGTGCACACTTGTCACACTCACTGCCTAAAAAATCTTTTAAAATGAACAAAAAGTAGAACACAGTAAATTAAGGCACTGATGTCTGAAACATTCCTTGCCTCGCCTCAAGCTTAAGTCATTTACTCATCGTGTCGCACAAAACAACACCACACAAAAGCCTGTATATGCATGAACACATACACAAAAATAAGAAACAAAGCAAAACAATACTGCTCCCACTTGTTTGTTGGTGCCGTAAAGTCATTGTGATCTTTATGTTTGAATTTTGGTTGGTTTGCCGACCAACAAAATAAATTAAGGGACTGTACGAAAATTATTAGGGTGGGGATGAGTTTTTTTCCTTTTTTTTTGGTTAAATGTATTTTATAACAAAGCAAGGCCCTCATCAGTGTTATTCAATAAAAATAAGTTATAGCAAACATTTCAAAGTAGTGAAAATAAAGCCGATCTCTATTTTTAAATGAAGAGCTGCTAAGAGCGGCTATAAATACAACTTAGAGTCGCAAAATGGAAGAAGCAACAGCACTGTGCTGAAGGCCTTGTGCACTGCACTATTTTTACCCTGCCCCATATCTTCTGCATATGGCAGAATGCACCTCCATGACACACATTAAAAACCTTTTAAAATCTTTTTTATTTAACCATTTTATAGCCTTTTATCTAATTAATTGTGCAAATATAAAATATGAAATAAAATAATACATGGGGTAAAAAAAAAAAACTACCATTCCTTTAGAAAAAATAAAATTACAATACCCTCCCCACTGTCTGACCTCCACCCCCAATTTTTGTACAGTCCCTAACTCAGCACAGCCGCGCACATAGGATGTCCAGTGTTAAGCTATTGCTAGATCTGTTTGAGCTGTTGACCGCTCATGGTGATGTCTTAGCTGCATGCCAACAGGAGGCAATGGTTGCATTTTCCAACCCCTGACATTGGCGCTTGTAACTGTGTTGTCACATGTAGTTGAATTAGTTAGTAGAGTAACCTAGTAGGTGTCGTGAGTATGTTGTTGCTGCCCACTTTTCTTCCCTTTTTATGTCGCACAAGAACAAACGCCTGAAAGCTCTCCACTTCGTAAGCATGCCTTACACAGACACGTGCATCAGATCAAATGGAGTTGTCTCAGGGATGTCCAATTGATTGTGACACTTGTATGTGGGTGAGGGTCTTCCATTACAGTTTATTGTGGTTGTTTACCTATAGTGAAGGAAAAGCATGCATTTCAATGAGGTAGAATGTTTTTATTATTTCAAATGCATTTGCACACAGAGTATACTGCAAAATTATACTTGAATACAGTGGCACTGACTGATGTATGAAGTCTATATTTTCAGGTTTATTCGTCTGCCACTTGACAAAGCAACAACTCGGTGGTCCCACCCTGGGGTGCTGCTGTGTCTGTGACAGGTGTAGGATACAGCATAGGCAGGGTTGGCAACTGTTCAGGTACAGTTAGTGGAAAATTAGATTATTTACACAGACAGTTTCATTTCATATTCCCTTGATTTCAAAGCAATGTAATGTAAAAACCTCTGACTGTAAACCAGCTACAACTTTAGTGGATGTATAGTACGTGGATTATGTCAGGGTTTATCAGTTGGTTAGTGCATTTGATTTTGCACTAAAGTAACATGTAGAGTTTCTGCTTCCATAAATGCCTCCTGGTTTTCAACGGGTTCATGGTCTGTGAGAAGAGGCTTTACAATAAAGAATGGAATAATGTTAAAGTATAGGAATGTCAACTGTGGGATGCACCTCCGCAGTAGATTTAGCACTTCTTGTCACCCCTCCTTCGCACAACCCTTTCTTCGATCACTACTCTGAAAATCCGAACTGTTACTAAAAAAGGATTCTGTTTCCAGGCACTAAAAATGTCTTCCAGAAGGAGTGCTTTCCATTCGAATGTTGACGTAGTATGGCAATATCATGCTTTTTAGAGAAGACCCAATAGCCAAAGGTATAAAGGAGTCCTGGTCCCCCTGCAGATTCTCCATGCTGCCTGTGTTTATCAGTCTATTTGTGTAGCCACAGTGACCCCTTGTGCTCAATGGTGCATAAATGTGTGAATGTTGTTCTGTAACTGGTCAAACCAAATAGATGTGTTGTACAGAGCTCTGAGTGATGCAGATCGTCACCTTTATCTCCTGCTGCTATTTGTGCTTGTTGATATTATGTGAGTCTCTAAGCTCTTCAGCTTTTGTTTTTAAAACTTTAGCAATTTTGTTCCAATTATTTTGTACATTCTTCATTTTTTACTATGAGGCAGGACTATCTGGGGCTTGTATGTTTATGCATTAGTGATTCAGGGCTTCATTTTTAAATTTTACAGTGACTCAGTGTCAGTACGTGACTGTCAGATATATTGTGGCACAGCCTACTGCCAAGAAAATCAGTAAGAGCAGCCTTATGTAATTGTTACACTGAGTGTGTAATTTATGAAAATGAGCCATCATAATTAGCATGGATGGTTAACTTTAAAAAATGTCATTCTGTCACTCAGAGGTTTCTTCGCCATATTAAGACGTACCATTTTCCATGGCACCTCTTGAGACTGACAGGATGAGCTGTGACAGCAATGCAAAGAAATAGTTTTATGTATTTATGTTTTTGATATTCACAGATTTTTTCTTACATTATTTATAGTGGATATATTTGACCGTGAATGTACATTATTTTCTTTGTTACAGCTAGTTCTATTGTTTTCTAAATGCATTGTATAATCATTGTGAAAAAGATTAAATCCTTACAAATCTGAGTGGAACTGATTGTCAGTCGATGCCTGCCGGATTTAAAAACATGCATCATAAATGTAAGTGCAAGAATCAAACAGCTGAGGTTTTTGTTAATCAAAAAATAAGATACTGCATACTGTAAATCATGGTGGATTATTGAATTAAATGTAAAAAAGAATATTTGATGTTATATGCAATGTAGCTATATTATGTGAAAATGAGTATGTTATTAAAACATGCACAAATCTAATAAAGTCTATGACCAACAGTGGCTGTATTTGGGTTTGCTGACTGAATATAGTATAGTAACATCCTCTTATGTTGTTCCTCTGATGTTTGCACCCATAATGTAGGTTTTCTACGTTTAAAGAGTGTTGTATGTTGTGTGGCAAAACCATAAAAACATGTCTTATCTGACAAAAAAAAACATGGTATGAAATGGATGAAATGCATGTTGTAAACTATAAAGGGAGCACACTTTGCTCAGCTGAACAGTGTTTTGCACAGTAGTTGTAATAGCAGTCGTACTAATGCAACCACAAGGTGGTGTGGGCCTGCAGTCTCACTACCATAGCCTTCAATTCTGCACAAGATTAATCAGGTTATATAATTTGTTTCACACTGTTGTAATGAGGACACACTTTAAGTCTCTATCTGTTTGATCAGAATCATTCATTCAATTACTTACAATATGTGCATTCCAATTTAACAGGGAGATAGATAGATAGATAGATAGATAGATAGATAGATAGATAGATAGATAGATAGATAGATAGATAGATGTCAATAAAAATATTCTTATTGCTACAGTTCAACTGCTTAGGATTTCTACTTTCTAGAAATGAAATGTTAGTGAGTCACAGACTATTGAGCCATTATTATGTCTGCAGAGACGAGAGTTTTACTGGAGTTTGGTCTTCCATAAACTCAAATGAGGTCTAATTTTCATTGGGTCTTCTGAGACCCATTTTAATTACACAATTCTGAGTCATAATCACACAGAAAACACAAATACCAATGTGTGCATAATCCTATTAAACAAAACTAATCTGGCACATACGAACAAATGGCTCCCTGAATGCCACTCATCATACTTTGCCTATGTTTTCTCCGTACAATAATGGCCTAATTCATGGTGTTTTGAGGAAAAACACATGCATTATGTTCCAATATCTTTTGGGCTTTCATTAGGGCTGCAAATCTGAATGGGGCAGCTGCAGCTGAGAGACACCAATAGTATTATGCATCCCCAGTCAAAAGAATGACTGTTTTTTACAAATCAATGACTGCATCTACAGCTGAAACAAAGACCTGAAAATTGAGACGCTTTACTTTCCCTCATCCAACTATAAAATGACCTGCCCTGTCAAACTATTTTGGCTGGTAGGTTTTATACAATGAGGGAGCAAGCTCAATTTTAATCACCAAATGGATCAATTTCTTTTTCCTTTGAAAGTTTTCATTGCCGACAAAAGTGTCTGGACTGCAAAATCCAATTTGCAGGCAGGATGTTATATAGCAGCTCGCTCCCGAAAGGTCAGTGTGGTTTTTAAAGCTCTGTCGCCTTGCCTGCACTTCTTATCTAGCAGCCCAGTGGTCCGTACTATCCTCTCCTGACAAATCTAGGTTTGGTTAGCAGTTCAGATGCTCATCTGATCAGGAAAGATGATTTCATGTTGAACGTGTTCTGGAAGATAATCACATTCAACTTTTTTGGCATCTAATATTGTAAGCCAGCATCAATCACATCTCATATATACTTCACATTTGAGCCTACACTGGCAAATGAATGCCTTTAGTATCTTGATTGAAAACAGCAGGCTGTTATTGGACAGTTTATCACTATCTGGCATACTAAGCCATCCATTCACAAGAATATGATGAATAAATGTGACTTTTTCCCACTATAGTCACACACGTAATCATTCTAATACAACTTCAGACTTTGCAGGTCACAAATAAAGGATTCAAGGGTATTGCCAGCAATATTCTTGTTCTGTTACGGACAGAGAGAGTACAAAAGGGGAGGGGCACTCACGACTTCTTCTGTGAGCCAGGATATTTCTAGAGCTGACCCATTTAAACAGCTCGGAGAAGCTGCGAGCACAGGTGCATCTGGATGGCTGCAACTGCCATCCTGAATGCGTAATTACATACATTAAGTGTCAAAACTGATTTGCACATATAATTTGATGGGTGGATGTGCAAACTACGCAGGATTTCAGTGCGAAGTATTCCAGGCATGGGGGTCAGATCCCATTAGATTCATTCATTTCAAATACTTAAACAGAACCAAGTGTTCTCACTCATTCTTATTCTTTTATGAGGGGAAAAGAATAGCAAATGTCAGCCCACAATTAAGTTGTTTTATTCAACAATCAGATAGTAGCTTTTGAATAGAAAGCAGTGGCTGTTACAGCTATTATACATGGCCTACAGCCTTGCACAATTAGTGCAACTCAGTACTGCTTTGCATTGTGCTGCTGTGGGATGGAGAGGAGAGTGAGAGATATCCATATTTAGAAGGACCTCATTGATTCTTCCAAACTGAGGCACAAAAGATTTGTTGTCCGTCCAGTCTTGAATAGCGGGACCTTAATGACAGCCCTGCATAATAAAACCTCCTGCTGACCTCAATCAGTGTTTGAAAATCTGATGAAACTGAGCCAGAGCATTTTGCTCCGACTGTAATATAACTGCATTCTGTCTCTGCGTTGTTACATAACAATATCACAGTGACAATGCACAACCACAAATAATTCACACCATCAGGAGCCCTCGGAAAGAAACTGCGCCCACCAAGAGGCCCGTCCCTTCATTCCAAATGTGTTTCCCCTTTAATAAACTTGCACACATGACTGAGTGATTCCTTAGCCAAAATGGCAGATGATGAAGGATGAGAGAGGAGTGTGTAGTAAAGATTTAATTAAGACTCACCATGGGATGCCTTACTGTGACTCCAGAGACCAGGACAGAGGAGTTTGTGTTTGCTCACTGCAGCTGTGAATAATATCTACACTATTCTTATTTTGACCTACATGTACTGAGAGGAGGATCTGAGAATATGCCCACATGAGCGCAGGTCTTTCTTCCTGCTTTATTTTCACCGTGAGGCTTCCAGAGGGGGTCTCCTTATGGTAAACCTTATGTTCACTTTAAATTATCGGTCTCTGGTGGAGATAATCAGGGACATAAGACATATCTACACTGAACGTGTCCACAAATCGTACAGTGGATGTGAAGCTGCACTGCTGAATCCCTCCCGCGGCGCATTTGCAGATTGCTCAAGGTTTACAAGCAATTTTCGCCTTGCTTCGTCTTTGCCTTGTGACGTAGATTTTTATGGTCTCCATGGAAGACTCCCATCAGCACTTTACTTCATTCCCTTTGAAATCAATTCAGTCTCTTTTGCTCCTACTCAGTGTGGGTTACCATGGATACCTCTCCCAAATGGTTTGGCTTGTACATGAATTTGTTTATGAGTGTTACTTGGAGTGGATTGGAATGTTCTTTTTTTTGTGCAGCCAAAGTAAACATAATTTGCTAATTAAGCATAGCAAAATTACACTCAAATGGTTTTTCTATTCTATTCTATTCTATTCTATTCTATTCTATTCTGCAAGTGTCAAGATACGGAGGGCTCCATTTGGTGAAGGTTTCTCCGAGGAGTGATCATGAAATCACTTCTTTTACAAACATTTTCCACCTTTCCAACATGCAGTATCAGCCACATGAGGACACCAGTAAGAGTTCCTCCAGTGCACTCGGGAAAAGCCTAACAATCCGCTGAATATAATCTAGTCTGATCCACCAGGAATCAAAGCTATGCCAACGTGGCTTCTTCATTTCCCCGTTGAGCCAAAAAAGCATCCAAATACTTCACTTGGCTACATCTAAATCCTCATAAAAACACGCGGTCTAAGTGGTGTGCGCCTTATGTGAACCGCCACAACTGTAAATCGTGTCTGGGGCAAGAAAGTTGGCAGGAGAGGATTGAGTGGTTTAATTTGTTGAGGACTTAATCAGGGTTCATTTGGGATTAAGGGAAGACTGGGTGCATCTCCCACTGAGTCTCTAGATTCACTGCTGCTGCATTTCACTCCCCTCTTGAGTCCACTGAATCGGAGGATCTACATATTTCATACGGGGCACGAAAGATCTCAAGGAACCACCCACATTCAAACGTATGTCTTTCCAAGAGGTCTAATTCTGGATGTGTGAAATATTTACCACTGCAGGGACCGTAGACAACATCCCAAGCATCCCTGGGGATTTCTCGTGAAACAGTCAAGCTGAAATGTGTTTGCCTCAACATCTCTGTCTAATGTGTTTTCCTTGTTTCCTCTCACATATCATTACAGTCCAAAATAACCGAAGCTGAGAGTTGCTTTGTATTAGCCTGCCACACTGGCTATTTTGGGCTGGACTTTGTAAGCAATGGGGCTTGGCTGTGTGTGCATCCCAGCATCTCTTATGTAATTCCCTCCAATGGGAACAAAGAAATCAGAGAGAAAGTTTGTCAAGAGTTACTTAATCTTACATAGAGTTAATTGGAGACAGCTGGAGAACTGAAGGTTGTTTACTGTGCCAGCATGAGCGGGGAACAGTGCAAGAACAAAGCAGAACGTCCAGATTCTTCCTTATGGCTCATTATGGCTGGTATGTCAGAGCAGCATGAAAGCTTGTGTGAGCATAGGAGGCAGAGTGAAGCAGAGTTCTGTTGTTACTTCGTGGTGGTGTAACTCTGATTGATCCCTGTCAGAGGGGCCTCTAATCAACAGAGAGCCATTGATTTCCTCTCCACAGAGCCTACGAGGTGCCTAAGACACCTGCTAGCAGCCAGCTGACAGACACTTATGCCTGCTAACCAACAGCTGACACAAACTGATGCCAATGCACTGTGCTGGAGAGGGTGAGTCACACATGCTCAGATAGATCCCACTCTCAGGGATGTTGGATGCTGCACAATGTGAGATCCACTGTACTGTCATTCTGAATCATATCTCATGCACGTGGTATGTCACAGATGGAGTCTCGGTTAGCTATGGTGTTTTGTAACCAGGATGCAGGCAGGAGAAGTATAGATAACAAAAAAATCTGCTGTGCGCAAGCGGCGCAAAGCTGTCCTTCCTGTAACAAAATGAGCACTGTCATAGCTAAGTATCATTGCGATCTTCAGCCTGATCAGCACAGTTCGTCTGTGGTGATTTCTATCTGCCGTGAGAGTGCTTTAGTAAGCAGTTTTCCAGCGGCAGTCACATGCTCCGGGGCCGGGGCTCACAGCCAGCTGTCCCCATCATCAATTCAGACAATGCAGAAGGCTGTGGCGAGGTGAGACTTCGGGGCAGATGTGTGTGGCATGGGGCAGGCGAGAGAAAGCACAATGTCACTGTGTTTTTCATCTTGCAAGAGCGTAAACAACAAAGACGATGCGTAAGCAAGATCATGTTGTATCAAAGAAGATTTCTGTGCTGTATAAGGGAATTTTATTCTACCTGAATGTACTGTATGTACAATGTCTGAGATGTTCTACAGACTCAGGTCAAGTTTTGATAAATAGTCATCACACTACAATGATTAGTTGATTAATCGATCAATAGAAATGTAACTCTTTTTTTTTTAAATCATTGAATAACCTTTATGCCATTTTCAAACAAATGCTGAACATTTTCTAGTTCAAGCTTCTAAAATGTAACAATTTGATGCATTTCTTTGTCACACATTATGAATGTTTTTGTGTTTTGGCATATAAGGCATTTGAAGATGTTACTGTGCTATGGGATATTATAACTGTTTTACACAATGCTCTGACATTTTATAGACAAGAAATTAAGGTGGCACATTCATGGATAAAGAAAATAATCCTTACTTGCAGCCTCACATCACTCATCTACTTCCATCACAGTAAAGTACAGAATTACAGTATGTTGGCACAGGACTGCGTTCCCTCATCACCATGTCTAATGCATGTCCAATAGTGTAGGAGGAGGACCAGATGTGACCAGTCAAGTGTAGGAGAGGCCCAGTTCTGCAGGCAGTCTGTCTGTAAACTTTCTAAAAATGTAAATGTCATAAAGTGCCTCATGATGAGCAGAGCTGATTACAAACCACCTTCCACTGCAGGATGAGCAGACAGCCAGCAGCTCCCCCCGGAAGTGTCCATGCAGTCGTCCTCGGGGCTCCATATTCAGAGACGAACAAGAGACCGCATTGCCGAGACTGAACACCCACCCCAGCCTCCCCCCAACACCCCCCGACTCCCCCCCCTCCCAATAAAAACACGCACAACCACGCCCCCAGAGGCACGCGCACAAGCGCAGGCTGAGACACACCTCCTCCTTTCCCTCCATCACACACACACACACACACACACACACACACACACTCTCAGGAAGGCATAAGCGAGTGTGAGAGCGTCGCTGGTGAAGCAGACAACATGTAAGGCAGCATGAAGGACGGCTCTGCTCCGGGAGGCTCACGGCAGGTGCGGTAGCGGTGAAGCTGCACCTCGGGAGGCGCGGGTGGAGGTGGGGGGGGGGACAGCCTGCCTGCTTCACCATGTCCATCGCATCCGATCAACTCACTGGCGACACGGTAAGGCCCCTCGTCCACTCGCGAAATCTTACATCTCCAAAAAAAAAAAAAAAAAACTTCGCCGAACTCATTCTCCCTTTCTGCTCCCCGCCCGGCCTCTGTCCTGATCTGAACCCTCTTGTTTCCCCGCAAATGATGTCATTCATTCCGGGCACAGAGGCATTAGGTCAGCCACAAAGGATGGAGGGCCGTCCGTGCCGCAGCACCAAAATAAAAGGGGTGCTCAAGTGCGTTAGAGCAAGTATTTGGTAACGCTTGAGGGCTGAATGCGCCTCGGTGTGGCCCCGCAGGGAGGCGAATCTGCATCACGTTTGTTATTGTCTGGAAAACCGTGCAAAGAGAGGGTAGAATACAGTCTTCCAAGTTGTTTTTAGTTCCAAATAGGCAAGCAGATGAATAGCCCAGTTAATATGAGAGTATGCGTAGAACCATAACCTCATAGCCTACAACAAAAATATAGCACAGTAAAATGCTGCATTTGGGCTCTATAAATAGGCTCTTACAGGCATATGAATGGTACATCCTTTATAAACACCAAGATAAAGTCGCACTTGTGTGTCACAGATGGATTTTGCCCACACAGAGAACATTAGAGCAGTTCACATTGATCATGAGTCCATGTTTTCAGACTGTGCCCTCAGTGTGCAACTCCAGGAGTGTTTCATGGTTTTCTTTGCTGTGTGCTGTAGCCATGGAGACAGTATGTGGCATGTGGTTTTATACAGCTAGAAAGTGTAGTCCTTCTATTGAAGAACAGCCTTAGAGCGTGAAGATGAGTAGAGGAAGGAATGCATCCATTAAGTCAGTCTAAGCATCTTGTTTAATCTTAAAAACAAATCTGCTATCTTATCTTTCTCTTATCCTTAATCCCAGATCAGTGTGATCAAACACATTAACGCTTTTCTACAGAAAAAGCAGCATAACATTTCGTCAGGGACATAGAAGTGCGTGTGCGGTGGTCAACAGTGACCTATTGTAGACCTAGATAATTAATTCTGATGTTTTATTAATGGCTTAAGGCATTTATATAATGTAGCAACCCTATTGGGGTTTGTGTATTAGCTGTGCAGAGCTATTTTTACTGTATCTTTGCAAACCCATCGTTACAACAATAGTGGGAGCTATTGTTCACAAGCAGCAATGTATTAAAGCTGTGTGGTAGATTGTGTTAGTGAACTACTCCAGGGCTTCACAGACCTTTTCATGTCAAGGACCCCCACAATAGATACACATTAGACCACAGACCCCCAATTTAAGAGGATGTTGTCTAAAAGGAATCTCCTCTAAATATTGTTTTTAATCTTTAGGTTTGAAAGTAATAAAGTCTCTTTAGTCAAACAATGATCAAACTGATCCCCGGACCCCATTTTGAAAACCACTGAACTACTCAAACACATCCTGCACCTTTTATGCCTATTTTTATACTGTACAATGAAAGGAAGCCTTGCCATCTTGCTGACTCCTCAACTCATTCATTTAACCTCTATGATGATTGAAAGTAAGATGGAAGTAACCCTTACCCCTATTTAACGGAATATAGTAACTTCAGTACCCCCAAGTGACCCAGAATTAGTCCCAAATTTTATTCATATTATAATGACATTCAGAGCCGTTGATTAGACAATAGTGACCATAGTCCCAATGGTGATAGAAAAACTGGTAATAGTACGATATGTACTGTACTTTCCCCCAGCAGACTCTTGGGAAAAAATTTTCTGCAGGAGTTGAAAAGATGGGAAGATGTGCTCGTATACTACAGTGCATTTTGTTCCTCCATTGTTACAACAAATATGGAATTGTGAAAGCCAAAGTGAAACCTTTGAATTACTTTTTCATCTGAAACACAAAGCTGATACTGTATATACAATTGTTATCCTAAATTTAGGTGATTCATCTTGCTTAAACATTGATCTGGTACTAATTTGCAGTGTTTTACTCACTGATAACCATTCATGCAAATCTAGATTTCTTCTTTTAGAGGTATTTTAAAATGAAATAAATAATCATTTTATGCAACTGTAGCTGCCGTGTTTCTTTTTATAAAGGGGAGAAAAATACACACACAGGTGTCTTTGAAACAAAAAAAATCTAAGGGGCCAAGCTAAAACAGTGAATAACAGTGTTGGTTAGTCTGTCGAGGTTGGTCTTGTGTGAACAGACGTGATATTTAGGTGTGTTGTGGAGACATGACAGCGAGATGGCTGGTCAGTGCTCTCTCTTCACGATGAACAGATGGTAACTCAGGGTTAGCCTGTGGGTGGGTGCCAACAAGAAAGCCCATGTGTGTGTGACATATAAATCCATTGTTGGTTTTGTCCATGATAATATTTGAAGGCCTAAAAAAATACTCTGAATGTTCTTTAAGCTGAGATTAACAGCAGTTGTCTGTATATTATTTATTTATAAGATATGAATAATTCAAACAGTAAAACACGGAAATGCTTTGTTGAACTGCATTCTTTGAGAATTTAATGGTATAGTCACTGTCTAAAACTCAAATGAACTTTTAATAATAATTTTGTTTAGATTTTAATGTCTTTAATATGTAATTTAATGGTAGACCAAGACATACTACAGTAATGCAGTAAAATTACTATAATTTGTCTTAGATTATAGGCTATTTAATAAGAAATAATTATCTTGTGATATTAGCTTGTGATATTATTGGCTCCAATTGTGTTAATCTTTCAAACAACTGTTTGAGTAAAATTCAAAATAAAGATTTTTTTATATAATATATAGTATAATTTCATGCAAGTAATGTTTTTTTATTTTCTTTTAATAAAAGAATGAAGTATGGTAGTATAGTTGGCAGTGAAAGATGATGTGAATAGCTAATTTTAGCATGCTGTGTTTCCAGTCTCATTAGAATTAAAAATGAACTCAAATAATGACTGGTTGTCACATTGCTCGGATACAATGTTGTATTGTGGCTGGTATGAATTTAACTTGGTTGGTAAATGAGCAGCTACATCTGTTACATTTATACACAGTCATCACTTACATTCAGATTCAGCCCTATAGATGGTTTTAAATAAAAAGTATTAAAGTGATTGATGATTGATTGTTACGCAACTTAATTTACAAACAACTTACAGTCTGCCTCTTTTTAGCAGAACATTTACCCCACATCTATACATTTAAATTGCATTGAAGTGTATTTGTTTTCATTTATCTCTTTCTTTCCACAGGCTGTGTTGATCTTGAATCACACTGAATGGAGAGCATTGAAGTTCCTTTAAGATGACACGGACGCATCCCCCTGATATACTGGCATCGACTCTATATCGGGACTTTACTCTAAATCCCCTTACTGACCACTCCATTTCTCTCCACTCCTCCCGGCAATGTGACTTAAAAATGATCGACAAACCAGAAATCATCAACAAAAGACACTGCCGTAGCTTTGACTTCATTGAGTCACTGGATGACCCGCAGTCCTTCTCTTCCTCAATGGAGTACCCTTACAAGAGGACTGAGCATCAGACATTAAACAAAGATGTTATGTGGAATGGACTAGATCAACCGGGGCACCTTCGCTTTTCATCTCCAGATCTTTTCAACACCAGGCAGTTCCAGCAGCACACCACCCAGGACAAAACCAGCCATCTTACATGGACAGATTCTAAAAAGAGAACAAGATCTAAAAGCGCTCCAAGAATTAAGGCCACCCTCACTCCTGTGCCAATCTCAGTATCTCCTCCAGGAGCCGGGAAGGGGAGGGATGCACCTCAGGCTGCATCAGATACCTTAAGGACTTCTGAAACACATCGAGAATCGTACTCTTCAAACAGGGCTTTTTTGAATGATGTGCATCCTATCAAACTGCAACCTCATTCTCCCCTCTATGTCTCAGACTGTTTTGAGGAGGATAAACCAGATAAACCAGCCATAACCCCTCATGTCAGGTGCCGTGTGGACATTAAACCAGATGCTGCTGTACTGCAGCACACATCTAGACAGGTTCCCAATGTACGGACTGATCATCTTTGGCAGAGATACTCCCAGGCCAGTAGCAGTAGAGGTTTGTATGTACCACGACAGATTGTCTCCTCACCAACGCCCACTCCAAGCGAATGCTACAGTGGAGATTTTAGACAAGGATACCACTATACCACCAGCATGTCACCCATCTCTTACCAGCATCTAGACATGCACAGAATGCCATCGCCAACAGCACCATATCTGAGTCAAGAACAAAGAGCTTATTCAAATCCTAACATACCAACCAAATTTTTCTATACAGAGGACCCTGTTCGGTACCCAGTCCATCCCTATTCTAGAGCATACTTTCAGGATGATCGGTCCAGTCTAACCAGCCATGGAAGTACAATGACCAGTCAGTATGATCCAAGGACTCGATGGGTGCACACCCTTCCTGTCAGGTCGTATTACACAGACCACCTTTCCAACAGAGAGCCAACACACTCTGTATATAGTAGACCTTACTCCACAAGTGAGGCAGGGTCATACTTTTCCCAAACTCCACTATCTAGACCTTACTATGGAGAGGACAACCGGTTCAATCCATACCATATGAGTAGCTCAAGGTTGTTTTATTCAAAACCGTACAGCTCTCCCGAGGAGCAGTACTTTCCATCAAGGCCATATCATACTGAGGGTCGCCGACGCCCTCGGATGTCCCAGGCCTTTTCAGATGACTGGTATCGCTCAAGTATATCTGGATACTCTAACCAGTCCTCTCAGCACACACCACCGAGAGTGAGGCAAGACCCCAGTATACCCCCATGGTTTACTAACAGCTGTGTGGAGACAAGTAGACTTGGAGCAGAGGTCAAAAACCACTCCAAGTCTTGGGACAATATTTTGTATCCACGGCATGACAGAGAGCAATCAGTACCCCGTGGACGAAGCTATGAGAACCTGTTTTACCAAGCAAGGCATGGAGCGGCCTCTGATATTACATCTCAACCTGTCATACTTAACCTCTCAAGTTCACCGAGGCGCTACGCTGCGCTTTCGCTCTCTGAAACCTCGCTAGAGAGGGGCTCAAGCAATCCATGGAGGAATACCAAGAGTGGGCACTGGTTTGTAACTCCTGAGATTACCATAACAGACAACGACTTAAATGCAGGCAACAGCAAGCGGCGTGATGTGCACTCTGTCAGCTGGGATTTGTTGGATGGTGAAAAGACGCCATCCCCGAAAGTAGTGCATCAGAAGCAGTCATCCAACACAGCGGACATAAGCAAAGACAGGAAACACAACAACTTCTCCCTCCAGCAGAGTCTAGAGCAACTGGACGAACTCTTAGCTGATTTGGTTGTTGATTACAAACCACCAACGTGCAGAAAGTCAAGCGAAGACCTTTTAGACCAACTAAAACAGTTGATTACTGAAGACGATGACAAAGACAGAGGATCTTCTGGACTTGAAAACTTAGGATGTCTGAACACACAGCTCCCATCCTCCAAATCCAGCCCTGACACAATCAAAGACCCTGATAGTGGATGTGATGCTTTACAAAGGAGTGCAGAAGAATGTTCTCCAGACCACAGCACAGATGAAGATGACACTATGGTGTGTGCTAACAAGAAGTGCAACCGGTCTGAAAGCATGTTCAATGCCTGCTTGTACTTCAAATCTTGTCACAGTTGCTACACCTTTTACTGCTCACGAAACTGTCGCAGGGATGACTGGGAGACCCATAAAGAGACCTGTCTGTACGGTCGTGTCAACAGTGTGTGTCGACACACTCTTAAGTTCTGCAGAGAGAATTCAGAGATCCACAAAGCTTTCTCTCGCGTTGCTAAAGCTGGCTATCTCTCCAGAGGGAGAGGCGTTCTCTTTCTGGGTTTTGCTAATCCAGAGACAGCTGACAACTTCCTGCAAGTTGGGCTTGAAAGCCTCCTCATGTCTCCCACGTACTTATCTCTCAGAGAGCTGGATGGCTTCAAGGACAACCTAGGCGAGTACTGCAAGGAGCTGCAGCTTGCAGGTAATGAGTACGACCCCAATGAATGTTTCCTTCTGAATGTATCCGTAGCTGTCGGTGAACTAGTGCCTAACAGACCTTCACCAAGGGTTCAAGCACCAACAGTTCGAAAATATGCAAAGGTATCCTTGGCCTCCTCAAGCCCTGACAAAAAGGTACTCAAGAAGGATAGTGAAATGGAAACTCTCATCCTCACTCCGCCTCCGGGCACACCGGACATTGACAAAGAGGGGGAGGAGGGAAGAAAAGCTAGAGAGGTGTGCTTTGTCAATATCCAGCGTGAGCTCAGGACCAGAGGAGTCTTCCTTCGTCACGAGTACCCCAAAATCTATAATCAGCTGTGTGAGTTTGTGGAAAGCAACAAAAGGTTCACTCCAACTACAATTTACCCAATAGATAAGAGAACGGGGAAACAGTTCATGTGCATGATCATGGCTGCATCCGAGCCAAGAACACTGGACTGGGTGGGTACGCCTCATCTCTTGGATGATATTATATAGTATAGCACTAAATAGTAATGATAATGATGTCAGCACCACTAAATGTACATACTGTAAATACATAGTGTGGTTTAGCAAATTGAACATTGGTATGGAAATATGTGTACATATGTGACCAATCTCTCTTTCTGGCTCTTATTTCTCTCGGATGCCACACATACAAACACTCACACACACATACACTATATACACACATTTTTAAAGGTTGCCCTATGTTGTTAATGGCTTGTTTTGATCCTGTTGCACTCAGAAGAGTTAATAGCCTGCATGTAGACTAGGCACAAACCCAGTTATCCAGGTGTTTAAGATGTGAAAATGTATGATCTGTGCAGTTTCTGCAGACAATGTATGAAGCACACAATATTTATGGAGTACACATCTCATTGCCACCACATAATAGTAGGCACAGCCAGGTCTCATATTGTAACAGTCATCCACTATTGATTTCTCCAAAAATGTTATATCAGAAATTTATATTATAACTTGTCACAGTGGTTGTAATATTACAACTGTTTATTAGTACGTAAGTATTATTTCCTAAGTATACTGTAGTTGTGTGGGTATTTTTTTTATTATTATTGCTATATTAGTTATTGTTTGATAGACAAAGAAGTACAATCAAACCACCTATGTGTTTTACCACTTGATTAAGAATTTCAGTTGGAACTTATTTCATCTCGTGATAAGACTTGATGTCATTCTTGTATAAATTGCTTTGTTTGAAAGTGGCCTTCAGTCGAAAAAAAAAAAAAGCATTTGACACAAAGCAATGTATAGGTTTAGCTATTTCTAAAGGCTTGACAGCTCTTGACTTAGGTTGTTTGAACTACCATTGTAAATGAACAATTATTTTGCTCAAAGCATGTTATTTATATTCAGGTATTTTAATATTGATATTGCTTATAATTAAATTGATTATGTTAATGAGATACCATTTGATGCTTAGAAATGTAAGAGGTATATATATTGAATATTAGATCATTTGAACATCATGACCTTGAGACCTTATTGTAACTAATACCACAGTATGTTCTTAAACAATATGCAATAAAAGAGCAACCTTAACATCTATATTGTAAAATCCTATTTTATTATTAATATTGAATAATCCCTTGGAGCCAAGAGCTGCAAAGACTTTGCACTAAAACATAAATGATAAAATGAGAATGTTCCTAACACAGCTGCAGCACTGATATGATGATATGCCTGCTTCCATTGCCATTGTTGACTAATCTAAGGTTGCTCTTTTACTTGATTATATATATCTTTGTGCAAGACCTTCCTCAACTTTATATTTTGTGATGTTTATAACCCATATATATATAAATATATAATAAATGGAATTTAACAAGTGAACTCTTGGCTTTGCATTTCTCTTCCTCAGTATGCGTTAATATATCATTTGTGCATTTGAACAGAAGGGTAAATAATACAGTTCCCATCACTAGGATTGATACACACATTGATCAACGTGCCTGAAGACACGAGGACCTTGCCTGTTTTTCATACATTGTTTTATGACACATACAGAAGTATTCAAACAAGAAAAATATGAATCAACCCACTCCCTTAAAAGGCAGACATGTATGTATGTTGCATAAGAATAAGAATGTTTATTTGGCTTTTTATTAAGAGCAAAAACTGTATCAGAACACAAAATGCCAGTAGACTAATCTTTCAAAGTCTATTGATCAGATACCATCATGGCACCAAGATGCCAGTTTACAGTCATCATCTTTTACAAAATTACAGGATTAACTGTTTTAATAAAATGCAAGTAACGTTTTAAGACACAAAATGTAAAATAAATGAGTACATTTTGATGAAGACATGGTATTTGTCAGAACACTAGTGGTTGCTGCCTAATAAAAGCTAGAACAATAACTGTGTGCATTCCTCCAGTTCCTGTTTCATTGTCCTTTCTGCTGAGGCACTGGTTTGAGTCTTAAATTTGCTGATGCGTGGGAGATTCCTCTGTCCTTCCTAGTGTGCTGTAACATGTCTGATTCATGTTACTGTAACATGTTGCTTACTCAAGGATTTACAATGTTTTCTTCTGTTATTAGACCACCACCTAGTGGGATAATGCATGTATTACGTTTTTTAATCCATTATGAGCAGCACTTTACCCACAATTATGTCTATAATTTATTCAATTGGACCACACACAATCTCACACACGCACACGCACACACCTGTTTATTATTCATTAAGACAGTGTATTAATAATGCCTTATATTTGCATTCTGCTCTCTTTATTGAAAACTGTCCCTTCAAATTATCAAAATGAAAAACGTGAGGTCTTTTTGTTTAGCCTGTGTTATTGTACTACATTGTAATATTACACAACTGTCAGGGGATGAAGTTCGGGTAAATGTGCTGCGTCATTCTCCTTTTGAACCAGTGTAGCTCTGGATACTAAGAAAACGCACCTCAGTCAAAAAATGTGTTCCAATCCACTCAATTATGGACAAGCTTATGTTGACAGTGTAGTGTTTATATCACTCTTTTAATTTCCTGTAAATGTATAGATTGATATGATTTACCTGTAACTTTATAAATGAGAATGAAATGAATAGACAGTTGCATTCAAATGCATTAATAATATACACGCATTTGCTGAAGCATTATCTAATAGGTCAGCCCAATAGGTACACCATTTTTTATGTCAGGTGCCCACATGAACATATATTAATCTAAAGCTAATATGATGTTTCAACAGATTTAATTTAATTCAAGTGGATTTATTCCAAAGTCTTATTAGTTACGTAATGGCCTGTGTGAACAGGAGGAATGATTACAGCCAGCAAAGCCAATTTCAGTGCTCAAATGGGCAATTGATGATTGAAAAATTGTGAAACTATCCTTTAAACAACTTGAATATTTTCTTGTAACTCGGCAGCAGCCAAAACCAGGAGAGTACAGTAACAGAGTATTGTGAAATCAAGTTCAGTCAGCTTTATTTACAAAGAACATTTGAAAATATATTATGATGGCATAAAGCACTGCACAATTTCAATACCAAAATACAGTAAAAGAGTAAAATGATTATAAATGGCCTATGTGGACACCACAAAAACAAAACAGGAAGATTTCAGTCAGATATAAAATCCAGAGAGAGGATGAGCTATTGTCCCTTTTATTGCTTTACTATGGGATGCAGGCCCTGCTCTGCTGAATCTCAGGGGCATTTCTTTCATTGTTTGTCAGCGCTCAGTGGTTGGCAGGATCATATGTCTCATTTCTCAATATCATGCGCTTCATAACAGTTTTATTTTGAGAGAGGGCATACAAAGCGACACTTTGGCCAGGATGGTTGCCAATAAATTCAGACTGTGGCCGAGATACAACTGCTATTAGTACATTAAACTGTATTTTTACAAAATAAATACATAATAACAATAATCTAGTTCCCAGGAGTCAATCTACGTAAATGTTTATCACAGGAATATCATCCATCATCAAGTGATACATATCATTACCTTCTTGGAAAAGCCCCCAAATGAAGATATTTTAACTCAAAAGCATTACATTATTGTGACACATTAGTAAAGCATTGGATATAAATATCTAAAGGAGGCATTAGAAATGTATAAACTGTTTTAATTCCAATTTTTTCACTGGACTTAAGCCTGCCACTAGTCTACAATATGGCCATAACAGATGCTTTAATTAGTTTCCGTTTAATTAATGTGTTAAATTTGAAAGCAAACTGGGGTGTCAGTTGAGGTGGCCAGGCCTTTTTTTTAGGTGTGGCAGCTTCCAACCAATACCACACTTCTAGACCTGCCTCTGCCAATGCTACAAAATGACTTGTGTGACACATGATCAAGGCAGACTGACACTCGGGTATTTACAGTATTCAGGGTCAAACATCTTACTAAGTATAGAAAGAATCTGAAAAAAACAATGCTGCTATAGAACCATCACGACAAAAAATACATTTGGATGTTTCAACGGATGTGTACACTAAACTACTTTTAAACCCATAAAAAAAAAAACCTTGAAATAAGCATATCATTTTTTAAATTGGCAATGATTTTGTAAGTATGCCTTCACATAGAAATGTAATTTTAAACATTACACAGTAAGGCAGCACATACAGCATGTGAATCACAAAACCACAAAACACTGGCTTCTACTGTTGACCTTTTTAAACATTGCACCAGACTCTCATATCACAGCAGAACATGATGTTTAGGCCTCTTTTCTCTATTAGGGTGAAAGCTCCCTTTAATAACCCATTGCGCATGCGGGTTGCGCATGTCTCCTCGTGATGACAGCAAATGACAGCACTGTTCGCTCCTGCAGAAACCAGTGTGAGACGGCTAATCGCCACCAAACAACCCTTCTGACTCGAGAAATCTTACGATCAGCCGTGTGTAGAGGAACTGTGGACAACCGGCGCACGCTACTTACGCCCGGTGAGTTGCTGAATTTGTGGTAGCATCTTTTTGTTGCTCACTCAGGAGCTTCCAGCCCTCGAGCTAGGCTAACGTAGCTAACTAGCTTCTCGTTAGCTTACCCTTGCTTGACCAGCAGCGCCGAGTTTAACTGGGTTAACGTTAGGCTAGCTCGTTTACCTGTCTGTCTGTCTCTCTGTCTGTCTGTGCTCCTTCTTCAAATCAGTGCGAACACCGTCTTCTCTGAATGTAAGCTTACCGTTAGCACCCGTGGTCAGTTTCCTTGACTAGCGGCTGGGTTAGCTGACCTAACGTTAGGTTGCGTTGGTTCATTTGTTACGATTTCAACCCGTCTGACGGATGTTTGAGCCAAGTTTTAGTCACCCAGCAAGCTGTAACACACAACAACTTAACCTCACCCAGCTCTAACCGTCGGCTTCCTGGCTAAATGTTAGTAAGTTACACCATCAGAGCAAGGGCACTGGAAACTTAGCAGCACATTAAATGTTTTTTTTTTTTTGTTGCCCCCACCCATGGAGGGAATGTCTTAAGTTGGTAGCTTCATACCATAACCATCCAGCTTGTAAGGCCGTGGGGATTTAATAGCACACTGTCTATTTAACATCATAAATGTTTGAACACTGGATATTACTGTTAACCCTTTGTAGCGTTTTAAGTACCGTAATGTATCTCCCCATTTGCCCAATATTAATGTAGTTATTAGTCGTAGAGAAAAATAAGACAGGTTAATCAAGTCTTTTTTTTTTTTTTTTTTTATGAAGTTATAATGTTAAACATTGGCTGGGTACCCACTGGTTAAATGTGGGGTTTGGCTGCTGTTCTCTGTTTTTCTATCATCAAATTGAATGGGTTTTTTTATTTTGACAAAATAAGCTAATAAAGGATCCAAAGTCTCAGTATCTTATGACTCTTAGTTTAAATGATAAATGATGAAAATAATAATTAATTACAACCCAAATATACAGTTATTGCCCCCCACTTATACTACTTAATAACTGGCTTCACAGTGCACTGCTTCTGAATTATTCAAGCTCCATATCTGCTCAACACAAAAGGACTGAAATGTGCCAAATACCACATTACACAGCAAACCGTGCCTTTGCATTAAAGCTTCAGAAGTCGAGTTCAGTAACTCTTAATCATACTCAATCATAATCCGATTCAGGATCCGTCAGCAGGATTTCCCTTTTCTCTGTAGTGATGACTTCAGATTGCCTAAAAAATGGTTTGAAGTTCAAGTGTGACCACAGGGATCACATGCTTTTTTCGCTTTGTAACTGGATTTATAATAATTCCTTGGCTCATTCATTACTCAGAAGTAGGTTCATCTTTTGCTCAACGCTTAAAAAGTTTTGCAGAGAACCGACACCGGCGATGGCCATTTCAGTTGTTACGGAGGACAACATTAATATTCTTCATCCGCTGTGCGATACCACCATCTGTCTCCTTTCTTCTGGTGGTGTTTACATGATGCTTGGTTTATATGTGTTACAGTCACTGCTTCAGTAGTTCCTGTCCTGCTGTTACTTAAACTCTATACTGTTTTTGAGATTCTGCAGTCACTGAAGGAGATGAATGCAATTTGGTTTTTGCTTCACTTTGTTGTGGCTGCTGCTGAACTTCTGTAGGATGACGTTTTTACTAAAATGTTTGTACACTGTAAATCCAGTAGTGTAGATTTATTGTCTGGGGCAACAAAAAAATGTTTCAACCCACCTTCACGGGTCTGCCAGAGGGCCTGAAAGCTAGGCTGAACTTGACCCTCTTCTCGAGTTGGTCTACGCTGACCTTGTCAAACACTTCTAATTGTAGGAAGTTGCCCTCAAGACAGCAGATAAAGTGACAGCACCTGTGGTAAACTGTTCACAGTACACTTCAGTACATGTTCCATGTTAATGGTAAATAAGTGTTTATCCATAAAACTTCCACAGAACACCCTGTTATCAATTATCCAAGCTGATAACAGTAACAAACAGTGGAGTTTATACCAGCTTAAGCACTGACACCTGACACAGGTCTTATCAGTCATTCTTGGTGTATTTGTTGTAGAAACATGGATTAAGAGAGACTGTATTGTGTTTTTTCTCTTTCTGCCACCACTATAGCTTCTTGTGTCAGAGCCAGTGGATGTTGTCAAACATTCCTTCGGGGTTAGTGGTCGCTTTAAGGTTAAAGGAGTGGGTGTGTGGCGTGAAATTCCCTGCTTCCATCCCCCAGACCTGCAGGATATATCTGGATGGGGACAGTGAAAGAGTAGTGCTCGCCCCTCGCCTTCTTTAACTAACCAACTCTGAGGAACTGACTAAATACTCAATGTCTGCTTTAATTTCTTGACACAGGAAAAGTAGTGAGGTTCAGTAACCAGTACCTAGCCCAAACGATGGGAAAGGCCTCTCATAAACCTCATGTACTTGGTGTACATTACTTGTTTGCTGAACAGTGTAAGAAATTATCTGAAAAGGAAGTGTGAAGAGGATGTTGCCTAAGAACCACAAATACCTTTTGTAGAAAGTGAAATCCTTTGAATATCTATAAAAAGCACTTTGTTCCATTGGTCGGTGTGTGTGTGTGTGTGTGTGTGTGTGTGTGTGTGTGTGTGTGTGTGTGTGTGTGTGTGTGTGTGTGTGTGTGTGTGTGTGTGTGTGTGTTTTCATGTAGTGGGAGGAAAGGGCTACTTTCCAAACACCTTTACTCTGGTGCTGTAATATTTACTTAAATTTTTTGTGAAATATTGTTGTTCTGTGCTTCACATTTAAAAAAATAATTGAAGGTTTTCAGTAGATTTAAGTGATTGGACCTGCGCAGGCATTTTTTAAATCCTCTGTTTTGTCTTTGCCCTGCCTCTGGTCTCTTATGCCACCTTGTTGTTATAACCATGGCGCGTACACAGATGTTATGGTTGAACGATCAACTCTCATGTGAACGGTATTCAGCGGCCGTCCTGCCACAACGACGTTCATTCTCACACGACTCAGAAGGCTGCAGATTTTTGCCTCCCCTCACACTGTCTGTTGTGTGGTTTCTCTTCTGCTTTAGAGTTCCTCAGAGCGCTCCACGACTGACTCACCAGGTAGCTTTACGCAGTGGACTGTATTGAAGCTGGCGGGCACAGGGGGCCATGACAAATGGCAGTTAACCTCTCTGCTAGCCACTTAATAGCCTAGTTGCTTTTTCACTTCCTTCAAAGTATGTGAGGAATGTGCTTATTCAGGAACAGGAGTGTGTTCATGATAGTGCACCGTATGTGTGGTCTTCAGCCAGTTACCTGTCAGTTCATTCAGATGTAAATTGAAAACAACAGAAACCGAAGAAAAATGAACTGTTTCAGTGTGAATGAAATGGGGATCAGTCGACAGTAACTTAAAGCCAGCACCTGGTTGGTTGGTCTCTTCTGTAATACAGTACCTGAGTTTCTGTTCTGTCCTGAGACAGGATATCAGTAACCGTACTATTTCTAGTAGAAAGTGGATTCCAAAAATTCAAGGGTAAAGTCATACTCAACTTACAAATGAATGCCAGAATGTTGTCTGAGGGATAGTTTACCTGTAACTCTTATAAATAATGCAGAGCTGAAATGATTAGATGATGTATTTATCGACATGAATCTGCGACTACTTTGACAATCAATACGTCTTTTTCTGTCGTTTTTAAAGCATAAATTCCAAAAAACATCACTGTTTTCAGCTTCTCATATGTGAATCATTTCTGGTTTTCTCTGTGGTAGTAAATGGAATATTGTTTGGACTGTTGTTCAGACCAGAAAGCTATGTGAAGACTACATCTTGGGCTCTGAGAAATGTTTCACACATTACCTTTTATAGACTAAACAGTTAGTCGATTGCAGAAAATAATCTGTAGTTGCAGTCCTCCATGTCACAACCACTTCCTATCCTCATATAGCAGGTCTGCACATTTCCACATTGGGCCACAGCTAATACTTATTTTTAGGGATGCACAATAAATTTCGGGACAGATAAATTAGCGTCCGATAACGTGAAATGTTTATTATTATAAATTATCGGGATAATTAAATTACAGACGATAAATTATCGGTTGATGTTAATAATCATTTATTTGGAATTCTTATGCAAAACGATTGATAGACTTTAGATTATATGAAAGCCAAATTATGTCAAGTTTTTTTTGACAAACTTTACTTTTTGTTTTTGATGCGTTAACAAGAGTGGTGTCAGTTGGATTTGTTTAGAAAGGAGCTGTGAAACATTGAATCATTTATCTTTGCTCACTACATCTTAGCCTTTCTTACGTGTGGGTGTGTAAAAAGTACAGGTTATGAACTCCTTTAAAATTAATAGATGCAAAATTATGCGTAATGTAATCAGCATGGGCCATGGGAAGCAGGTAATTATCGGTTATTGTATTGGTAACATTTAGCATTCATAAGCACTATAAAAACATTTATGACACACTGTAATGTAGCTGTACACAGCTATGAGGACATTTTATAGTGTTTATTGATGTACAGTGTTTATCAGCAGTTAATACTTCTCCTATGAAGAGTTACCTTGTGAACACTGATTTAGTATATTGCCTGCCATATCAGTTTACACAGCAACTTCCACTTATGGGTGCCCACAGGAGTTGGCAAATACATTAAAAATCACTTCTCACACATTTAAACACACTTAAAAACATTTATTAAATGTTTATATACTACTTATAAATGCTAAATACGGGGTATTAAAGTTGTACAGGTTTTTTTTATGTTCATTTGGATGTTTTTTGTCTTTAAAGTGTCAGAAAGTGCCATTACGAGTCCACAGAAATAATTAAATAATGACATTATTATTATTATTATTATTATATAGAAACCAACACATTTACAAACAAATGTTTGATATGTTTACTGATAAATGACTGAAGGGGCAGCTGTGCCTTTTTATAAATAATTTCTTAAATATGCATTTTTCTCCCTAAACCATAGAATAACATTTTATATTGGAGTGGTATCTTAAATTGCAAAAGCGATGACAATCTAACACAGTAACTGAAGATCGCTAATCACTGTGTATTCTTGGTTTGCCAAGGGAATTCAGTGTAGAGCCTATCATTATGTGTTTAAATCTGCATAACCAATTTGATTTGTCAGGCATATCAACTCCAACGTTGTGGTTGTCTGTTAGCTTGCGAGCAATGATACCGCCTTGCAGTCATTCCCACTCTGAGGCAGTTTTCTCCAGTCTAGTCTCATTCTCCTCCCAGAGCCATAACTCCACTGTTAAATCAGTGTTTGCTATGTTAGCAACCAGCCACAAAGAGGCTTTTGTGCAAAAAGGTTCACCAAGAAATCATTCAAATTTCATGCACTCAGCTTGGTTTGTATGTCTTGGCTGTGTGTGTTTGGAAAAGGGAGAGTGATTTGCATATCCTGCTATGAAGCGTCTCCTGAAGCTTGTGAAACAGCGTGCGTTTGCCGTTGTTGTTGGGCCAGTGTGTGAAGCACATGGAATGCAAATGACTTTCCTTGCACGACACCAGCATCATGTGTGTGCTTGCACTAGCCAGACCTTTATCGAAAAGGGAACTGCTTCCAGATTCTCTTCTAATGACATTTACTTTTACATGCAGCATAACTCAAATGATGAATTCTGATACCTTTTTGCAAAAACACTAAATTAAGGATGTGGTAGTGTGTAGTAAAAGTCCCGTGCCAGAAAGTTACAACAATGACATGAAAAATGCAGTTTTTCTTCTTTGATTGATGTGCATGCGAAAAAAATCTCTGCAGCTCACTGTATTGGAGCTTGAAGGGATACTTAAGCAATTTAACAATTCACTTCCATAAAGTAGGGGGACAAAATGGAGACAGATTGAAAAGTTTTCAAAATTCTTTATGATTAAAGTCTGACAGATTAATTAGTTGCCTGTTTGTTTCAAGGCAAAACACAGTTTTTTTTGTTATAAATTTGTATGTCAAAGCACAAGTTGAAATAACCCTAACGATATCATCAGGTATTATTTTCTCAGACTTGATGCAGCATCTCTAGAGCTATAGTGGACATTATGCAGCTGTGTTCACATGCTTAATAGTACTACTATTCATGACAAATTAATTGGACTTTATGTGAAATTGGTGGAGTTCCCCTTTAACACAGCTGACATTCTATACTTTTTCTTTGTCAAAAGGTTATTTGGGCTTTTGTTTAGTTTCCGTTCCCCATATTCACCTCATTTACCTATTTCCATTCCTTCTTGTCCCGTTTGTGCTCCAGTCATTTAGCTCTCTGCCCGTGTGAGCTGGTGAAGATGGTGAAGCCAGACATCCACACTCTGGCCCACCACCTGAAGCAGGAGCGGCTGTACGTGGCATCGGAGAAGCAGCTGATCCAGAGGCTCAACAGCGATGTGCTGAAGACGGCTGAGAGGCTGTACCGGGCCGCATGGATTGCCAAGCAGCAGAGGATCAACCTCGATCGTCTCATTCTCACCAGGTCAGACCCTTGTCTTATCGTAAGGGAGATGATAAGATGGTTTTAATCTCATATCTGTGCATTAAGTACAGTGCACGTGGTTAGACTAGCTTTGCATAAAGGTTGGAGTCAAGCTAGCTAACAGAAATCTAAAAATGACAATTTGTGGTTTACCGGGGTGTTTTGTTATTATTTCCTATTAGGCGTGCCTGTGATTAAAAATCGTATGTTGTCGTACTTACTGTATGTCTCCAGAAAGCAGTTATGAATAAACGACAGAGAGCATAAAATAATTAAAATGCTGGTAAATGTAAATAGTTAAAATGCTAAAATATATGTTTTAGTTTTGAAGATGTGACAATTTTAAAAGTAAATTCTGTTGCACTATTACAGATGATAAGATAAAAACCCAACTCTTTCAGACCCACTATGTTTGTGGGTAGGATGTTATCTGGATGTCATAGTGAAAAGGACTTTATTACTTTATTACTAATACCTAAGTAGCTGTTGAATTGTATATGATATATGAAACAACTGTGTTCTACAGTGCGGAGGCCTCTCCGGCTGAATGCTGCCAACATGCCAAAATGCTAGAAGACACACAGTTTGTCGATGGCTACAAGACTCTGGGCTTCCAGGAGACAATCTATGGCGAGTTCTTGGCCAGGTTGAGGGAGAACCCCAGGCTGGTGGCGTCCTGTCTGGTGGCAGGAGAGAGGCTGAACCAGGAGCACACCCAGGGGGTCATCCATACGGTCTTCACCTCACTTTTTGGCAACTGTATCATGCAGGAGGATGAGAGCTACCTGCTGCAGGTAAGTGGCCCTACCTGTCTCGTGTGTTACACATTTGCACAACAATTTGATATCCACTCTGTAAGATGAGATGTTTTTATCTGGTGCAACTTTGTTTCTCACCAACTCCCAGGTGTTGCGATACCTGGTAGAGTTTGAGCTGAAGGAAAGTGACAACCCTCGCCGTCTACTGCGACGGGGAACCTGTGCCTTCAGCATCCTGTTCAAGCTCTTCTCCGAGGGCCTGTACTCAGCCAAGCTCTTCCTTACTGCCACCCTCCACGAACCCATTATGCAGCTATTGGTGGAAGATGAAGACCACCTGGAGACTGACCCAGCCAAGGTGACAGAGCGCCTCACTCCGGCCCAGCAGGAGCGCTTCGGAGAGAAGGGCTCTGAGGGCTACAAACAAAGGGTGCAGGCGGCTGTGGAGGCCAACGAAGCCAAGCTGGTAGCTCTGGTCAACAAGTTTATCGGTTACCTGAAGCAGAACACCTACTGCTTTCCCCACAGCCTGCGCTGGATCGTGTCGCAGATGTACAAGACTTTGTCATGTGTGGAGCGTCTTGAGGTGGGCGAGGTGCGCACCATGTGTACAGACCTGCTGCTGACCTGCTTCATCTGCCCAGCTATAGTTAACCCAGAGCAGTACGGTATCATCTCAGACGCCCCCATCAATGAGGTGGCCCGCTTCAATCTAATGCAGGTCCGTGGCAAAGCATGTGTTCTGTTTACACATCATATATGTGGGAATCATTCTACAGCGTAGATTCATATTGTTTTGTTATACAGGTGGGGCAGCTTTTACAGCAGTTGGCCATGGCTGATGATGACGCAGACCCGAGGCGGAAAAGCAGTCTGTCCAAATTTGACAAGGTGTTTGAACCATTGTGATGTTTTATTAATTCCAGCCCAAGTGCGACATATTTCTCCTCGTACTAACTCACCTTTCTTTGTCCCCGCAGAGTTGCGTTGCTGCCTTTCTGGATATTGTGATCGGAGGAAGAGCAGTGGAGACCCCACCCATGTCCTTGATGAACCTTCTCGAAGGCCTCAGTAGGACTGCGGTCTATATTACACATAATCAGCTGCTCGTGCTGGTAGGCTCTCTTGCAACTGATATCCAAATGTGACATTAGTATACTATTTGAAGGTTTGAGTTATTATGTGCTGCCACTCTTTTACAGCCCCTTGAGGACAATACATTCTAAAACTGCTACTGTATCTTAGGTACTCCCTACAGGCAAGGTGGTTTGATAGACTTTTTGAGCACCTTGCTGCATACATTTGCATATTTCCTTGAAACTCCCACAACTACTTAAAAATATCCAGTACAGAGGTCATGTATAGCTACTGGACAAAATAACCCAAATGCCTAACAATACAAATCTGTGCAGTAGACATCCTTTTGGAAAAGCTCAGTATGTTTAGTTTTTTTCAGCCATAGCTTGTAGCATTGTTGAGCAGATATCTTGTTACCGTCCTTCAGTCAATGTTGTTTATGGTTTTATTGTGACCAACTGCCACTGCCACTTTTCTGTGTTCCTTAACCTCTTGTACATCAACTTGAAGTATAAATTACTGGGAGTTCAATCACGACTATGTAGGTCATATTTTAAAAAGGGAACTATACAAGTGCGTCACTTTTACTTGAACCCCATCGGCGGTATGTGAAAGCTTTAATAGATGTGACAAACACTGTTCTTCTGAGCAACCTATATATAGGTGAAAAAAGGCTGGATAGTCTCTCTGAATCGCAGATGAATCGGTTGCAACAGCAGAAATGTGGTAAGAAGGGAGGCTAATGCATTCACTTAACTCCTGACCTTAATGTGATGTCAGCTAACAGTATATCTATTAATAAATTATAATGTGTATGTCAGGATGTGGTTTGTTTGTGTAAGAAAGCTGTGTGTGGCTTTTGTGTTGATTCATTGTGAAATACTGTTTGTACCTGCAGCAGTTTAGATTCACGTAGAACAAGACTCTGGCAAGCACAAACTTGCCATCGCACACCCTTCCTGAGAATAGGGTCTGATTCCGAAAATTAAAGTCTTTCACTTCCTGCACAGGTGGACTATGTGCGGAGTGTGATGGCAGGGGACCACCTTCGGGAGGAGGAGCACATGGCTCTGGAGACCCTGCTTGCCAACGTGCCCCAGAATCGAACCGTGAAGAGCAACAGTCTGGAGCTCACTCCCTCCAACACCCCCAGCTCTCCCCAGCTACCACTCCTGCCAACAAGAAGAACAGGCTCCCCATAGGTACCTTCCTCCACAGCCCCTAAGCCTCCGTCTTCCTGCCACTCTGGGTTTTCAGAATAGATGTATTGATGTGATCCAAGTGATGCAACCTCTTGTAATTTCCTGATGTGAGGATGTAAAGGTTTTTTTTTGCTTTATAGGAATATCACAATTTGAAACTAGACGATAGAAGTGTAATATTTTGTCTTAATGAGAAGTAAAATAAACAAGTAGAGTTCAGATGTGATGGCTAGTGAAAGGCCTGTGTTTTATAGGAAGCTAATGAGCTTCTTCTCAGCTTGTTATAAAGATAATTAGCGTGGCCTGGATTGAGGCTCAATTACAGAAATGACAACCAATTAAATTACCAAATATAAATGAACTCATTTTAATTGGAATGGATGGAAAAGATGCATAGACTACCTTCATTAGCATTCTCAAGACAAATGATGCTGTAGCAACACCCCCTTAATTAGAAATGAACCACTTGTGCTTGCTTCTCTGAAATATGACGTTTATACACACAATCTTGACTTGATACTTGAAAATACTTTAAATGTACTCTGTATTCTTTTCTCCAACTCCCCACCTTGTCCTTCTCCTTTCCTCCTGTGCTGCCAATGAATGACCAGGACAACACTTAGCCGCTATAACATCCTGGGACCCCACAACCACCACTCTGTCTGCTCACATTCCATTAGTAACCCCTTTTGGTGGGTAGCCTGTCAGTCGTGTTAGAGCTGGAGAGAACTTACCCCATGCATCTTTTGCTTTCACCCAGTAGCGTGTTAGATTCAAACTCATCCAGTCCATGCTCCTAGCTGCACAGTGCCCCCCCCCCACCTCCCCACTTTTACCTAACACCGCTGTTGTTTGTGTGCTTGCTTTGCCTTACACAGTGCTTTGGCTCATTATTCGAGCTAAAGATGTTTTTCCACTCATTTCATTTTCTAAGTTTTCCCCTTTTTTGCTTCCTCATTCAGCGGATTATGGCTTTTCATTACCAGGTAGAGTGGAGAAGAATCGATCTTCCACCTTTCCCCCTTAGGGTCTGAGCCTGAGTTGTGGTCAAAGTAAAAGAGACGCTAGTGCAGTTACTTCCCACAGTGATGGGCTCTGTGGTGGTGTAGTTGTATTCTTTTAGCACATATGGCATCCACTCATCTCAGAGAGAGCAAGGGTAAAACAAATAACTGGGTTTCAGTTTCAGATCTCTTAAAAGTTCTTAGAGATAATGGGTCATTATTAAGACTATGTGATATAACCATTCATTCAGTTCATTACCTATACATGCTTTAATGGAAGCAATGTTCATAGAAAACACTTTTGAGAAGGAAACACAACCCAGGATGACTGTTACACTCTTGATTTTCCTAATGTAATTCTCTTGAGATGATTGGAAAAGGGAGTAGCAGTTACAGTACCTTTTACATATTGTAGTGTATTCAGTGGATGGAGCTAAATAATCAATGCTGTGTCACAGGGCTGAAATATGTCAAACATGACTGTCATGCACTGCTTGAGAGGTGCATGACAGTCAGTTATGTCAGGCCTGCAGTTATAATCCCAGAAACACTGTGGACGTAGGTCTGGTTGTATTTCAACTACAGCTGCAACTAACAATTATTTTATTATCCATGAATCTGTCGTTTATTTTCTGGATTAATCGATAAGTTGTTTGGTCCATAAAATATCAGAAAATAGTTAAAAATGTTGATCGCTATTTCTCGAAACCCAATGTGACTTCCCCAAATATCTTTTTTTGTCCACAACCCAAAGATATTCTGTCAGATTACTGTCGCAGAGAACTAAATAAACCAGAAAATATTCACATTTGAAGAATCAGAGAACGTGGTTACTTTTTCTTGAATGACTCAAAATGATTAATTGATTATCAAAATAGTTAGTGAATGATTTAATAATTGCCAATCGAATCAATTAATTGACCTATCGTTACAGCTCTAATTTCCTCAGTCACGGACTACCATGTTTCAGCACAGGGCATACTAATGAAGACTGAACTTAGTTTCATGTTTAAATCTTTACAGACAGTGTTTTATCATTTCTGTATAATAGCACTGCTAACATCATTCTGTTCAAATAACCCGGCAGATATAGCCTCTTTTGTTTTCTAGAGACATTGTGAGCCAAGCTTTTATTCGCTTTTGTGTGTGTGTGTGTGTGTGTGTGTGTGTGTGTGTGTGTGTGTCTGTTTTCAGCTTGACCAGTCAACTGTGCACAGTGGGGTTTCAAAACCGTTATTTTCATGCTAGAAGAAAGCTCAGCCTTTATTATTGAGAACTAACAATTGTCTAACATCCAGAAACGAGATATGTACTCATCTTTAATGTCACACCAGTGTTCAGCCACAAAAGGAAAGAATTGGAAAATATTCAAAAGGTAATTTTGACATTTCCCTTCGTGAAAGTGATAAAGCCGTTGTGATTTATGGCTCGTTTAGAAATGAAAAGCTTTATTAGCTGGTAAGGTCATTCTAATTACTTATGAATAGCAGTTACAGGCGTCACATTGGTGTGACATACCAGATGAGAGTCTCGGTTCTCTGCTGTTCATTTTCACAAATAATGTTTGGTTGTTTAGTTAAACATGAATTCCTGTGTGTACTGCCTAAATCCAGCAACAGTTTTAGGTTAAAAATCATAGCAACAGATGTTGTTATCTAGTGTCCTCTGAATGTAACACTCAGGTAATAACAGTGTTTCCCTACTGTTCCCTCCAACCGACCAACCAGCAGCTGCTCGCAGCCGCAGCCGTACCAACATAGCCCAGGAGGGGGAGGCAGAGGCCAGCTCTCAAGAATCCCTACAGGAGCTGATGCCAGAGGAGGTGCTGGTGATTTCACTAGGAACTGGTCCTCAGACTGTCCCTGGGATGATGTCAGAGAATGAGGTAATGGGACTTGAATTAATGTACTCATTTGCAGGAGAGATGATGATGTGATCTATTCAGTGTCATATTTTTTCCTGTCACTGAAGGGGAGAAAGACTTGTTAGAGTCGGTGTCATGCATGTTTTAGTGCTTTGAGTGTGCTTGCACTGTTATGCAACTGATAAAAAACCTTGTATCTCATGTAAAACAAACTCCTCTCCCGTCTCCTGCCATCTTTGAATGAGGTAATGCCTCTGGCAGGAATGACTCAGAGCAAATTTGCTACCAAACATAAGTGATATTTTGTGTATATTTTATGTATGCACATCCTCACTCTACTGCTCTCTAGGTTTTGAACCTGCAGATGGCTGATGGGACCCAGGGGGATGGCCATGCCGATGATACTAAGCTGCATGGTAAACCAGACAAAACCCTGCGCTTCTCCCTCTGCAGTGACAACTTGGAAGGCATCTCAGAGGGTCAGTCTGCCGTCTGATGACACATAAAAATAAAACACTACACATAAACAAATTGCTGCTATGCTTTTCTCTTTCTCCGTGTGCTCTTTATGTTCTGTCACACAGTTACCTGGACAAAAACAAACTACAAAACAAACTAATTAAGAGAATGATGCAACTCACTTTTACACTCAGTATACATGTTTAAGTCAGCTGTTAGCTCATAGACCAGTTATGAGCTTGTGACCTGGTCATAACTGGTCTATGAGCTAACAGCTGACTGACCCTGATTACCTTGTGTTTGTTTTTATTTATGATTTTTCCCCCCTCAGGTCCATCCAATCGATCTAACTCTGTGTCATCACTGGACCTGGAGGGAGAGTCTGTTTCTGAGCTGGGTGCGGGACCATCAGGGAGCAACGGGGTGGAGGCTCTGCAGCTTTTGGAGCATGAGCAGGGTATGAGTGTGTGTTTCTGAATGTTGCTAATAAGTTGAGTTGGAAGCATTTACATATATTTTTTTTAGTTACAGCTTCACTGTAAACAGATAAAAGATATTAATGAGCTGCCCAGTCTAACATATACTGAATGTCCCCTTCAGCCACCACTCAGGACAACCTGGATGACAAACTGCGCAAGTTCGAGATCAGAGACATGATGGGTCTGACGGATGATAGGGACATCTCCGAGACGGTCAGCGAAACCTGGAGCACCGATGTGCTCGGCAGTGACTTTGACCCCAACATGGATGAAGATCGGCTGCAGGAAATAGCAGGTGGGGCATGGATGTGGTACCTGTATTCAGTCAGCAAACTGATTGATCTGCACTGTGTGATCATGACACATTTTATAGAGATGAATTTGCTGCACACAGGGACTTTCTCTGACTGCTGATTAAGTAGATTTTGGGAAATGTCTTCACCTTGTGGTTTGTGGGTGAAATAGCATCAGAAGGAAGGTCTTCAGTTCAGCTCAGTTCTATGAAGAAATGCATCACACCCCAAATGGTACTGCTGATACACATGTATGGCCGCTGCAGTTCCTTATGATAGTTTTCTGTGATATCAATAGTGCACATCATAATAACATTTGTTTACCAATTGAGCTGAAAGTAATAATATAGGTTGAGCTGCAACTAATGATTTTTTTCATTATCGATTAATTTCTTGATCATGTTCCTGATTAATTGGAAATTGTAAAAAATGTTGATCGCTGTTTCTCAAAGCCTAAAGTGACATTCTCAAATGGTTTGTTTTGTCCATAACGTAAAGATCAGTTTACTGCCATATAGGACTAAAGAAATCAGAAAATTTGAGATGGTGAAATCAGAGAATTTAGACATCAAAACAAGTAATCGATTATCAAAATAGTTGGTTATTAATTACTAATTGATTAATAGACTTATATATTGTAGTTCTAAATGTAGGCAAGTGCTCTAGTTGTTTTTGTCAACAAGATTTAATACAATGTCATATATAGGTACATATATAAATGGTGTCTTTGTGTTCCAAATTCAGTGCCGTTACTATACCTCAGTATTCGCAATATACTTTTATACTTTTTTATAAACCGTTTTATTGTACTGCCTCTCACTCTTAGATTTAACTGAATATGCAATTATCTTCCAAGTGATGGGATACACTAGTGAAGTGGGTGCATTTGATATAAAAATAGACTCTAGGGGCAAAGCAAGTTAATTTCTGCGTGTCTCTGGAAGTATATCCTGCAGTTAGCTTGCATTATCACAGTGGCAGTAGCTAATAAGTACATGCATGATCTTAATGTGCTGATATATAAGATAAACATCTTCAGTAGATAGTGGAGGGCAAGTTCAGCCGCTGCACTCTGTCGACAGTAAACACAGGTTGTGAAGATAACCTGCTCATATAATGTGAAAGCGGCTGTAGACAGAATATTTGAGTCTTCATGTTATTCAGACCCCCATCTTCCTGACTCTCCTGCCTCAGTTATTTTTTTCGTCACAGCCTTCCCTCTGCCCATCTCTCTATCCCTCTTTCTCTCTGACATTCACTCAGTCCCTGCAGTCTTATTGACCTTGGTTCCTTCTCATTTGCATCCACCATTTTTCATTCTTCGGAATATGGCGTTGGGGGACTTTTCCATCATTAAGTGAATTTACAGCGATTTCCTTATGTGTTTTCTCCAAGGGATTGGGTTATGAGATGCACATTAAATATCCATTAATACCTCATTATCCCACTGATAAGATTACCATGATAATGAGGCAGAAATTCTAATTGTTTCACTTCTTGTTGTGCCACTCATTTAATCATCCACCTGAAAGACAAGTACTCTGTGCCCCTACCTTGAAGACTGTAAACACGGACAGCGGGATAGAGCTCTCCCACCGTCAATGAGAGCCCTGCCCCCGCCAACATCAGTACACACTGTTGCCTGGGTACTGGCATGCATGCGTGCTCATGGCGTGCGTGTGCCATGAAGTGGAAGTATGACATACCAGGGGGCGCGGCTACCACAGGTCGACTTCTTGGTCTTGAGCCTTGGCCACTGACTCCCACTCACACCTGCTAGCTCTTTTCCCCCTCCTCCGCATTCTTCCGCCTTGTTAAACCACGGCTTCCCAAATGGAGATGGAGGGACACTGTGCTGAGGACTTTGTGGGAGGGTGGGAGAAGCGGTAATTTGGTTGTGAGTAATGCTAGGCTTAATCAACAGCTCAAAGTCATGGCCCTGGAGGCCAGGGAAGGGTGAGATATTACCATTAACCTCTGACCTTTGGCACAGTGGTATATGTGCCTGTGGGTCCCAGCATGAAATGCATGTGACCTCCAACTCTCTCTGTGTCTCTGTATGCAAAGCTCACCATCTGAAGCCCCATCCACACTGCATTCAAAGAGGGTTTCTCTGCTAGTTCTGCTTATCTCAGGCCATTCCACAGTGTTGTTTGAAAGTCAGACCTGAAGGCATACTGTAAAGGTGATGGGGCAGGTTTTAATTAAGATATAACATGTGAAATCAATACATTTGGTACCATATAGTGCGGAAACAATTGCTCGCTAAATTGATGAGTCGAATGAAAGACAATTAGAATTCATTATAGATTAATAATTTCAGTCATTCATCAAGCAAAAATGCCAGACATTTTCTAGTTTCAGCTTTCAAATGTAAGCATTTGCTACTTTTCTCTGTTTTTAAATTGTAAATAGAATATCTTTTGGGTTTTGAGCTGTGTAGCAATTTGAAGATTTCACTTTGGGCTGTCAGAGAGTAACAATTGTACCGCGATAACTGTGATATTGTATGGATTCTCAAAAACGCCATTGATTTCTGTATTTAAACCCCCAACTGCAAGATAGCAGTGTTGTAAATGTAAACTGATGAAAATAGACCCATGTTGCTGCAGGGACTACATAAATGCAGATCTCACTGTAGTGAGAAGTAAACTTTCATTTCAAATTTCATGCATATGGTGGTGTGTTCTTTATGTACCATGAGTTTTCCTAAAATTAGATTTTTTTTTTAATCACAAAGTATCACAATATATTAAATCATAACCCCTACATTGTGATACATATTCTATCACCAAATACTCACCAATATACATGCCTTTTTTTAATCATTATCATAGACAAAATTATTAATTTCTTAGTCTTAGTTGCAGCCCTAGTATCATCTAAATGTGATATGTTGTGGGATGGAGCATTAAATATGGACATGTATGAGACTTTTACCAAAGGCATAATTTCTGTAGCAGCAATCTCAAGTTTGCATGTTGCTCATATAAAAGATCTGAATAATTTATGAGAACTAATTACAGAATATGAATCAACACTGTGTCTTAACAACACATAGAGGCTGGGTAAAGTACAAAAAGGTGCCCTCAAGATGACTTTGTGACTGTAGAGGTGACTCCTTGCTGGTCCAACACTTTTCCAGACAAAAAAGCTGGTCCTTGCTGTGAAAGGAGGTTAACTCTGTGTCTCTTTCTCTCTCTCTCTCTGTCTCTGTGTGCTCCCAGGGGCAGCAGCAGAGAACATGCTCGGCAGCTTGCTGTGTCTTCCTGGCTCGGGTTCAGTACTGCTGGACCCCTACGGCTCCACCATCTCAGAGACCACAAGCGAGGCCTGGAGCGTGGAGGTCCTTCCCAGTGACTCAGGTAGGGAGCCAGGTTCATTCTGTTGTTGAAGACACCCTTTCACTGTTCTTTTGCTTTTCTTATTGTCTTAATCTCCGTGACGGTCTCAGATGTGCCTGCACATGTGTGTACGCATGCATATTTATGTTTGTTCGATAGATAGGGGGGTGGGGCGGGAGACCAGGTGTGGTTGCACGCCATTCCATACCAAAAATGTGTGTGTGCATCTGTCATCATATTTGCGTGCACTTGCCTGTCTTTCAGGGCAGATCTGCCTGTGCCAGTAAAAGGCAGCTCAGGGTTTCCTTAGAGGGACCACCAGGTGTGTTTGCACCTGTGGTGGAGCTGTGGGGAGGGAAGCACGAGGACAGCAGCTGTCCTCAGTCGATTTACACACTTTCAGTTTTTTATCTGGCTTATCTTGACTTAACATTGCATTACTCTGAGACTGGTGTTTATATCTTGTATTGTTAGGATGATAATCACACAGGGCATCAGTTTGCATCAGTTTACATCGGTTGTGCCACTCTGCCAATCAAAATGTGAATGCAATCTTAGAAATCATAGTTTGCACTTTCTTTGTCTGTTTTTGCAAATTGAACATACAGTTCAAACCTTTTATTAATGAGAGATTATGTGCTTAACTCCCCCTTTTGGAAACCAGTGCTTTGTGAAAATCAGTAGAGTGTTTTATTAACCGCGTTAAGTGTTTCTTTGAAAAGCCTGGGCCTTATGTTAATTGAAGTAGTACACCACTTCAATATGTGCAGTGCAGAAATGACATGCATGAGTGTCTTGATTGCTTTTTGTTCCGTTTGCTGCCCCTGTTCTGCTCTGTAATAGCACGAGCGGAGGCTTGCTTCGAGTACAGCGCTTGTTTCATGGCTAGGCAGCAGAAAACTACACTCTGAAGAGCACTTCACCAACACATTATTACTAACGAGCATGCAAATGAGTACTGCTGTTAGTATGGAGCCTCTGGGTTCGACCCAACAGCTCCATTGGGTAGCCAAAGAATTGGCCGTACTAGCTTTATGGTTTGGGTTGGCAGTTAGAAGACATGATAATATATGCTTTGTTTGATTTCATGCATATGTGCGCACTTGGTGTTTCCCAATAATCATAACAGAGGGGAGTGGTAGAGAGAGAGAGAGAGAGAGAATGACCATCATTTGTACAGTGGATTATGAGTTTCTTTAAAATTATACTTCATCCACACTTTAAGTGAGAAAAGTACACATTCCGGTGTCAGATGTTTGTTTTTCCAAAGAGAGAATTTTTATCTAACTTTTTTTTCCCCTTTTGGGTCCATTCGCAGAAGCCCCGGACCTGAAACAGGAGGAGCGTCTGCAGGAGCTGGAGAGCTGCTCAGGGGTTGGCAGTACCTCAGATGACACGGAGGTCAGAGAGGTCAGCTCGAGACCCAGCACACCAGGCCTCAGTGTTGTCTCAGGTATAAAGCTAACCTACTCTCTCCTCACCTCCTCTCCCTTACGTCTACTTTGTCTTTCAAACAATAAGTTGCATGTCTGGCTTTGACCCTGTTCTCCCTTTTGTCTTCTATAAGTTGAAAACTTCACGTGCATTATTAAATTCTAGTTAAATATATAATAACGTGACAAAAACTGCTTGTTTGTCACCCTCCTTGATTCTGTGTCGAGCAGTCATGTTGCTGGGAAGGTTGTTAACCAGTGTAATGGGGTCAGTGTGAATTTTTCTGTGTGACACAGGTTATTGCGGCTTGTCTTTTCTGTGGGCTCAGGTGGACATGCTATGTTGACATGCATGAAGTAGTATCCTAGATTAGGAAGCCAGCGGTGATGTTCCTGGCTCAGCTCACTGGAAAACGTCCCATGGGATCCGGCCGATGGATAGTCTGCATCTGATGATCACTCTTATCTGTGTCTTTCCCCTAACCCATGGGAGCTTACACTACCAATTTAGAGTTCCCAGTGGGTTCCCATCTCAGAGAGATCATGCAGTATAGTCTAAAGAGAAAAATATCCTCTTTTGTTTGAGAGACATTGAACATGCAGGTTCTGTTTTTTGACTGCTGCCAAGCCAAAGTACTTCACTGTTTTGAGTTGCTTTTGTCCTCAATGTCAACACAACTGTTTTTGTGTTGTTGTTTTCCTGCTGCAGGCATCAGTGCGACCTCGGAAGACATCCCCAACAAGATCGAGGACCTGCGGTCAGAGTGCAGCTCAGACTTTGGAGGGAAGGACTCTGTGACCAGTCCAGATGGGGAGGAGTCAGGCCACGGTAGGAGTGTGTCACATCCCCGCTAGGCTAGCTAAGCAATCAGTCCAGTGTCTATCTGGTCCAAACAGCATCAGCCAGAGCTATCAATCCATGTCACCTTCACTGCTGCCACCAAACTAAATCACCGTTTCAGTTCTTAACAGTTGTCATTGTGCATAGTTGAATACTCTTTGTTAGCCTGGCTCTGGAGTCACATTAAGAGGCTGAGCTATTCTCTTTTTAACTTAACATTATAAACTTTTTTTTAAGTAACAGCATCAGTTGTTAATTTAGTTAATTGTCTTGTATCCTCTTGTGTTTTTACAGGAGCACACCATCTGACATCTCCACCCTCACAGACCGATTCCTTACTGGCCATGTTCGATCCTCTCTCCTCCGCTGAAGGTAATTTGCACTCCCAGAATGCTCTGCAGCCAATCAAGAGCTAGAAATGAGTATCATTAAATCCCTACCATAATGTCGCGGGCTCACAGAACAGCTTGAGCTCTGTGAAATTAACCAAAAGAGTGCCTGTGCCTCTCACACAAGCCTTACCCTAATTACTGGACATTTTGTAAGTGAAATGTCATTTCATTTGGCCCATTTAATATCCCAAATTATTCTTAGCGGGCCTTGTCCCTGCGCAGTTTGTTTGTAGTGCAGGTGGAGATTGTGTGTGAGAGAGGAATGGTCGTGGCTGTGTGTCTGTGGCAAGGTGAAGGGATGACAGGTTGAGAGACCTCACCCCAGGCTCTTTGGCACTGTCCCCTTGTCCCACTGTGCTCATGGCACGAGTCTGCCATTGGAACCTTTTCAGGAGAGAGAGTGTACCCTTGGAACAGGTGGCCTACCTATACCTAGGGCTCATCTCCCACCAACATCTCTCTTTAGCACGCTCCCCCACTTTTGAGGTGTTTTTCTTCCACTGGTTTTGTTATGTTTAGCGACTACTTTTTAGAGACAAGGGAGATTTTTCATACAGAGCAACACTACCTGTTAGTTATCCTACTTGTAGAATTTCATTAGTGTATTTAAGGCTTTAAAAACAGTTAAACACAATATCTACTTAGGGAAAAAAGTATTTGTGAAGCCTGTGCAGTGAGCTGCTCACAAAGTGTGCAGGGATGTTTAAATATCATCCATTTTCAAAAAGCTCCCTCAACTCAACACCTTTTTATATTCTGTGTTTTATTACCTCAGGCTCCTCCACTGGAACAATAGTGAGGCCTAAAGTGCACTACGCCAGGCCCCCTCACCCTCCCCCTGATCCTCCCATCCCCGAAGCCAGTGCCCTGGGGCCGGAGACGCGCCACTCTCTCTTCACGCCCCACTGCCTGGCCCAGGCTGAACTGGAGCACACCAAGCAGCGCCACTCCTTCCCTGACAGGCTGGTCCGTAGTCGCAGCTCTGACATCGTGTGTCCAGGCCGTCGGCCCACAAGTGACCCCGGCCTCAACCGGCGGGTAGCAGTTGAAGAGCGTGACCCTGCCGGGGCCTTCTCCTTAGGACCGTCCTCATCCCCCAGCAAGGACTCCCTGAAAGGAGAGGTAATCAGCTACAGCAGCGCTCTTAGTTATTGCCTGAGACGCTTGTCTTTTCATTAATGCTGCTGAGAAACAGCTTTTAAAGTAAGTTCATGGTGTTGTGTTTAATAATCTGCCCGCTAGTGTAGTGTGTGTAAGTGTATCTTGGTCATTTCCATCCAAAGGCTGAGGACAGGAAAGACAGTGACGATGAGAAGTCTGATCGCAACAGACCATGGTGGAAGAAACGTTTTGTGTCTGCCATTCCCAAAGGTAAGGAAACAAAACACTTGGTCGTTTTAAGCATGTCCTCTTTCCTAAACTGAAAAATGACCTTTTACACATTTAAAAGTGATCTGTTTGATTGCAGCGCTCCTTTATTTTTTTGTTGCAGAAAAAAAAAGTTCTCTTAATCACAACTGACAGGAAATATCACACTTTAAAGAGCAGAGCGAAAACCAATTTATAATGTGAGAAAGAGAATGATGATCCATGTTGTCCACTCCATTGCTGATGCTCCAGTTGGAAAATTATGTTTCTTGTTGTTTGAAGTTACTCCAGAGACGTGTCCGGTCCCTTTTCTCTCACGTCTCACTGGCTGCAGATTTATATAGACATTTCAAAGCTAATCAGTCATCAGAGGAGCTTTAGCTGTGTAGATTGTATGGCTGTAGCCCTCCCAGCAGTGCTGTCAGCCAGCGGCTAATGGTCATTAGATAGACCTTTCTGTCATCAGCACTGATAGATGACACATCTCTTGTTGCAGTTCTACTCTACAACCATCTCTCATACTTCTGTCTGGGAAATAATGAGCTGTGCCCACACAGAATGACTGCTTATTACTCTTTGAGATAATGATGTTTCTTAAGTAAACATTAAATTGATATACATAAAATGGAGGACTGTGTGTACGTGGGGAAAGTACCAAGCCCAGACCACCAATCTCCCGCCAAGTCTCTGTAGAGTCCATTGTGTTTGTCCTGTTGCTCTGCATGGTGACGCACAGTCAGTAGTCCGGCAGAGCGGCAGCCTGTGTGTGAAAGGCCAACCCTGTCTGTTGTGTCCCTCACAGTGCTGTATTGGACGGCTGAGAGTGATGTCCCAGGTAACGCTTCTCGCTGTCGTCATTGAGCTAGCTTTACTGCTGGAGCCCAGCGGCTGCGTGCCCATGCTGCTTTGTATATGTCGCCTTAGAGCTGTAGAGCTGTGACGTGACATGTTCTTACGCCCACACTCCTCATCCATGCATCCGTTTTAGCACCCTTTTATTTTAATTTTGCTATAGTATGTTACCATTTTACTCCCTGGAGAATACAGAATATCAATGTAGTTACCCCACCCAGTGTTTCCTGTGTGTGTGTGTGTGTGTGTGTGTGTCTGTGTCTGTGTGGTGTGTGTGTGTTCAAATTGTAGAATCTGTGTCTCTTGTTTGTCCTGTTTGCACCTTCGTGTTAATAGGATAAGCATCATTAAACTTATTTACATCTACATCAACTGGACTTTTTATATTGAGTTACGGTGATATTCTTGTATGAACCAATTGTTTAATTCACCATTTTCGTATGCCTTTGCTTTTTTCTTAGTAAAGTTCTACACAAGACTTTTTTTGGTGCTGTATGAGCATATACATCCTATATTTTTAGAAACCAAAATCATGAAAAAATACCAAAGATTTAGCTGTCAGTGGCTGTCAGCAGGTGACTCATGATCAGCTTGTCATCCAGTCATGGTGAAGGTGCTGTCAGCCCACCAATCACCTGTCTCTCCTCTACAGCTCCGATACCATTTCGGAAAAGGGACAAGCAGGAGAAAGACGACGTTGCCCAGGAGCGTATCCCACAAGGTCTGTCCTGGTTTGGTTTAATTACACTCCTAGTGTTGCTAAACGCATACTAAACAACGTATCTATTATGGTGGGTTGCATTTTAATGCTTCTTGTGTGTTGTTGGGTTTATCAGATGACCCATTGCCCAGACAAAGCTCTCAAGCGCAGGCAGCTGAAGACATCCTGGACAAGTACAGGAACATCAAGAGGACCAGCCCTAGTGACGGCGCCACAGGTGGAGCGTCTTATGATGGTACAGGAGGTCAGGAAAACAACACTCTTGAGTATATATCGCTATTAGACACACTTGCAGTAGATAAAGTGAGTAATTTGCCTGTTTCTATATACGTCAACAGATCTTTGTGTTGAGGACAGCGTGCATGACTCTCCTAGAGAAGACACTCTGCAGAACATTTCCACAGACGACCTTCTGGACTCGGCCAGCCAGACAGCGCGGCAGCATGACTCCAAGTTCTCCTTCAGGTCCGAATTCTGCAGAAAAACACAAAACCCAATTCACAAGCAATCGCTCAACACTTTCTAGTTTTCTTAGCGGATATTTTTTTTTATTTGTGTCTTCCAGTGATGCAAAGAAGAAGCTGAGGTTGGCGTTGTGCTCTGCAGACTCAGTGGCTCTGCCCATCATGGCTCCTACAACCACACGAAATGGGCTGCCTGACCACTTGGACTCTGAAGGTAGGCATCCCTAGATCATCTATGCTAAAATGAATCCTATATTAGTGCTTGAATTCATAATAGCCTGCTCTTTGACTCCTTCTACACTGGAACTGAAGTATTACAGCTGCTTTTGCTTTCTCTTTTCCAAAAAGAGGGGAGATTTAAGGCTATCAATTGGTATATATAAATCGCTTCAATTGGTGGACAGTTGTTAGTGCTCCTGTGGAGACAAATAATTGGTCATAACTGATCATTAAGCACAATTCATTTAAAACATGTTTAGAGTTAGACAGTGTATTAAATAGAACTTGCTACTATCTGCTAGACTTTAGGTATCTTTGTCACAGCTCTCCATAGGGAGCAGGGTACAAGCTCTTAATGTTGGCAAGCATCCAACCTGCTGAAAGTGTCCTTAAGCAAGACGCCAAATCTGTACCACCACCTTCACCTTCTGACTCGCCTTCCAAGGTTTGGGGCAAGGTTGGAAGAGTGGGGGATGTTAAAAGTGAATTCCCATATGGTGTCAGTAAAATATCACACTATTACACCATCATACCACATAGATTCATATTGGTACAGCATTTTATCAGAGAGTATTCAGATGCTGCACAAAATAAAGACAGACCTCCTTAAGCTTTCTTCACAGCAATTCTGCAGGATGTCACCTTCACATCCTGAAGCGGGACAATCGCAGGCAGAATCAAGTGACATCCTGTGAAATAGTCAACAGTAAAACCATAAGACTCCATCTTTGTGGCCATCAGTCACACTGTCATGTGAAGGCAGCAGGTTGATCAGATTACAGCAAGCAGCCGCTCCTTTGTGAGCGGCGTTGTCTAATGCTGTCTCCCTATCGTCCTCTCTCTCAGACAATGAGATCGTCTGCTTCCTGAAGATCCAGCTAGCAGAGGCCATCAACCTTCAGGATAAGAACCAGATGGCCCAGATCCAGGAGACCACGCGCTGTGTCAGCCGCTTCGACGCACGCACCTGCAGGAAGCTGCTTGCTGCCATTGCGGAGGATTACAGGTAGCTGTGGAGGCCTGGAGAGACGGCGCAAGCATACATAGACCCATGGGTCTTTCATTTTGTTTGTTCAGTGCATAATGCTGTTTTAGGCAACTACAGAGATGTAGGCAGCAGTACTGTGGCAATAATAGTACCAATGTATGTGTGTGTGTTTCCTTTTAGAAAGCGGGCTCCGTACATAGCTTATCTAACGAGATGTCGTCAGGGCCTGCAGACCTCTCAGGCTCATCTGGAGAGGCTCCTCCAGAGGGTGCTGAGAGACAAGGAGGTGGCCAACCGCTACTTCACCACTGTCTGCGTCCGGCTCCTCCTTGAACACATGGAGTCCAAGATGCTTGACTTCATTAAAGGTATCTCTACATTTTCACATTCATTGTAACCGTGAATGCCAGCCTTCCTGCCGTTCTATTTTCTGCCACTTTTGGCAAATTATGCATGATTTACGATTCTTTTCCCAAGTATAGCTTTAATTTACTGCCTGACCTGGCTGGGTTCGGGCCCAAAACTGCTGCCATGGGTTGGGCTCAGACAGAATTAGAATTTGTTTTTAAAAAATATTTGATTAATAATGTAATTAATGAGGGGATTTGTTAGTTATTAGTTTTCATAATTTGTAAGTTTACTTTAGCTTGTAATTAGGTAGATAACAGATATTTAATTTTTTTTTCACTAGAAATTTGGGTCGGGCCTAAAAAACTGTCCATGGTTCAGGCTCACACAGACTTTTTTTTTGGGCCCGATCAAAACTTTATCACTCCCCAAATACGTGAAGAACACAGGTGGTGGTGACCCTTACAATATGTCACAGATATGATGGAGGATTGTTGTTCCACCAAGCTAGACTATTAAATATCAGATAACATGCAATTATCTGACATGGGTTTGGTAGAGATGTATTCATTTTTCCATATTAAACATCTGAATTTATTTCCATGTATTTCATATGAGTCTTTACACAACATTACTTTCAAGCTCAACTTGACTCGCTTAAAAACAATCCTGTTGTTGCACAGTAGAGGTTGCAGCTATGTCCTGTGCCGGTGTTACATCTGTTGGTTTCCCTGCTTCCCTTCCAGCGTTCCAGGGGTGCACAGCATCGGATGACAAGACAGCAGCAGTGGAGGATTTTCTGCGCTACTTGTACGGTGCCATGGCCCGTGATGCCATTTGGCAGTACGCTAGCGAGGACCAGCTGCAGGACGCCCAGATGGCTATCGAGCGCAGCGTTATGAACCGCATCTTCAAACTGGCCTTCTACCCCAACCAGGATGGAGATATTCTCAGAGACCAGTGAGTAGCTGGAACAACACCAGTGCCACACAGTCCCAACAGGCAGTATTCCATTTTATTTAGTTGTTTTATGAAGATTTACAACCTTGGAAATTTTGGGGGGCAGCAGTGCTTTGCTCTGGCCTCCAGGACTGAAAGTAACATCAATCAGAATAGTGAATAGACTTTGATACTGCACCTACAAAAGCAAGGGTGTTTAATTGGGTGTGTTGATAGACTGTGGTCTGAAATGTCTGTTCCTTTTTGTGTTCTACTCATGCACTATTTTGCTCTAAATATATAGAAGTAAGAGTTTTACCCCCATAATGTATTTGTTACAATAATTTGAAATTATGTCACACATTCAGAATATGCTGTGACAGTACAGTTTTCTATGACTGAAAACAATGTTTTACAAAATGTAATTGTCATAATGTTCACCGAAGCCTGTATGTGTAGTATACAGAGTAAGTATGATGTTAAACCATGAATGCTATGAAAGCTGCTAACATGCCACACAAAGGAAGGTAAATTCAAATGGAGGGCTTACTATTTAGATGGATATGTTACCCTAACTGTGCACTGTTGGCTTGGACAGAATGTGCCTGTCTGTTGTCGTGTACTGAGTTGTTTTGTCTCACGCAGGCTCTTCCATGAACACATCCAGCGGCTCTCAAAAGTTGTGACGGCTAATCATAAAGCTCTTCAAGTCCCAGAGGTATCTTCTTCGTGACACTTTTTTCCATTACTTCCATGCATTTATGGAGATGGAAGAGACTTGATGAGTTTTTTTTTTCCCCCTGGTTGCAGGTTTACCTGAAGGAGGCGCCATGGCCCTCTGCTCAGTCTGAGATCAGGACCATCAATGCATACAAGACTCCACGAGACAAAGTCCAGTGCATTCTGCGCATGTGCTCCACCATCATGAATCTCCTCAGTCTGGCCAATGAAGACTCTGTCCCTGGAGCGGACGACTTTGTCCCTGTACTTGTCTTTGTCCTCATAAGGGTAAGTCTGCTCTTACTTCATCCTTCCACACTTTGAGCACTAAGCTGTATTTTTAAACAAGCTCTTCAATTTGGAAGGATTTTTACCATCTGTATTGATCACTTATTGACTTTTTAGAAATAACTAGTAGGAATAATCACCCAAATGACTGTACTGTAACTGCAGGGCTCCATAAAGGCTACTATCTGCTCACCTGAGTGGATATATTTTACATATTTATGATTGTAATCTGTATGGCGTTGCGTGAGGTTCCTTCAGCGACTAATGTGGGCCCATCCCCACATCTCCTCCCCTCCAGGCAAACCCGCCCTGCCTGCTGTCCACCGTTCAGTACATCAATAATTTCTATGCCAGCCGGCTGAGTGGGGAGGAGTGCTATTGGTGGATGCAGTTCACCGCGGCGCTGGAATTCATTAAGACCATCGACGATCGCAAGTGAAGCAGAACAGCCACCTGTATGGGCAGACTGCGGGGGAAGGAGCCGGGAGACTGGGAGACTTCCCAACCAACTGCTCCCTCTGCACAGCTTATAAAACCTGGCCCTCAGCCTGCTCTTTATTTGTATAGCTTGTACATAGCCAGAGACGTTGAGAGATTACAAAATATATATTACTGTACGTATGTGGACAAATCCAGGTTTTAAGCCGTGGTGGGGAAAAAAAAAAAAACGGCCTTGGGGGAAAAATTGGCAAAATGTTAACTTTGAACCTGATTTGGATTTTTCCTTATCTTTTTGTCTCTTTAATCATATTTCACTTTTGGGGTCTGTATTAGGAATTGTATATATATATACACAATTACCATTACCATTATGACATTAAATCAACCTAAAAGATAATCCTATATAAAGGGACCAGACTTCCTTGATGTGATCACTGATCTTTTTAAACCCCCCCCATCCGAGTGAGAGGGAAGGGCTTCCTATTAAATTACAATATAATGTTTAATTAAGTGCATTGTAACGTGGGGATTTACAGTGCGTGATAGTTACTGATGGGATTTAGTGACTCATAAACACTGAGATCAATTCACAACAACCATAGCACTCATAAGGTTAGTGTATCAAAAAGTAGGGCAGCTTATTTCATGAATTGTTTACTTCATCTTATTCCCAAAAACCAGTGTGTCAGTGACGATTTGGACATAAGGGCCCACATATTTATATGAAATAAAATGTATTTATTTCTGTAATTCTATTTAATGCTTTGTTTATCTCATTTAAGGAAAAAAAAAAATGCAAAGGCATATCATGCCCATTCAAGATGTCTGTGGCAAGTGGTATAAACTTGCTAGAAAAAAGCTTGAGTTAGGAAGGCACCTTAGCGATGAGAAGCCCGTAGGTGGGGATGCTGGGCGGTTATGATACAGGGTCGACTCATGCACAGAGTAGCGGTGGCATTTTTGGAAATATTGAAAATAGTGCCTTTGATGTGGGGCGCTCTGTACAGGTAGTTATTTTTGACTTCTTTTTTTCTTTTTTTTTTTAAAACCCAGCATAGGCATTATCCCCCCACCCCTACCCTCCCCCCCCACACACACACACACACACTCCAGTGGGCCAACCGCGCATCGCCACATCACTGATTGTCATGGCTCAGTCCCTTTAATGCACTTGAGTTTGAACAAATGTCCCCTTTGCTATTCTAGATCCTACCTCAGAGTTGAAACCAATGAGCCTGATATCAGTCTGTACACAGTATAACTGTCCTGCATTGGTTGACAACAGAGTACTGGATCAATTTTGCACTGGTTAAAAAATAAACAAAAAAAACAGTGAGGGGATGGTAGGAAAAGTTGGATATAGAGCTGCTGTGATGCCTGTTGTGGTCACATCACCCTTAATTAACACAAGCCTTTGTTAGCGAACAAAGACATTTTAGTTTGTAACCTTATACCTGAGATGCCACATGTGTCCTCATGGGCAGACTAGTGAACTATTGGATATTAGCTCTCTACCTCCTCTTAAGTTCAAGAAAGGGACTCGTGTTTATGTGCACTTATGCTTCTTTTCTTTCTTTCTTTTTTCTCCCAATTTGGCGTGCTGTGATATCCCAGTGTCATTGTATCTTTCCAATTATAGTACAAGCATGTCTTTAATTATCCAGAAATGACTAAAACTCCTCTTCTCTTGAAATCCTCTGCTTCATTTTTGTGCACAGACGTGCCACGTGTATTATAGTTTTTTTTCCATGACTTTTCACGGTAAACGACCCGACAGCACATTACACAGTAGGATAGAAGAGCAAATAATCAACACTATTGACTTGTTACTGACTTGCAGTTTATGCTAAAGTGGTTGGTGTAGTACGTGAGTGTGGTTTTTATCTAGTCGAGTGTGTGTGTGTGTGTGTGTGTGTGTGTGTGTGGTGAGACGATCGTGTGACTGCTTGACCCTCTGCCTCCTCTTGCATGAAGTCATTGTATGGTCTGTACATTCTCAATCATGATGAACAGTAGAATAGGATTAGTATCTGCCACAGGCCAGTAATTGAACCTGCAAGAGGATGCAAAGCTTCTCTTTGTGTCTGTGATACCTGCATATCAGAACTCGATGATTTATTTTGCACAAAACTGATGTGTTTTCCTGAGCAAATTGACAGGGAGCAGTGCATTTATCTGAAATGTCAGTAACTTCTGGCCTTTTACCGTCATTTCACATAAACACATTGTGATTTAAATAATATCTGAGTAGCTAAGTTAAGCACCTGACTGTTACTCTTTCAAGCTGATGAGCGTCCACATTTATGGGGCGACATCACAAATGCATTTTCATATCCGTCTACCGTAGCCAGATTTGTATGTGTCTGCGCAGTATACTTCCTCGCCGGGTCTGTGTAATCAATTTGATGAGAAAACCATGCACTGGAAAATCAGGTTGCAGGTTGCATCTATACTAATTAGGTTTATGTGATGTCACTTTAATTGGAAATACATACTGCACAAATCTGATGAAATTATTTGGACCTGGCTTATGTTTCAGCGTCTCCTCAGATAGCAGGTCACAGTGGCCACACGTGACCCCGGCGAAGCACTGATCAGAACGCCGCGTCATTTCCATAAAAAAAAACACACACGACTGCGAGAGCGGCTGCGTTTTTAGCTCCGACTGTATGCAAACCACTGCACGGTGGTGTCAAGTAAACCGACTAAAGAGTTGTCCGTTCCTCAAAGCTTTACTGCTCTGCTCCCTGTGCAATTGAGTTTAAAGTCTGAGCAGAGAGAGAGAGAGAGAGAGAGAAAAGAGTTTTACATCTTACATCTAATTTTACATTTAATTGTAAGCTTGCACAATTATGACATGCGGGGAAAGCCGGTTTGTCTTTACTGTGATTAATGCATTATGTAATTCTTTAAAAACAATAAAAGAAGCAGAAGTTTTTTTTTTATTATTATTATTATTCTGTGGCTCCTGAGATACATTGTGCATTTCCACTGCCGGAGGAGAATGTCGCACCTACTGTACACGACAGCGTTCCATTATTCTGCGGCTCCTTGGACAGTTGTAGGTACATCTGGCCGACAGTTCACACAATAGAAGAGATGGTAGGGAAATTTATGCGTGGAATATAATTGTTAGTGGGGGCAGTGGAGCAGCATCGTCCAATCTAGCAGCCACAAATAGCAACCTCTCAGCAAACATTTCATTACTGCTGACAAGTGTACGGTGGATTGTAATTGGAGATATCCCCTCATCTAAAAGCCCTCCTTACTTCACCGATTGCCTTCTCTAATACTCATCTTTTTTTCATCATAAACTTCTTCGTGGGGTGCTTTGTGTCCCCTGATGATATCTCGCAATTGTTAATTTAAATTCAAATTTTGGTGTGTGAAGTTAATTAGTTGCATAAGCCAATGGCTAGATAGGCCAGATTTGGAGATTGGATCTTTTGACTATGTGGCACTTAGCTGATTTCAGATACACGGAGGCTTGGTTTTGTTTTGTATTATGCTGCTCCACATACTGTATTATTATTGGCTAATACCGACATCAGTGGTGAACTAGAGGCTGTGCAGACATCACACACACGAGGTGTAATATTACCTCCAATTCATACGAGCTATCAGTGCAGTGGAGTTTGCTTTACAGGTGATGGCAGATGGATCAAGTGAAGGAAAGGAAGAGGAGGAGGAGGAGGAAGAAGAAGAAGGGGGTTGTTATATTGATGTCATTCTGTTGCTTGAAGACGTGAACAGGCCTGAGGTCTCACCCAGATGGCTGTGGAATGACAGATGATCAGTCCAGCGGGGCTCACGCATGACTTCACACGTTGGTCTGGTACTTCCTGGTTGTAGGGGAACAGTGGAAGAGGGCAACCCCCCCCCCCACCTCCCTGTATCTTATGAAATCACACAAATTCATCTCCCACTCACTTCCTGTACGCCCCACTATAAAGCTCCCACTAACTTAACACAACAAAGGGAAGTTATTGAACACTTTAAAAGCAGAGAGCGTGCAGGTTTTACACTAGAATAATGAAATTGCCATTTATAATATAATGAGAAATAACTGATAATTAATTGTGCAATATGTGTGGTAATGGATCCATAAAGATAGGCCTGAGACGAAGCGATCCAGGAATGGAGAGAATAAAAATAATGCACAATAGGAATACCTGCTGTTCCATTACCGGGAATATTCCAGCGGTTTTTAGCCGGATCCCAGTGATTGATTGGGTTTAAAGCAGGGGTTTCCACATCCACCGTGCAGCTGCAGGGGGAACAACAACCGGCATGCAGCAGGGTTCTCCTCAGTGACCCGCTGTACGGCTGCTTCCCCCTCGCCGGCCTGCAGATGGCAGACGCACCATTCTCGACGACGGTCCGCAGATCTGATCCGAGAGCGGCTCAGACAAAGAACACCACGGGGCACGACGGCTTGACATTTAAAACCAGTGGGACTCGCTGTCTGGAACCGGATCTTGTTCTGTTTATTGTGTGTATTTGTCAAATAAAAAAAAAAAAATGTTATTATTCATCTTATTATAATTATTTGTATTATTATTATTGTTGTTGTTGGCAGTATTTCAGGGCTGGGGAGACGGATATAAAACACACTTCAGGCTAAATAAACAGGCTCATAAGACTGCCGAAGGTTCCTCGTGGCATTTTTCCTTCACGTGAAAAACATCACAGGAGCGCGCGCCCTCCTTCCACCCCTCACGTGCATCCTGCGTGGTACAGGTCACTACAGGCTGCACGTTCAATTCCATTCAGTTTTATTTGTAACGAGCCAAATCCCAACACAACTTATCTCAGGGTACTTTTCATACAGAGCGGCTCCGGACCGTCTTATACTCTTTATACTCTTTATGATATTATTTACAGAGACCCAACACTTCCCACCATGAGCAAGCACTCGGATCTAATCTGCTGCTGCTGCTAGTGGCGGGAAATCTTCAGTAAAGGACAGAATAAACAACACAAGGCAGCAGCACGTCAATTAAATTAAGCAATGGGGAGGAGGGGAGGACGAGGAGGAGCAAGGAGGAAGGAGGGGGGGGGGTCTAAATGAACAAAAATGTCAAATACACATATTAAAACTTAAATGAAATAGCCGCAAGGATGCAGGCAGAGGAGGAGATTAAAACTCAAAGGGATACAAAGTCTCGGCGCCCTGAGGTGGTGATACTGTAAGAGATGCAAATAGTAAAAGTGAGCACCATTCTCCTTAATAATTCCAGCTTAAACTACGGAGACAAAGGGAGATTTGTGTTTGGTGACAAATAACAGAATGGCCCCGTGCTTCATTATAAGGCTGCTATAGAGGGTCAGTATTAAACAATGGCAATACAGTAACCCTAAGAGTCAGGTTATAGCATCATTCCAAAGGACAGATATGTGGACTGTTGCACTTTTATTGTGTCATTAAACCTACTGGGTTCAGTCTGAAATAGCAGACATAGGAATAAATGACATTCCCCGTGTCTTCCTTTACTGCTCACCACAAAGGATATCAATTAGGCAAAGGTGTCAGTTACAATGGCGCTTCTGAGACTACCGCTCCTTCCTTATATTATATGCTTATATCATTAGAAAAAGAACAATTTTCACAGGCGCGGCTAATCACCTATGAGGGAAAGAGTGGGTGGTGACATCAAATTGAACCGTGGAAATGGAACAGGAATTAGATGCACTTAGCCATCACATGTTAATGGCAGCAATCAACAGCCAATTACCCAGCGTACTTGAGTACCTTGACAAGTGCAGGTGTACCCTACAACTAACACAGGCCTCTTTCATGCATTTCCATAAATTCGACAGTAAACTCCCTCTCTGATTGAGCGTGCATGTTTCATTGGGGTTGCAATTAAGCAGTATTGTTAGGGAAGTGTCAAGTGTGGATCGCGAGGAAGAAAAAAACCCTCAAGGGCAACAATAAGATGTATTTTACCTGCATGCATGTAAATCAATAATGCTGTTATTTGTTTATATTAAAATGACCTTTGTTGTTACTGCCTAGAGAAATGTTCATATTGCTTATACGCGTTTGCTGATTTGAACATTTTGAAATCAATGTTCAGAAGTGTGTTGGCAGGCAGCGGTTTTGTGTGTGTGTGTGTGTGTGTGTGTGTGTGTGTGTGTGTGCAACCGGACAGTGCAGTGGTGTCACTGCCTGGCACAGCTCTCAATGTGAACATGATCCAGGCAGAAGATCTGCTGCTGATGCTGATGATCTCTGTCACTGGGGTGGATTTCAGGGCTCAGCTCTGACTGCTGCCCTGACAAGTCTAGGAAAACACACATACACACACACATATATGCATCAGATGAACACATCAGCCTTGCACACACTGCGAGGGCCAGCGTCCCAGTATGACCCACTTTGATTATTCTGTCCTTAAGCAACAGGTGACGGGGGCTTCCCCGGATGTCATCTGTGTCGTTGGCCTCTGTTCAGAGACAGCATTCAGGACCCAGGGAGAGCTGGCTGGCAACATGCCCGATCTACAAGTGAGCTGTCCTATCATTGACATCAAGTAAGCCGAAGATGTCATGTCTTCATCTTGTGAGAGTTCAATCCCCCTTTCAGGATGGATCAAGCTCTCTGTCGCTGGAGAGAGGTTGTGCAGATAAGTGTAACGGGTCATACAGTACTTACTCCAGGGAATGTCTAGAAAATAACCCTTGGGATACAGGCGTGCTTAATAAAGGCTGCTTTATTGGTGATCATGGAGCAATAAATTGCACCAGTGTGTGTGTGTGTGTGTGTGTGTGTGTGCTCTGTATTCCGCAAGACTAGATTTTAAATGTGCAAATGCAAACCCTAATTCAGAGTTGAAGTGTGCGTTGTTGCACATGTGTTGGCTGCTGTTTCTGTGTGTCCAGGCGCAGGAATGTGTTTAGTATGAGCCCTGCATGGCCTGGTGTTCAGGCTACAGTCCATCTGGTGGACAGCACTGTAAGCTGCAGCGGTGGCGAGCCCTGAGCCCAACAGCTGCTAGACAGACTCCACGCTAGGAAGGTTACCAAGATGTAGGAAAAAGACATAAAAGAGAATGTGTGGAGGCGCATTAATAATCTCATTTAAAACTATTTTTGAAAAGAAAAGTAATAATATTATTGAACTCACTGTTTATTTGTGTTCTGTTAAGATGTTTTTTTATTATTGCTGGTCAATTAAATCATAGGCAGCCAGTGACTAATAGCACAGTCTTCACATGAAGCCAACACATTTTATAATATTCAATATAGTACAATATGAGCATTGACAGTCCATTAGCTTTTAAGAATGACCTGTTCCTTCCCTCCTCTTTCTCTCACTTTTGTTTGCCCTCCAGCTACTTGACTTGTTCTACTTGACTCCTGAACCATTTTAATATCAGGCTGCCATGGGTTTCCTTCCTGTAAGCCAGTGCCTTCATATTTCTGTTTCTGCCCTCCCTGAAAGAGAGATAAAAACTGGAGTACTAAGCATGCTGTTGATATATTCTACCAGTGTATATTAATAGAGTTAGTGACCCTGTTAATGGCCCTTTTAAATACCATGAAGAGTGTGCAAGGAGGACAAATGTTGAGAAAATATTTTGGGTTAATTTGACGATGATATTTGTGTAAATATAAAAAAGCACCTGTGACCTCCTGCTGCATATGACAAAATGCAAAAAAAAAAGGTTGATTTGCTAAAAGAGGGTATTAATACACTGATTGTAGAGTCCTTTTTTTCCCGGAGTTTCTTTCAGCACATTAGCCCCCGATTGCAAAGACATATAGTATAATGTCATTATAATATGACAGCCAATTTTTTAATTAATCTAAATACAATGCCGAATCCATGTACAATGCTAGAAAAATCAAAGAAATCAATATAATTCAGCATGCCAGCTCAGTTTTATTAGTGCTAAATGCAACAGCTAGTTAACAGTTCATATTAATCACTTTTGAAATGACATCAATAAAGCAGCCCAACGGAAAAATGGCAATTAAGCATTTATTGGCCCAATGTGATCAGTGTTGTCAGAGGTCATGTGCAGACATCAATGGCAGTGTGTGTGTGTGTGTGTGTGTGTGTGTGTGTGTGTGTGTGTGTGTGAGTGCACGTACAGTTTGTGTGCTTGTGCATGTTAAATCTGACCCAACTTTCTCTTTATGACAAACAGCCTCTATAAAAGACGCAGCCTGTCTCGCTGCAGCAAACCTCTTATGCTCCGTCTCTCTGTCACTGGCACTTCATTGCTTACTCACAGAGGAGTCCACAATGCTATATATTAATTAAGGGTTTCAGAAACAATAATGGTGACAATAAAGACAGTCCTCCCTCTTTGTCCTCCACGTTCAGCCGTCAGACGACATTAGGAGGCATTTGAGAGGAGATGGGGGAGGAGGAGGGGATGGAGGAGAGATAGAGCTCCTGCTCCCTGGAATGTAATCTCCCTGATGTTACATGGTGCAGCCTAAACTGATAAATTGCAGATTAAATGGCGGCCACACTCCACTTCACCCTACAGCCTACACCACACCCCCTCAGTTCCACACATTTTTGCTATTCACTGCCTTCTTGGCCTGTCAATTCTGCCTAATCGTGAGAGGCACTAAAACACCAGGTCTTGACAGAGCCAGATCAAGAATGATGAACATCTCTCAATGGCAAAAGACTCGTGCTCCTAACTCTACTAGAAGGCTCGCATCACTTATGCAGAAATCAGCGGCGTGCCAGCATCCAGGAATTATGCCTGCTGACAGGAGATGCATGAGGTACGCATTGTGCGGCTGGAGCAGCCTTGACAAGTTATAGTTAACTGCAGCAATGGCGACCCCGAACACAAAGGATACAGCGGCTTATTAATGGTGGAGCATCCATGTCAATAATCTCTGCTTTTGGGTTGTGTCCAGAGTCATGCATCTTGCCACTACAAGTGGCACACACACACTTGGTCACACAGCATACATGTACGCACACACAGACACACACACACACACACACACAGACACACACTGCACACACCTCAGTGTGTATTCTCTCTGGAGTTATGGGCCGGAAAGCTTTCTTTTCCTATAGAATGAAAGGCACAGCAGCTGGAGAAAAAAATGAAAGGTGAATATAAATATCAATATATACACCTGTGTTTAATTATTTATCTGTTTTCTCAAAAAGCTTGCCTAGGGGAGGTGCCCTCCCGACCTAATCCATAAGCATGAATACAAAGAAATAAGTCATTAAATTCCTAACCGCATGTTGCTGATGTCGTCTATGGAAATATTTGTAATGTATATTCTAATTTTTCTGAATAAATTAGGCAGAGATGCATTTCCATGTAAATTTATTCAAGGCAAAAGGAAGAGGAGTGTGGGGGGTGCGGTAAGATCTGCCAGATTATGCATAATTGTAGTATTGTAGCCCTCATTTCTACATCTAGCTCCGTATTGCGTGGTCATTAAATTCTAAAATAATGGCAACCTCACAGCTTCTCTGTCCTAATTGCCCCTTCCATACAATTGCCTTCTCAGGACAATATGATGAAGTGTGCTGTAGGATGTGTTAATAAGATGGCATTTCTAACTGAGGAGGACAATGCTTTGGAGTTGCACTCTCAGTGTATACCAAGTGGAGTGGCTTCACTCACTCACTGTCTTTCTGATTTGCTCACCTTTTCACTGTTTGATGTCTTTGAGGCAGCAAACAACTGAGCTCACTGTAGCACTGACATATCGGGAAGAAACCGGGATCTCAGCTTGTCTCCGCTCATTTCAATATGTGCAGAAATCAAAGAGGGGAAAAAGGCTCATTAATAAAAAGACATGTCTCTAATCCACTCAGTGGTTGGGAGGAAATTCTTTTAATGAAATGCAACACGTTACCTAATTGCACGGCTGCATCAGGAGCACAGTATACATTTCAAAGGAAAATATGCATGAATTTCAAATGTAGTATCTCTCAATTGAGACCGGATACGAGTGAGAGGAAGGGAAGGCGAGATCAATCTCCGTGATGATGTGTGAAAAGGGCAAGCTCCTCGCCCAGCATGTACTTTTCCTCATTACCTTTCATTTGGCAACTGAGCATCTTCCACTTGATACAAAATAAACAACTTGAATACAGCGTGATGATATTCAGCCGTCCGCGGCCGCAGTGGAACCTACGTTTCCTCATCTGGGCACATTTGTAAACACACATTTCAGACTGAAAGCTTTAGCTGCACTTGCATGATAGAAGGTTATTATAATGTGTTTAAAGTGTCCCCCAGTGGACATTTTGTCCACGCTGAGACTTGGTGGACTCATCACCAGCAGTTCTTCCTGTGCCGCAGCCCCTCACGCACACACACAACACCCCAGAGTGCTCTCCTCGTAGCCTAACCCACCTAAACATCCTCTCAGCTCACTCTGCCTCTGACGTTTAGCCATGCTTCATCTCCGCATCCTTAAAAGCAGAAATTAATGACAAGCACAAAGCTGCTCATTTATAATTGCTTCATTATACTGTTGTGTTCTCCTGACAATAATGGTGTTGCTGGTGTTTTTCTAATTATATGGCATTTTTTTTTGCTCGTTATCAAGGACTTCAGGTAATTGTGGAGAAAATAATGACTGCCTGCCTGCCTGCTTCCTCTGTCTCTCATGGATTGCACATCACAAACAGTCTCAGTGCAACCAAGAGCCTTATCAAGGAGGCTGCTGGGTTGCCTTTTAAAGCCGACTCCATTTACACTGCTAGTCATCAGTGGCCCAGTGGCTCAAGCGTCTCTAATGAGCAACTTGTATTCAAGTGTTTAACTCAAGGTTTATGACAGTTTACAATTAGCTTCTGTTTTTGTTGTACTTGAATCACAGCTTTTCCTTTATTCTTTTTCTTTAATTCTCGTATTATGTTAGTTCTCCTTGCCAACACGTCTCTTAAGACTTGAGGTGATTGGGATAAAAATAAATCCAGCCTTCTTAAACTATTTCAAATGAATAATATGAAACTTAGAAAAAACATGGATTAAACCCCAGTCTGTGGCCGTACACGTCTCAGATCTGATTTGCAACAGTGATGATAACATCACTAATAATGCTGTCTGTGTAGTGCGATTTCATTCAGCTGTGGGGAGATTAGTGATTTGCATTTAATACCCGGTGTGCTCTGCTGTTCCTTTTTCATGCAACATTGCCGGATATGGATGATGACATTATAATAATTAAAGAACATTATGGACAGAGGGCGCCTTGCTATTTGCTACCGTGCGTAATGGCGGCCAACACTGTTATTTCTATTTGAAGAAGGCATCCAAGTGTGAAATAATAATACTCCCTCCAGGAATACCATTGTCATATTTTATTCGTCAGTGTAAAAAGATGAAACAGAAAAACATAATAAAAAATGAACTCTCACTCTTCATTTCCATCCTTCTTCCTTTTGTTTTTTAATTCTGCTGTTGCAGCATCCAGCAGCATTGCCTGTCTGAAAACCTCAGAGGCGGACTTAATTAGTTGCTAAGAGAAAGCTGCCAGTGGTGGGGAGCTAAGAGAGTGGGGCAGATTTTAGTTTGCTCTGAACTTTGCTAATTATCAGGTAGGATGTAATTTTCTCCGGTCCCAAGAGGCGCCCAGCAGAGAGCTGCACCAACTAAAAGGAGAGAAACAAGGCTGAGCCCTGAAAAAGTATGAAATATTGAGCGTTCCGAATAAATCCTTTCTTCTTCCAGATCACTAAGAGTTATTCTTTTTCTGCCATTTCTGGAGGTGTGATTATAGTCCAATGCAGTGACACATCGCAAACACTACCTGAGAGGGTGTGGGAGAGAGCCTTTGCACAATAGTGATCATGGACAGGTGGAAACAGGATGTAGTACGGCTCCGACTGGGGAAGGCAAGCGCAGGGCGAATATCATTTATATCCAGCAATGTCTGAGCAGTGACAGGGACTGTGTTTAGCAGGTTCCTATCCCACATGCATCACATTATGATTCTGAAGTGCCTCAGACGAAAGAGGAGGTTGAATTGCCGTTGACCTGAGTGAGCTAAAATGACATAGATTCAGACAAATAGAGCACTGAGCTAACCGGGAAAACAAGATGGATGTCTAGTGGCAGCACATCTGCACAGGCTCCCTCCCTCTCTCTCTCTTTCGCTTCCTGTGTGTGTGTTTGGTGAGCCCAAACTTTTGACATTTTCCTCAGTTACACCACATCTAAAGCCGTCTGGATGCACACTTAACAGGCTACATGCAACTTAAAACTCTATTACGCAATTCCTTGATTCACAAACACACATTTCTTGTAATGTTGCCATGACTCAGAGAAGATCCTTTGATTGTAAACTTGACATTAAATTTAAGGACTATTCAGAGGGATCTCTCTGTGTTCTAAAATGTCAGCGTGAAGTTTTCAGAGCGGCTTTTACAAGCTTCCCAGTTTAAATCTTGGCAGACTCTTCTGTGTGCGAGTGTATCACCATGGTTGCAGCGTCCAATATGCACGCCCCAGTGCATTGAGAAAAGAGAGTACTTCTTCCTCACTTGGTTTAATTGTCCCTCAGAGACCTGTGGAATTGGAATCTAAGTGGAATACCAGTCTCTTTCTACGGCCTCAACCCCCCCACCCCCCGACACCAGCAGCACCCCCACCCCCACTTTCTCTCCCCTCTCTCTGGGGCTGGAGCGGGCATTCGGAGACCCTTGATTTGGTCCTGTCTTTATTTCATCACAGGCATCTTCTCAGCTTGCTCCTTGCCGTGGTGCTTTAGCGCCACAGCGTTCAGCTTTATTAACCCCCCTAAGCAAGAAGTACCTAAGGGAGGTCAGACACTGGTCGTTAAAAATCTATTGTGACTTGTCTGAAAAATGAATAAATGAGCACATTATTTCTCCCCCGTTCCGCAGCCCCGGTGCGCTGTTTGTCTAATCAAGTGCGGGAGCAGGCAAAGTCAACCAGGGTTGACATGCACATTTTATTTAAGTTTTTGTCTGTCAGAGGAGTTTAAATGTGTAATGAACAAAGGAGTGGTGATTTGAAATATAATCCCATTACACTGATGAAATTACAAAGACGGCGAGAGTTCACAAATCATGCTCATTGTTTTCTATCATGAGCGATGCCCCTGTTGAGGTTGTGGCGCGAGGAGGAAGGGCAGACCGTGAATGAATAGTGACAGCACTGTAAGGGGATTGGGAGTGCAGCATGGCCCGGCCTTACTGCACCTCCCCGTACTGGGAAATGCTAAAGGGCTTTGTTCTTGCCTCTGCTGTGGCTCAGGGTGAACCCATTAGAACGGGACCAACACAAAATTACAGTGCCAAAAGAGCTGTGTCTTGGTCAGAGTAGAGGTGGACATATTTAGGAAAAGAAGTCTTTTTCCAAACGCTGTTAATGACCCGGCGCACCAACATGGGATTTTCAGACTAGAAGTTATGGTATCATTTTATGTATTACGCTTCTTTATGGAGCCACATCACTGTAATGTGCAAGGAACACAAACTTTGTTTTCGTGAATGGAAGTTGAGATAATGTACTGTGTTGCCACTGCTAATATTTGTTCACATCACCACCAATGTTACCTTCAAGCAACTTTGAGGATGGACAACATCAACAAATCATGATTGAACTGTTCGCTTCTCTTTTCGAGTCAGGCTTGTAAGATTTTGTCTTAAGGATTAATATAGCTGTGTGTGCAGAAGCTGCAGAAGTCCTTTGATGTCTGCCTTTGATAAGGAGGGTGCTAACAGTTAGGCCTGTGGCTTAGAAAAAGTGCATCTAACTTTAAGAAAAAAAAAAAACATTGCAGAAACTTCTGTTTTAGTTTTCTACAGCTTTAATTGGAAGCCTCATATGCCCCTTAAACAACATCATCTGAAGCTAATAAGACTTAAAAAGTACATCTGGCTCTAAAATGCTTACCATTTTTAACACTAATGAACTGAGGCATGCAGTACAGATCGCCAAACTGCAGGGAGATGTACAGTATATTCTGGAGAATTCCCCTGCTGCACAGGAGCTCATAAAACACATCTGAAGACAGGAACTTGTATCTGGTTATTCGTGTTTAATTGGAGGCGCTGAGTGATGCAAACTAGGTTTTAATGCCCTCCCCTGCTGCCTGACTACAAGTAGCATCAGTGTTGCCACCCCTCCTTTTCCATCTATCCTTGCAGAAATGACCAAACATACTGCTAACAACGCCTCTTACAAACTCCCTTCTAAATGTGGCAACACAACATGCAGATATTAGACGCTAAATGCGTCTAAATGCCACAGTTTTGTTTTATTTCCTGGCATGCAAAGAAGTGCAAAAGAATTTGTGACAATCCTGCCAAAGATACAGTCGCATGACTCATGTGGGAACTTTATTAAATCATGTTTGTTTCAGATTATTTTTGGTTTCTAATGACTTGCCATATTAAAGTGCCGGGATTTATAATGTGATACTTATGCCATTAGTCCCAGGAAGTCTTGGCTGCCCTCTAAAGCCCGTGGCAGGGCTGAAAAACCAACATGTAAAGTGAGAAAGCTGGGTGTCATCCGTGTGATGTATTAAATGTAGACCCAATCGAGTTGACAATTACATCATTCAAAACAGAACGACAGGGAGGCTCCGCTAAACCTTCCGACTGTAGGGGCCATTTGATATTAATTTTCTTTAACTGTCACATGTGTTCTCTGGCGAGCTTTGTCGAATGTCCGTTTTTCGTTAAACGCTTGACACAACGTTCTGTCTCGAGCTATTACGCTCTCTTCGAGGCTTTGATCTTCTCCATGTACAATATAATAGCTCATCCTGTAAACATGAGAACAGATTGAATAAAGAATACTTTGCTTTCCCTTGGCCCTGGAAAACAGTTCTGTCATGTGCTGTCCACGCTCATCTCAGCTCTGGGCTGGCTGTGGCGCCTTTATTCAATGTGACAGAGGAGAGCTGGGGACTCTTTCTCCTGGCACCCCGGTACGCGCCACACTGACACTCTCCTCTGAAGTGCCACATTAATTCTAATAAAGCGCTGCCTTACCAGGGCCCATGAAGACCAGGGCTGTTGGGGGGGGGCAGACGCTCGTATAAATACCAGGCTTAATGAAGGGAGGCAGTGGTGGCGCAGGTGGCGTGGCAGTGCAGGTGGCACCTCTCGCCCCCAGGCTCCTGGGTGAGTCCGCTGCCACCGCCACTCCAGGGGGCACAGCAGCAGAGATTGCATTTTAATTACCAGGTACACCTTGTCCTCCTGATGGGTCACCGCCTTGGTGGGAGTGAGTCTGCAGACGTGCCTGTTTTCAGACCTGCTTTATCTCTACCTGCATGTTTACAATGAGATACTCCCCTAAACGCTGTAATGTAATGCTCGAGCACGAAAAAGGATCTTATTGTTCATGCTTGGCCTGTCACCACTCAACATAACTAATTCTGTATATGGGAGAGACCGGCATCTTCCCTGAATTATGTCCACCTCTCTCCCTGTGGGGAGGCATCCATCCAGCCCCAGTCATTGCTAACCCTCCCCCTGAGGAGCTCCATCCACAGGGAGGTCCACACCTGTTTCCTCCCCCTTCCCTCCTCACTCTGGAAAAATCATCTCTCTCCCTCTTCCAGTGGTAACTCAAAACTCTTGACATTTCAAATGCTTCCTCAGTTGCAGATGCGAGTTTTGTTGCGAGCGGCGTACCTGGGTGAGAAATGGATTATGGTTTCACGGCACCCATCCCTTCTGTGTGTCGAGACCCCGTGCAGATGGGTGATGAGAGGGCCTGGATTGGGGGTGGGGAGGGAGGGTTGTGCGTCCAGGACATGTGAAGACACCACCACCGACACCCCCACTCTCTCTCTCTCTCTCCCTCTCTCTCTGGAGACGCTTCTGTCAGCACACACCAGCACTCAGCAGCACAGATGTTGTTGCATTGTCTGGAGCACCAAAGCCCAGATCAGCCCAACTGGGAGCTTCTACTCATTAGCTATTGTCTCTGTGTGTCTGACTAGGCCTTTGATGAATGCAGCAGTTAGCCAAAGATCAGACACCAGACAGAGAGAACAGAAAAACGATACATCTATCCATCGGAAAGATACAGTTCAAAAGATAAAACCCGGCTATATTCAGCATGTTCAAATGACCATTGCCGATTTCACGTTTATTTCACATTCAGATTTGTTATACATTCGCACTATTTTTTCCAAAAAATGCAAACCACAGTTGAGGTGCATCTTCTCCTTGGTCGTACAGTTTGTCTTTTAGCTTTTTCTGCACTCAGCAAACATACTATATCATCTTAAGCTTTGTATTTACCATAAAGAGCACAGGCTCTAAGCTCCGGAAAATAAAAGGGCACCGTGTCTGCCACTTGGAAACTCTGCTTCCCTCTTTGCTTACTCACCCAGAGAAAGGCCATGCTATTATTTATTTAATTCCCCCGCCTTCCCTTCTTCTCTCTTCCCCTTCATGCATCCACCCACCCACCAACCCACCCACCCAGCCAGCCAGCCAGCCAGCCAGCCGGGCTATGAACACATTGCGGGGCCTGAGGGCAGTACTGTGGACAACCTGCACTGTGTTCACATGGCTGAGCAGAGAGCGAGTGAGGAAGACTGGCACGCTGAAACCAAACAGGTGTATGATTCAGAGGCGTGAGCTGTGAAGGGTGAATTTCTTATACAAGTCAATGTTGCTTTTGGAGCAAACAGCGGCTTGGAGCTGTCCCAGGAAACATTTACACGCATTGTGACTTTTTCCTCTCATAAGCCAAAATGTGTTTCTATTGTTTCATGGCAAGCTTTTCAAAGGCTGTGAGGAATTTTGCATTCCCATCTGACGTTGTTACTAAAAGTAAACCTTGACTTATATCACATTCATCAGCACGACAAGTAAAATATAAGTAATAATGCCACCTAGATCCTACATGATGCTAATGAGTGGTCAGAGCTGTGCTGTCTTCTGATGTCAGTCCTGCGATGTCTTTGGATTTGCTCTAGGTGGGTTCTCAGTTTGTGTAGGTGGGCCTCTTTATTTAGCCACAGACAACATCACACTTTTGTCACAGTTCTATTTATTTCATGCCGACAAAAAGTCATCACTTCCTGTGCATCTCTGGAAAGATCTGGCCAACGCTGGATCCTGAAGGATTTCAATTTCAGTTTTAGACTTTCACAGATTCTAAGTATAAATCACATCATTTTCAACCTGGAAATTATTTACTGTGTTTTTGACAATACTGTTCCTCATTTCAACTTTCCCTGAACATCATGGAAGCAACGTAAGAATCACGACACTGCTCCGTTATCTTTGCCATACTTCAAGGGCAACAATGTAGTATCTTTAAATTTCTGATTATCACACAATATATCATTTTCTGTTGTAGCATTGCTCACTCAATTCAAAGTGTTACGTGCAGCAGATTTATGAGAAAAGTGTGTGTTGACGTATTAACATCAATACCACAAAGAATTACATTTTGCGTTGCACAGCTGACACTGGTGCACTCCCTGCTACTGTTTGAGCTAATTATGATTAATTTCAGTGCCTGTAAAACATTTGCACATGATATCATATTCAGTCTCATTTCAATCAAGAGCGTCACAGTTTTTGCCACTTATAGAAGCTAACTAACTAGTCAGTTAGCCTGTAGGATAATAATACAATATTTATTACAACTTGGGTCTTATTTTTGTAGCCTACTTTTTGCCATAATTTCTTTTGATTATGGTAACCCCTGACCAAAGGATTGCTGAAATACTGGAACACACTGACATTGCTGCAACAAAGTCTGATTGGGCAACAATGAATTAGAATCTGACAGATTTTAAAGCTAGCTAGCTATGTTTTTATATTATATATATTATATTATACATTTTATTTCAACTGTGATGAAAACTGGGACAATTTGGTAATGAATGTGGACATTATTGGGGTAGCAGACACTCAGATGAAACCAGGACAATCCAGGACAAACCGGGATGTCTGTTCATTGTGCAGATACCCTACCTAAACTTTCCGTTTTGCTTTAGCACTCAAAATGAAAGCAAATCCAACATAAGTGTCACAGTCTTTGCTTCTTCTACAAGCTAACTAGCTAGTTAGCCTGTAGGATAACTCCACTTTATTAAAAACTAGGGTCTTATTTTTGTAGCCTACTTTTTGCCATAATTTCTATTGATTATGTATGGAGATATGGGAGCCCGTCGACATTGCTACAACAAAGTCTGATTGGGCAAGAAGGAACATTTAGACAATCTGACAGGTTGTAAACAAGCTAACAGGTTAGCCAGACTAACCTGTTAATGTTGGTGATAATTCCTCATTGCACAGGAAAACTTTAAGTGTGCATAACTACGGAAAATAGAATATCATCAGTCAAAGTTTAACCTGGAATTCAGTCTGTGAACTGTGATGGATGTTGATGTAAAAGTCGAAAATAATTTAACTATTCGGCTTCTTGCTTAAATATGTTTTTACTAATCTGAGGGATTCTTTATAATCATTTTATAGAAGGAATGCCTTAGCCCATTGGATTACTTTCTGCCAATGTTGTCATTTCCCTTGTTCTCTGCAGTTGTCTTGGTTAGTACAATGTGATCCAAAAAAAGAGCCAGGTTGCACAGTTTTCCTTTTGAGGCATTAAAACATATGTAAAACTGTGTAGAGTATATTTAAGTTTCATGCAGAGAGCTATTGAACTGTTAAAAAGGATATTTTTGGGTACATTTATGTTTGACTCTGAGTTTCCATTAGCACTGTAGGATTGATTTTCAGAGCAGCACTCTCAGTGAACTGGAGCTACATAACTGGAAATATAATTTTGAACAGCAATAAAGTCATACAATTTTAATGCAGCCTTTTTACAACCTAACTTATAATCAATGACAATCAAAGAAAAGCTTTAGAGCTACGTCCAGCCGTTTCATATCCTCGTCCCCTTTCACTGCAGTTCAACAAAAAGATTTGACCTGCAAACCGGGAAAGCACAGTGTTTAATAATGTGGTTTAACAAGAAATCAACGGACCTCTCCACACTTTGGAATACAGAAATGACACCATGTCCCGGAGGAGTCTCTAAGGAAGCGGACATAAATCTCTCCGCAGTCAGTCCTTGAAGGCTAGACCTTGAGGTTAAGATAAGAGACCATGTTAGTGGTTATTAAGTGAAAGTTTCCAATCGATAGCCAGAGAGACGTAATCAGGGAGGGTTTAATTGCAGAGGGGAAGACATCTATTCACGTTATTGCAGCAGCTGTCCAGAAAAGCTTAATTTTTTGCCCCAGAGTCTTCCTCCCACCATCTGACCCCAACTGACCCCCTGAAAGGCTACTGCTCGCACTGTATGGAGGTGTCTGACATTTAGTGATATCACTCCAGTTTTATTTTGTGACATTTATATGACTCATCTCTCTACAGTACCACAGCGTATTACTGACGTCAATGCATTGTAAAAGAAAGAAAGAGAACAGTGTTTTCTACATACATTTAACTACATGCATAATTATTAATTTGCAATTGACACATGCTATTTATTATACTGCAGACAATTCTATATACTTTCATACCAAATATCACATGACAATAATTGCATTTTCTTACTTTTCTTTGTCTCAAAAGTAAGAATCAAATGAGCACGGAGGAAGGGTTTATCAGCTTTCCAGAAGGAAAACTTATGAATACAACTCCCTTTTTTATGACTCTGAATTCTCTAAAGCATTAACCTTTAAAAATTAGATTTACATCTGCATTTGTCAAGCTCCACCGGGTAAACCTGGCAATAAACACCTTAGAGACTCCAAACATCTCCTATGACCTCAGAAAATATTTGACTCTAGTTATATATCAACCATCAATTACCACTCATAAAATGAATCACTGAATACAGTTATTCCTTTGCTACACACTGTCCAGTACACCAGCAAAGGAAATAAAGTACCATGATATAAAGGATTTTTTAAACAATATTCCAACATTAATTAGTTGAAAATTCATTGTAGTTTTTGCTAATAGGGTTCCTTCAGCATTACAGATGAATTGGATTCTCACAAAGAAAATTGGGCGCATTATTCAGTGCAGTGGTTGTCTCCTTTCTTACTTAAAAGAGACTGTGCTACATTATGTTGCATGATCATAATAAGCATAAAAACCCATTCATTTGCACACCAGCCCTGTCTCTGGTTCTGCAGCAGCCTGTTCATTTCTGGCTCCATGTGCTGCTTGATCACCAAAATCCAAAGGCGACTTATTGCAGGGAATTTCATGCCATGAAATGATGATGATGATGTGAATGGATGGCTGATGCCGTGTCAAATCCAGTAGATGTCAGTAAATTGGAACATATGTTACTTAAACTATAACATCATGATAATTCTCCTCCAAGATGGCTCATAAAACTGGAATTTATTAGCCTAAATCTAGGGTGATGATAACATAGATAATTTTTAATGGAAGGTTAATGCGAGAATCAAAAGATAAAAATGGACCCTTTGGCCTTGTATCAGCTGGATCCTACAGTGCCGTGCTAAAATCTGAACAATTTTTATGCACCGTGGGGTGTTCCCCTTTCATTACATTTTATAGCTTAAAGCATAAAAATATACGGAACATTTTCATGGCTAATAAAATCCCAGATCTTTACATGATAAGCAGAATGGAGACAGTGTAAAGGAAATCTAGCTAGAGCGAAGCTTCTGCAAAATATTCCCTCTGCTATTTGTCCCAGTGCTGTCCCACCAGAATGAGGAGTGTGTTCAGCTGCTTGTGAGCCATACCTCCTCCCAGCGGGGACCTGGAGAGCCTGCTCTGACACAAGCACCGAGCGCTTCCTCTATTCCCACAGACGCACTTTTAAAATAGGCCACATTGGAGAAAACATGACTTTTCACTATTCTAATAAATGGGAGCCTGCCTGTTTATTATTAATGACATCCCAGCACACTTTTCAGATTTGGTTGGTGTTACGCTGTGTGAGTAATTTATATTCATGCCAGCGTGAGAGCCTGCGTGTGTATGCTTACTGTCTTTTTACTGTCAGCTATGTGTAGTAGTTCCATGAAATTTTAATGTTTACCAGGTCAGTCCTGACCTTCTTAATCCTCCTGGTTATTAATATGGTAAAGCCAACACAGAGGAACAATTAATCAAAAACACCTCTTTTCTTCCCTTTTTCACCTTTCATACATATTAATTATATTCAGCTGCCTTGGGCTGAGCAGTGCATTAACATGTATGTACCAGTGCAGAGAAATAAGTCAAAAAAGCAGAGCGATTGTGCCCCTACAGCGCGAGGTAGTTCCCCAGGATTAGCCTTATGAGGCTGAGTGGCAGGAACTTGAACATGACAGAGCACTGATACACTTTCTTGTCCAGACAATTATCTGTGCCCTACTTTTAAAGCTAATTCTACACGGGCCCCCCAGGTTGTGTGTGAAGCATCCTGGTGGGGGGGCAGCAGTGGAGGGTGTCAGTCACACGAGGACCAGACTGCCCCGGAGCAAAGCTGCGGGTCCCTTCTCAGAGGGAGGAGGGGGGGCCCGGGATGATTGAAATAGAAGTTGAGATGTAGGACACATAAATAAAGCGATTTTTTTTTTTTTTTTCCTGGAATACACTTCCCTCTCCTCACATTTACATAATACTCTACCATGCGCACCATCACTTCTAGCAGCCCCAAGGTTTATGGAGTCATGTGATGATGCATGTAGGAGCAGGATTGGCCAGTAATTCACATCAGCTTCCTAAATATTAGCAGTACAACTCAAAACATCATGTTTGCTGCAGGTAAAGATATTGCTTATGGTTTTTTTTTTTTGTTGCAGAGCCTGCTCCTAATTTCTCACTATTAGTGCTGGATCTAAAGCATGAAGGCCTGGATTCACTCTTGCTGCTTAGGCTATTGTACTTGCACACTGCATGACCTCCAAGGAGAGATGGAAGACAATGCGAGCGTGCTGGATGAAAGGGCATCGGAGAGCGGCCGCGTCCATGGGTGGGGGAACAGGGAGGATGGGAAGCAGATGGCAGTGGCTCCGTCCCATCAGCACAACAGAAGGGGGACTCAAGATGGCCACAGGCCCCCCTCACATTAACAGCATTCAGGGAGACGCCTTATCATCCCGCCAGCGTGATACGTTTTTAACAACATCCAACCCCCCCTCCAACCCCTAATCACACTATACTGAAGATGCTGAATCAATCATCTGGGTACTTACAGTATTACATTAAAGTCAAGGGTAGAGCCTATCGCGAATAGCCTAAAAATGGGATCTAGATGAGGAAATATATTCCTCAAAATGAGACAGAATAAAATCAGGTTTAAGATGACGGGGCACGACCTGCCTGACGTGCCTCGTGGTCGACTATGAATGAGGCTGCGGCGTCTCTGAGCAGCTTGTCTGGGAGATAACCTTCAGCAGCCTCCCATCCCTCGCCTCTCCTCGCAGTGTGAAGAGCATGTACTGAATAGGTGCTAATTAAGCTTTGTGAATATAAAGAAGATGCCACTGCCCTGTTGCAGTTGGAAAAAAACACACGCTTACAGTAAGGCACGCTACCTTTTTCTACAGTCAAGACATCACAGTTCACTCAGAACATCCAGCAGTACTGCACAAATTTATTTTAGTTGAAAGGGAGAATTTAGCTTGAGAAATGTATATGTATATAGCCATAGTAAATCAGAGGTTGAATCTAAATTGTTCATCTGATGACTTTTCCCCACGCAGCATAGTTCATCATACAGGCCAGAGACAGAGCAGCAAAAAACCAAAGAATCATGCATCTTTGCGAGCAGAAATTAATAAAAACACTATGTCAAGGAGCCAGGAAAAATGGTTTCCCCTAATGGATTCTCCACAGAAAACAGCTTTTAGACAATCAATCTTTTCTTTGAAAGCCCAATTATTTAAGTAATTGTTCCTTACAATTGCCACAGGAATTTGTCCTCTGGACGCTGTAAAAGTAAGCATCTTTTGTCACTCGTAAAATGGCTCATACCATTTTTATTGTACTCATTTAATTTCTTTGCCACCGTTCTACTTAACACCCGTTGTCTACATTTATAAAACTGTTCATTCTCTATTTGTCAAAGAACACACACACTCACACACACACACACACACACACACACACAGTTTGTAGTATTATGGCATAATCGAAAGTCATACAGAGTGCAGTGTCAATCAGAAGTGGAGCTTTGTTTACAGTCTGCTATAAACACCTGTTGACTGACGTGCTGTCATTTCTACAGTACATGGTAATGACTATTCAGCATCATATCTTATTGATGAACTGGCAATGTTGATTTAACTCAGCCATCATTCATTCAGCCTTGATAACGGCATGGAACGTGGTTACAGATTGAAAATAAATTACTGTTAATGAAACAATGAAAATCATTAGTCGGATATCATTTTACACAATTTTGCAAGAACTGTGTTCACTTTTTAAATCTCTTCCAGTTGTTCTTTTTTGACAACATGCAATTAAGCAGTTAATGTGTCATCCAAAAAACTCTGTATTAGAATAATAATATAAAACACTAACAGCAGGTAGCATTACAAGATGCATAATTTGTCTTTGAAGTATCAGTGATGTTTGAGTATCTGTATACTGTATGGAATGCACTGCAGTCAAAGAAATATAGGAACTAATCAGAAATGCTGCTTTACTCTCTGTATTTTGACAATTTTTTTGCATTTAAGTAATTCCACAAATGCCCCAAATGTCCAGGGCCCTAAATAACACCAGATTCACTGTGCGCAGATTGTGCTTCAGAGCTGCAAATGTTTTGTAAATTTGCACCACTTAGTGCAGTGTCAGCTAAAGTGGCTCCTGCATTATAACCTGATGTTGTGACCCCCTGTCAGAATTTAGTTTTCATTGTGCTCTCATGGCCCCATTGTTTCCAAATTGGGTTGTGTTTAATGACCACAGTGACCACAAACTGGATATAACGATACACTCAACCCATGATTCGATGAAATTCACAATAGGATTTCTCATGATTTATTTACCAAAATCGGATTGAAGACAGTTAATGAAAAATTGTCTTTATTTATATATATATATACAAAAATCTATGAAATATAATTTCTCTCTATATTTAAGGTAAACTGTGTAAAAATGTCCTTTCCTTTCTAAAAGTAAAATGTCTTTGCGCTTTGATACAGCTACTGACACAAGTGATGTAGGACAAAACTTCAAAAGTAGCTTGCGCCGTCTGCTGTTTAAAGAGAGTAGTTCGATTCATTTTTCATCTCACCAATTTTAGTCCTCACATATTTGTATTGCGATCTCCTGAGATATATATACATCTTTACATTCTTACCACAAATTGATTTACAATCACAGAATTCCTGCGGCCGGGTCAACAGCAATTTTCTGCCCCTGGGGGCCATGAGTGATTCTAAAATGAAGAAGTAATTTGAAACAAAAAAACATAGATAGATAGATAGATAGATAGATAGATAGATAGATAGATAGATAGATAGATAGATAGATAGATATACATAATATCAACATGGTTATATATATGAAAATGCTGTGGTTGCTGGTCATTAACGGGTAGGTAAAAACAGGAATCAGCAATGGTTGATTTGGTAAGATTTGGAATATATTTATGGTTCATGGCTGTCTTGTTTGCATCATTTAAAGCAATAACTGTAAAAAAGTAGGTGTATTTGCTCAATTGGTTGTATATAGAGTAGCATATAATTCTACAGATAGTTGAGTTTAATATAATTAGGAAGAGATTCATGAATTTTTAGAGGTCACCAACTACTGCACAATAGACTTCTGTTGTGCCAGCTGTTCTGGAAAAGTGGGCTAAAAACATATCGAGAAACACATGTTAAAAAAAACAAAAAAACCTAAAGACAGACGTTTGCATGCACACAAGTTTAAACTGCAATAAGCAGATGTTATGCAGGAAGACAATTCAAACTGGTTTGGGAAGTCGAACACGAAATAAATAATTACAAGCCAAATACATTTTACCTCTTCCAGAAATATGTAGTGTAGGCCAACAGTCTTCTAAAAGGCTTTACCTGCATCATTATTATAATTTTGTTTTGCTTGTTAGTGTCCAGGTTACTGACAGCCTGCAAAATACTGCTACAATTAGGCCTGGCAGCAGTGCCAGATGTTTCTCTGAGAGGAGAGAGGGAGATGTCAAAACACCTGTCTGATCACCATGGTGCACATGCTGCTGCAACCGGCAACAGTGCAACCAGTCCTTGTTAGTTTAGTCTCCTCTTCAAGGCCCAGTCTGTGACTACACAATGGACACCTCTGCTGACAAAGACACTGCACAATTCTTTTTTCCAACATTACTGTGCAAGAGTTAGCACGAGAGGTTGAATTTCATCTAATAGTGCAAGATTTTTATTGCTTTTATTGGATTTTCCTCACTTACTGTTATACAGTAATTGACAACCGGTGTAAAATAATCTTGCGACAGCACATATAGAATTATTTATTATGTCGATCTTCCATAACAAATGTGAATATAGCTCTGGGTAACATATCAAATTTTACTTTGATAGTGTAATGGTAATGTTTTTGCCAAATTATGTGTACAGTGGTAGTTGCACATTAAGACTGAATTAATTAATTGATAATTAACAACTACATTTAACTAAAAATATGGTGTAAATAAAGCTAAAAAGTGTGCAGCATCGTCACTCTTGAGACTAGGTTTAGACTTGCTCACCGTTTGCTCAGTGGCAACTTGGACTTTCTCTCCTTTCCCTGCACTCTGGTACATGAACTGACTGAAATCCAAGTCAGACTTTTTCATTTATTATTTGGCTATTATTTCCACTACTTAATACTAAGCAGTGAACATTATAACCGCATTAACCCAACATTACGTCAGGCTTTTATTGGTATGTGTTCAATAAATTCTTCTAGTAGCTTGTGGGCCAATATATACTGTAGTGTTATTCATCCTTTCAAGTGTTCAGGTCAGTTACTATGGCAACCTGCACAAACTGGGGATGAGATAAGGGCCGGAGCCGTGGCCTTGAGGGAGTCGTTAAGCATCTGTCTCCTGACTCCCCCCTTCAGTCTGTGTATGGAGGAGGCTGCCAGGGAGGCAGCACATAAACAACAAAGGTGGCTCACCCTTGCTCTCTCTCCAAGGACTGACCATCATCACGCTGAGTTAACAGTGCCACCCATCACCGCTGAGTCTGACTGGGATGAAGGAGATAATGTTGATGAATCAGAGAGTTTGGGTCCTAGGTATTTTTCTGTGTCTTTAACATAAAAAGATCATGCACTCACTCACAGAGCAGTCATTCTTTCCTTTTCCCAGCTCTCAGAAAAGATCCCATTCAAACCAGAAAAGCAGAAGACAGAATAAAGATGCTCTTGTTTTCTCAGTCACATGATGTGTAATAAAAAAGTGTGACTTTCTGTAATTACTTTTCAAAGTGAGAGCACGTGAGAGACATCACTATGGATACCTCGGGTGGTCAGGATTGGCGGTTGGTGAACCCGTACCGAGGCATGCGTGCTGAAAAATGAAATACTGTTTTAAATTATTCTGACTCCATCGCTGTACAAGTGTGAAGACAAGAGAGATGTCAGAGGCTAAGTTCATCAGTGGATTCTGATGAGGTTGGTGCTGCTGCTGCAGCGAGTGAGCACGCCTCACTGAGCTTCAATGCAGCTGCGCTTTTCAAGATGTTCCAATCAAGATGTTACCGTCTCCTTTAGAAAAGTGAGTTTTGTAACGGGATTCAAGACCTCGAATTTGTGTTAAAAAGTCTTAATAGTGTGGTTTGGGATAAAAGATTTCAGAAAGGTTTTGTTTAATAAAGAGCCTATTGAAATGTGATATTGAAGACTTTCCAAATTGACTCTAACAAGATGCTTTATTGGAGTCTTACTGTCCTCTTTGGTGTAGAAATCCAGTGACCCACAAAAATCTTTTCAACATCAGAGTGGAAATATATTTTACTTTTAATAATATATGAAAGACTTTTGCCATAAAGGCAATGTATACTTGTGCTCACAGCCTTTCTTTTTCGCTCGTCAGCATCTGTCTGTGGACTGAATCCAGCTTTTCTCCCTACTGAATGAATTAATCATTCTCTAAACACACAAAACAGCAAGAGTCAGCTAACAAGAGGCCCCTGCTGGTTGACCACAGCGTGTCAATGTCAATAACAGCAACATTTACTGGACTCAACACCACCGCACAATGAGGACTACAATTTGGAGGCCTGATACTCCTTAAGATACTGCCACTCGGGGTCTTACAGGGGTCTTATGTTAAAGCGTCATGTTGCAGCCTCGCTGATGTTTAAACTCTGAGCACAGAGCATCAAGGCTGCAGTCCACCTACAGCCTCACCTAGCTGTGTGTGGACCTGGAGCAGCCAGCCTTGCTTTAGAAACAGATGATAAATAAATCAAAGTGCACTAAGCACTGCTTCCACATGGCAATCGCCTCCTTCATAGCGTCTGCACCTCATCAATCACGCCATTGTCTGCTTGAAAGGCGAGCCTTGTAAATGTCATATCCACTCAAACCCAAGGAGAGGCGGATCAGAATGCGCCTCAGTTTTTTTTTTTTAATTGGATAGTGTAATTAAACTAAAAAACCCTGCTAGGCTGCCTTTCGACAGGACAGATGAAGACCCCTTTTAATAGGGCTATGAAACATATTTGTTAAAAGGATGAGGCAATATGTACCATATGATTGGGTGCCCTTATGTGTCATAGTTTTCATTTATGGTTAAAACGGCAAAAAGGTGTCTTTATGAAAAAAGAGGGATTCTTTAAAGGTCTCAATATATAAGAATAATTAATGAAATTTGCCATCCAAATTATAAAATTTCTTGGAACCAATTGAAAAAGAAAGCCCTCGTATATTATATCCACCAATCAGATGCATATATCAAAGCATATGTTCAGCAGCATTTGTGAAACATTCATCTTGGGACCAAGCGATTAAGAGAGGTAGAGCTTGTTCTTGATTAAAGTAACAACCGAGAGAGGCCAAGCTATAATATTGATTACATGCACAAACGGGATACGGGTCACTTTGCTACCCACACATGCTTTCTATTTAATTTCATTAGCGGCGTTCTTTCCTGATGTACTAATGTTACACAAACACCGGAGGAATACATGCACGCTTGCACTAAAAAAAACAAAAAAAAAAACCTACTGTCACATGTCCGGGGTCATAAAAGCACTGATACACACACACACACAGACCAATGCACACACACACACACTTCAATATCCCGGTGCTTTAGAGTTGATTTTGATGGTTGCTGGTGAGAACCTGGCTAGAGAGGTCTCTCCTGAGAGGCAGAGTGAGGCCTCCGTACGAAAGATCGATAGGACAGGGGTGCACAAATAAATCAGCGTGCTCTAGTGACGTCTGTCATAAAGCTCCCACCACAGTTGCAGCTCTTAGGTTTATGGCGGCGTTGAGTGTTATTGCAATCTTTTGATAGCTTTGGTTAATTTATCTGATTACAAGAGCACCCAAAGAACAAGCTGCAGTCAACCTTTCACAAGTGTTGCATCTAAGCAGTTCTGGGGTTTTAGTGTAGCCATCAATGTGGCGTGGTCGTGGTTAGCAATGAGGTGCGCCGCTCTCTCCTTCTCTCTGAGGAAAGGGACATCACATGGCTGCTTGGTAAATGCACCTATATGTTGTAGAGGTGTCAAGCTGCTACAATCAATATTCTTACATTAACAATGGATAGTGACTGTGTGTAATGTGAAAGGGGTCACCGGTATAATGAATCCAAAGGGAAATTATCACCCGACTCTGCAGTTTCTCTCCGCCCTACGTTTTAGTAGCTTTTAACTCACTGGTTTGGTTTTACAGCCCACAAAATGTAATGTTTTGGTTCATTGTCAGTCTCTAATTAGAGAGCTGGGGCAAAAAAAGCTCTGCAACCACACTGCCTACATACCCGCCCAGCACCGACCCGCAGACAGACACAGTTAGCAGTTAGCTAGCTAATATTTCAGGTAAGAGGTAATAATACGTCAATGTTTTATGCACTACTTGTTTCCGCCGTTGCCAAGTGGCCGAAGAAATGAGCAGATATAAACGGCTTTACAAATTATGCAAGTACAAAGGTAAATTTGGGGTACAATCCAGAAATTTGTGCTTATTTCATAACAAAAAAAAAAATGTTTTGCCACTTAGAGTGATTTTATAGTAAAATTACCATTTGAGAAACCTTCTTAAGTAAAATACTTTTTTATATATATATATATATATATATATATAAATTACCAAAAGTACAATTTACTTTCATTTGAATATTTTTTAGGGGGTAATTGTTACTGCAGTTATGAAAGTAAGGTTAATACTTAAAGCAGACCACTAGCTACAAGTACATTATGAGTTCATGGAATTATCATAACATCAAAGATTGACATTGCACATGGAGAATGAACATAGCGAATGTGAGCTAGTTAACCACATTTGCACCCACAGTGTGTGAGTTTTTAAAAGAGGATATTTCAGTGTTCTTCTTCATGTAACTTGTCTTTTATAGATTTTGGTGTAAAAAGCAGCCAGATGTGGCCGGGGATTGTCTTTGGAGTCTGCCTCTTGCTCTGGCTTTTGCTCCGTCATCATCACATCGTGGTCTAAAGACAGGTGGTGCTTATTTTTCTTTCAGGCAGCTGGCAACTTGGCATCAGCAATACAAGTGCTCCTCGCTCACTCTCCCCCCTACAGTCAGTCCCGCTTTTAGAGCAGTTGTACAAAGAAATAAGGTATAAATGGCTTAAAAAGTAAACTACTAGCTCCAAACAATATATTTAAGTAAAGAGTAGAAGTGCAGTTTAAAAACATGAGTAGTATTTGTTACTTAAAAATAAAAAAAATACTCTTTTACATGTGCATTACTTGTAATCCGTCACAATCCACCCCTGAAAAATACACTATACCAAAATCACTGACACCCAGACAAAAAGAGAGATAAAGGAAAGCACAAGAATTAGGTCAAGATGAGCTTTTTAACACAGGCCCACAGGTGATTCGATCATGTTTTCTGTGTTAAAGGTACTCTACACTTCTGTTGTTTTTCCCTTGTGGTTGCACACAGAGGACACGTTTTTTAGCTTTATCATCTCACTGTTATTGGTGGCTCAAGATCAGCAATGAAACCCTCTCAGACAATAAAGTGAAGACTGTAGACCTTATCCAAAGGCATTTGGTAAAAGTGAATGAACACGTCAGCTACCTCATGCTTTTAAATGAAACTGCATAAAGGGTTACCCTGCCATTCTATCTACTGGCAGCCAGTGTGAATTGTGCTGGAAAATCTATTTTGGAGAGCTGGGTCTTTCAATTCTAAGGGAGAAGACTGACTGCTGTAGCGACATCAATCAAACCAGGACGCGGTGGTGGCTTTGCTACACAAGTGGAAGGTCCAGAGTTCACGGGTTAAAACAGGCAATATAAAAAAAAAAAAGTGTAGAGAAACGGCAGAGCTGGGGGCGGACTGTTGTTGGTCTGTGCTATCTCCTCAGTGGAAGTGTTGGAGAGGTACCCCCCCTCCTGTATTAGCTGGACTTCATTAATCTTCATGCCATCTTCTTTAACTAGTCATGTAGAACGGCTCAATAGAAAGCCGTATAATGGGGAAGGCCCAGTGCCAATTACTAGGTTAACATAGTGTTCAGCCCCAGTGCAACAAAGGAATGAGATGGAGGAGGAGAGCTGGCTCACAGGGAGAGATGCACAGCATTTGAATTGACAAGAGATGCAAAATGGAAGTTCTTGCAGCGTTATTCTGTAGAAAAACAACTCAAAGGTGCCAATAAAAATATCATGCAAGTATATATTTATGTCACTCCTTTGCCAGAAATCATATAACAAACAGGATGTCAAACTAACAGGGGTAGTTTGACATTCACGTTTGACATCATATTGTTAAACCAGAGGTGATGATTGGAACAACTGCAACATAATGGAAAAATCACTGACACATTTTAGTAAAAATACAATATAGTCTCTCCTGCTCTTTCATTTGTGGCAAGTTGGATTGTTTGCACTGGATTTTCCAAATGAACTAGTTGTTAGTAAAGCTCTTAAAGCAGCGGAGGTGTAATAGCAGCTTGTAAGACATCATACAGGAATATAGTAGAATCAACTCATTTGTTTTCATTGACTTAACAGAACATTTTATTAATTTAGCTAGATCATCTTAAAGTTGTTCATTTTCAGACCACGGCAGAACCTATAAATGAGACGTTCTGGCTCGGAGTATTTGGACTCGAAGTGATTTGAAATTGAATAAATGTACAGCTGAGTGCTCACTTAACTCATTAAAGCGGCTATAATCAATATTTTTATAATAACAATGCATCAAATCACATTGTGCAAACAATGTGACAATGTGAAAGGGGTCACTCATATTGATGAAGCTACAGATAATTATCACCCGACTCTGCAGCTCCCCTCAGCTTTGCAGAGCTTTATAGTGAGTTTCAGCTCTTGGTTTAACGGTCCGGTCCACAACTTAACTGTTTCGGTTCAGTCTCATTGCGTTGTTTTCAGCCGCAGCAGGCAGCTTTTTGCCTAAAACAAGCTGTAAAAAGACAGACTCAGTTAGCAACTACCTAGTGAACATAATGGAGCATTGAGCAGCTAAGAGACTCGTTTTTCCCCCAGGAGTTGGTAGAGACCAAAAACCGAGCCAAAACAGTGTAAATATTGATCTTTTTCACCAGATGGCCAGAAACAAGACTTCAGATGAATTATAATGTTGCTCTTGGATGTGGAAGCATATTAGCTTATGGCATTATGTCAATATTGTGTTCTCAACTTGTGTCCACTGACCCCCCAGTGGTCAGAATAACACTTATTTCAGGTTGATATTAAGCTGCTAAAGATACATGATAAGCATATCAGCGGACTTCCCAGCATGCATTTTTTGAGAATGTTTTTTGTAGTTTAAAGAAAATGTGTCTGATGACTTGCTGTGTGTTTTTAAGATAAGCCATGGTTGTATAAAAGCTAATCAGGACAAATGCGTAAACTGTTTTTCACTGCATGTTATTACAATCATTTTTTTGCTATGATGTAGTTTCTTGACTCAACAAAATAAAATTGCAACTGCATTTATTTAAAAAATGAACTAGCACAAATACAAAATAATGGAGTCACTATAGTTCTCAGTAATAGTAAGTATCACTCTTGTCATCTTCAGCCTCCATTTACTTTGTTTTTATTCTTTATTTGACTAGAGGGGAAGTTTGCTGTGCAAACTACTTGTCATGACTGCTGTCAGAACAAGTACAGTGTTAAACTGTAGTTATTTAATTCCATGTGATTAAAATGGGACTGGGTCCGTTTGGGAAGCGCCTGTAGGCTATGGTTTTATTTAGAGGACCAAGATTAAACTCGAGTAAAATGGAAATGTCACACCGTCATAGAAGATGCTGCGGGAGTTGTGAGAAGGATAATATTATTGTGATGTGAAGTGATAATTCCGCCCTGTCCACCCTCATTATCCAGCAGCCTAGTGTATTTCTGGCTCGCAGCTGTATGTGTGTGTGTGCAGATGCCCTTTCCTTTCTCCACACACTCACTGCAAATTCGCAAAACAGGAAACACGGAGAAACACATTTGGCATCTTTGCATTTTTATTGTTGTCAAGGCGCCCAAATTGGGGCACATGGAGGACACAGTACATGTGTTTGTGTGTGTGTGTGTGTGTGTGTGTGTGTGTGTGTGTGTGTGTGTGTGTGGCAATATGAAGGGTGTGGCCCTGGATGAGTGTGTTTGTGTGTGTTTGGATTGGTGATCATGTTGTGTTTGCATAAACTCAAGTACACTCAGTATCAAAAGTAGTTCCCCGCACTCCCCTCACCTCCACCGACAGCAACAATGACACAAAACAAAGCCGAAGATCCCATCCTGAATTACATGCAGAGGAGCAACCCAACAGCAGAATAACAACAGCCCCAACAAACAGCAACAACCTATCCAGATGCAACACAAAGAAATTGAACAAGAGGATGATCTGGAGAGGCTCCACATTCATGCGGACCCCAGCAGTCTGAGATAAGGTATATTTTTGTCTGGCAAGATAAGGGAGAGAAAGCAAACATATTACAGGGCTCAAAATTCTATATCTATAGCTCCTTTTCGTGAGTCCAATAATTCATTCATTCATGGCCTCTGTTTCCTCTGCCTCTTGGAACATCTGCCTCATACATACATCACTGCACTGATAAAGATCGCAGACAGAATTGGTAATACACTGTGAATGGGAGACTGCGGCGCTGATTAAATAACTTTGGTGGCACACTAAAATTGAAGCGGCCATGGGATGAAAGGGGACTTATCGGGGGCTTTATTAAAGGCAGTGGAGGATGATTTTAGGTTTAGGGTGATGTACACAATTTAAGACACAATGTCCCGCAACGCTGCCAAGGGATTTAAAAGAGAAAACAAAAATGGCCTTTTTGACCTCTGTCAATGTATTTTCTCCCTACACACACACACACGCACACACACACACACACACACACAAGAGGAGGAGAAAATATTATCCTCTGTGTGCCGGGAATGAAAAGACATCTAAGGTTACGACATGTGAAGGAGAATTTAAAAGTTTTTGTCGAGTACTTTGTAACATCAAAAACTGTTGAATTTTTTTTTTAAATCATCTATTACAGCTGTGTTTTCTAAAAATGTATTTTGAATTTTTTTTTCTGGTAAAGATGTAAAAGTCTTCCATGGTTTACTTTCTCATGTCACCGTGTATATCGGTGTATTATCCCTTATGTCTTTAGGTGTCACAATTGAAAATGAAGGTGTCCTTATGGTAAAACTCCACTGAAATCAAGTCATATTATGTTCTGTACTGGCAGATTCCTTCGTCTGACATATTATAGCTGTAGATGAGGACAGGGTTGACCAGTATCTAACCTAGTCCGGTAATGACTCTTTCAATCAGTCACATTGTCCCTTCAGTGCACCTCTCTCTGCATATGAAACACTAGCTAGCTACAAAAGGCTGATATCTTTTGAAGATTAGCCTAATAAATGTGTTTTCTTGAAATTGGCTTTACTCCCTCATTGTTTGGGGTCTCACAGACACCATTGCTGTATGTGTGAAAAATTATAATAAAAAAATGCACTTTTTAAAAAAATTATGAAAAATACCATAAATAATAATCCTGGGGCCCATCCTCGACTAAATTACATATACAGTGAATAAAATAAGAACATTAACACTGCATCAAACAACAAAATGACATCAAAACCCCCAGATATTCAAAGCTTTACAACATTGAGAACTATTCAAATCTATTAACAGGCAGAACAAAACAGCAACAATAATCTCAGCTCATCATCCATGTTTATTTATTTTGCAGACCTGCCCTAATCAACTTCTTTAGCTGCTTCTTAAAACCTTTTGTTATAGACGATGCGATTTAAAGCATGCCAAAATACATAGCATATGTATGTATATATATGAACAAATAAGAAATATGTATTTGTTTTGTTGGTAGTTAACTCCCTTTCAGACCTCTTACAAACAAACTGCTATAAAAGTCCAATAACAGAAATCCAAATATCAGTAGGTATATATGTCAGTGCCAACACCAATCACAGATAAACAGCAAATTAATCCATTATATTTAACCAGGACTTGTCTTGGCATGTCATCAGTTCAAAATCATTTTAATATAATCAATTTTCAAAATAGTTTTTCAGCTGTTAAAGGGAGGTCTCCAAGAGTACAAACAGAAGATTAGGATTAACATGCATTCATTTCCTTGTTGTTTCCTTTACTGTAAATACCCTAGCATACAATGACAAGTCAAGTCACTTTTTTTTATACCCTAAAATCATAAATCAAATTAGTTTCAAAGGGCTTTACAGCATGTAACACACGGTTTGGATAAGGGAAAACTTCCCCCAAGATAACCTTTAACAGGAGGAAAATTCAGGTTTAGTAAATATGCACATGAACTGCTGAGCATCAAGGCACAGCTGTCAATTAAAGTTGAATAGTAAAAAGGTTTCATTTTGGCACTGCTTTTCAGTAAAACTTCTAGTTTAACTGTGAATAAAATTGGATTTATATGAATCCACACCACGCTGGACTTCAATATAAAGCATTTTAACAGGGGTTTTTCTTTCTAGTCATCTTCTTTGTGGTTTTTATATTGAATCACTTCCCCGCAGAGTTCCTGACAAACCATAAAAGTTTTAATTTTATACTTCTATTTTTCCCTGCACTGAGCCAATGTGTAAAGATTTCACTCAAATCTATTTACATTCGACTCAGAGAAAGCCTCAGTGGAATTTACCCGGTGCAGTTAATCTACACTGATGGTCTAACAGGGATTGTCTGCACAGTATCTCCACAGCCAAATCATACAGTATGAAACTGCATCAAATGAACAGATGGCAGTGACACGAATTAAAAGCACAGAACAATAGTAGAATATAAACCAGAAATGACACCCAAAGTGGCTGTTGATTTATAGCCGTAGCGAGTTTGGTACTGGGCTTCCATGTATATTAGTGCTACAAATCTGGGTCCATTTAGCAGGGAGATGCTCATACATACATCACCGACTCCTGCTCCAAGCCAAGGTCAGTCCTTATTGCATCAATCTTTTCAACAGAGGCTACTCCACACAGCAGCAGTTTTGTAACTGTCGCAGCTGTAATGGAATCTTTTTTCTCGCGCTTCATCTTTCTCTTATCACATGAAATATATATTCAACTTCTCTTCTTTCCCTCATTCTCCTGATTCTTTTTATTTTATCTGTAAAACATTCCCCGGGACCTCATTCCTTTTCTGGGGGACACACTCCAAGTAGCACAGATTTTAACCCTTTCAGGTCTCAACCGCAGCTGGGTCACTTCCGAATACATAGATATAACAAACTAAAAATTTAAAACGCATTACTTAAAAATAGATTTGTCTCATTTATGGGATGCTTTGAGTCAGTGAGAGGACATTTATTAAAATCCTTCCACTTCCCACTGCTGTATGTATTATGCACAAAGTCATTTCCCAAAGGTTTGACAGATATAAAAGCACTTAACATCTGTGCTCCACTCAAAGTAGAAATGGGATGTTTCTTTAAATAGGTTCTTTCTAAAACATGAAACGTCACTTTTCTGGAATTTTATCTTAAATGTCATAAAAAAATCTCCTCAGTGTGCCGTGCCTAATGGACGTGGCCAAATAAACTCATAAAGAAGAGAAGAGTCTGAGTTGCTGAATTGTGTGGTGCCAGTTTTAGACATTCATGCTGAGTCAGTTTCTGTTGTCCTGATTACTCATGCTACAGCCTCACGTAGTACTTTAATAAATGAAGAAATAATAAAATCAATCATTTTAAATAGCACTGGACCATTTACAGGGAAGGGAGGAAAAAAAGAGTAGACTTTTAATTGATGAACTTGACCTGCTTTTCCCTGATAACAAATTTCATTTGTTCTATAAAAATTATGCTCAAGTGACATTATTTGACGGGATCTTTATCACCTGCAGAGTAAATAAGAGTAATTTATGCTGTTTAATTTTGAGCATGGATTATAAATCATAGCTCTATCATACATTACGGAGCTTGCATTGATGAGGGAAGTGAGAGCGGGGCCAGCTGATTGGGTTGTTAAGGTAGCGGTACAAAGCAACTGTAGCAGCAGAGACTCATTCTCTCAGCATGGGTCTTTACAGCCGGGCAGATTGATGCCGATGATAAATGATGATAAACACCTAGCACAGCCAAGTGGTGAAAGATAGACTTTTAAATAAATTATAAAGTATGCATCATTAAAAATCAGACAACAGCTTGATGCAGAAACAGATTACAGGTAAGTATATTGTCTTCCTTGCAAATAATGTAGTTCGAGTGAATAATCATCACAGTAAATCCAGTTGTGTGTTCATGCTACATTGCTTTTGCAGTAATAACAACATGATCACATGATACAATAAAGTGCAATGCATAATAATAATAATAATAAAGTTCAAGATATATTGTGATATGCCAAAATGTAATGTAAATTAATACGGACATAATTTCATCTGCAAGGGCTGATTACAGGCATCGCTCTCCTGTAGGTGAAGCCTTGCAGCGCACTGAAGCAGTCATACAGTAAGCCGTCTCTTGGCTGAGAAGACCCTCAGATCCTCTGTCAAAGAGATGGCTTCTGACAAATATCAGTCTGCAGTGATGAAGACATGACAGCTGTCAATCATCTCTTAATAATGGGGAAGTAGAGCAGCTCACTCCCCGTGAGTTTGACCTGGGAGGCCACATAGACACACACACACACACACACACACACACACACACACACACACACACACTCTGATTTATCTGTCTATCAGTTTTTATTAGCAAATATAAAATAGCAAGGGGGTGAAACATGAGTAATATTCAAAACAGCAGTGGAGCCGTTAACATTTCCGGATAATGTACTCACTGAGTATAAAACAATCTGCAGAATATGCTCAAAGAAACAGTCTGACATTTTGAATTTATTCTCTTTAAGAGTTAAAGGTCCAGTGTGTAACATTTAGGAGGATCTATTGGCAGAGATGCAATAAAATATTCATAGGGATGTTTTGATTAGTGTATAATCACCTCAATATAGGAATCATGTTTTCGTTACCTTAGAATTAGCCTTTTTCATCTACAGAAGCCGCAGGTCGGCATCCATGGAGTCATGTTGAACCATCATCTGCATGGCAAATATAAAGCAACGGCTAGCAGCCTGTTAGCTTAGCTTAACAGGGAGTAACAGCGAGCCATCTCTGTTTAAAGATAACAAAATCCACCTAAGCACCTCTGCAGCTCGCTGATTAAAGGACCAGTGTTTGGATTTAGTGGCATCTATTGGTGAAGTTGCAACTAACTGAAGACGGCTTGCATATGTAATTGGCAATCTGGGAATGAGAACGGGCTGTGAAGTGTGTAGGAGGAACAACGGTGGCTGCGATACCCAAGGAGAAATGCAAAAGTCCTATCAGCCAGTGTTTGGTTTGTCCTTTCTGGGCTATTGTAGAAACATGGAGGTTCAGCATGGTGGACTCCATGGAAGGGTTAGGGACCCGAGGCATCTGTATAAAAACATACCAATGAATATTATATTCCATTTCTGCCGATAGAGCCTCCTAAATGTTACACACTGGACCTTTAACATGTTGTGTTTTGTTTGTCTAATCTGTACAAAGCGTGACGTGTTGGGGAGGTGACAGTTATTTCACACTGTAAGGAGATGAAGTCACATGCCAGCAAAAATGCCAGTCAGTTGAGTTTATTGCAAGAAATGCTCACTTGTTCTCAGGTCATCAGTTAATAAATAGCAATAATTAATACGCCTGACTAACTGACACCTCATATACTCAAGTTTAGTTTTAAAAATTCAGAACATTTTGCACATGCACTACACAAAGGTCAAGTGTGTGGTGGTCGCTGCCTGACGAATGCATTGCCTGCAGGCGTTCACAGCAGTCATCATGAGAGAAACATGGCTGGTCAAAGGCGGTTCAGTTACACTACAATGGTAAAATAAAACAAAAATGCAATTAAACTACTAGTTTAATTACATGTAGTTCACTAGTCCTCACTACTGTAAAAATGACACATTGTGGCTTTACGACTTTTTATTCTATGTGATTTAGTTCAGTTTAAAGACAGATTACATTTCATGTTTTATTGCTTATTGTGTAATGATAGGAGAGTTACACACATGTCCTTCACTTTTGATGAGTTCCTCTGGTTGGACAATGATAAAAAACTTTATAGTTCTATGTTGCAATGTCATGTTAGTTTTGTTCTTGTCCATATGGGCTCAGCACTTTTACTGTATAAAATAATAAATAAACAACTAACCAACTAATATGTTATGCAATGGATGTGAATGAGCACTATGTTAAAGTTTAGCTTATCAGTTTGGAAATTCAGTGCGATGAAACAACTTGGTGTCAATTATTTTCCTGTTGAATTCTTTTGACTGAACTGTGAACAGGGGCAGATCTAGAGTGGTGGCATGGGGTGGGTCAGAAAAATGACTAGCCATCCCAGCTGCCACCCCAGTTTGGTGTCCAATTCTGCCAAACTTAACGCATTAATTTAAGTTAATGTTAAAAATGGCATGTTAAAAAATGGAAATTAATTTAATGATTTGTCATGGCCTAATTTTGGAAGTGATAGTCTAAAAAGTTAAATAAAAAAAATTTATTTGGAAAAATGTTGAAAAATAAACTATTTATTGATCTCTAATTCCACCTATATATACTGATGATCAGTGCTTTACTAATGTGCCACAATAATGTAATGTTTTAGAGTTCAAATACCTTCATTTGGGGGCAAGCAAATATTGCTACATCTGACTGTTTGCAATTAAATTAGCATATACTTCTGCCACCCCTTAAAGTTTCCATGCCTCCCTTCATCCACAGCAAACAAAAGTTTACTTTCAAGGTCCCTTTCCATCTGACTTCTAAAGTGTACACCAGAAAGAACGCCATCTGCAATCAGTTAATGTGATGCAGCAAAATACTGGTCTCAAGCCTGGTTGCTGTACAGCAGCACACAGTGTCATGTATTCAGATGAAAAAGGATTAATAATGCTCTTCCTCCTCTCGTCTCATCCTGCAGAGCTTTATGAGTTCCTTCGATCCCTGCTTTCAGAAACCATTAGCGCTCTTCCTCTTGAGAGATAGAAGGCGAAGCCCGGAGCCATAGTTAGAGTCCTCTTCCTGCTCTAACTAGAAATGACACAATGTCAATAAGTATACTGATTATTCTGCCCATTTGTTTTGCGCAATGCAGTTAACGAGCTTTATTATACAAAAGACATTGTGAAAACCCAATAACCATTCTTTATCATTTGTTTTGATGAGAGTAATAGAGTGGCTCATGTGGATGACCTGCTCTGTAGAAACTTCTGTTAGTGGAGAACACAATGGATGGGGAGGAACCCACCACAGTGTGCCGTGGGATAGGGAGACCAGCCTCAGTCCACTCCATCGTCTTGAAGTGTTTGTGTTCCTACATCAGCTGTCCTCCCAATTCACCATTTATCTTCCCTGAACTGTCCTAACCTTTTCAAGCTTTCACTTATGACAGATTTCAGATACACTGGGCCAAGCCTCACTGGAAGCCAGCTACAGTATCATACACACAACTGTCAGTATAAAAGGAGGCCTACACATGGCCTGGCACACTGGATTGGCCTCCTCCTATACAGCCACATAAATCTCAGCAGCATCAGACAGGTGGGAGGAGGCTCTGGCAGATGTAGCCATGAGGAATGGGGGTAGTGATGCCTCAGACAGGTCCTCTTCCCAACCTCTGGCCCTGTTGCGCTGCAGAAAGCGAAAGGGTTGGGGGAGTCTGAAACGTGAAAGGTGAGTTTTCTGGCGCTCGCTAAAGTTTGAACACAGAACCACCTGTCAAAAGTTTGGTCACACTAATAAAATTATAAGAAATTATTTAGAAAATTAAATCAAATCAAAAATGCATTTGGTTGCAAGACTATGGAAACTTGTGGGGAATATGTTGCATACAAGAAAAAGACAAAGTGAATTTTACAAAGTGTTTAATACAAACTTTTCATTAAAAAGTGAACATCAATGTTTAAATGTTGCTAAATTAACAAGAGTATGCAAACATAACACCTTTTTTTTGCGCAGTGACCTAGAGCAGTTTAAAAAAAATCATAAATCAAACATTAATATTGCAAGGCATCACACTTCAAATAATGAGATTAACATTAATTATATCAACAATAAAATCAACATTGGTGCGGATGGATTTATACTGACATATGTTTATTTCAGAATTAATTTTAAAAAGTTCAAACGCCCTCCCCTGCTCTGCCTTCCATTGGCCCCTTTCTATTCTCCCTGTATATTATTCTTTGACTGAGTCGTAAATACCAGAGAATAAATCTTGATTAGAGGGTCTGTTTCATCTCTTAAAATAGGGAAAGATCAAAATGTTGACATTTATTGTCTTAGTTGAATAATGTGCTGAAAATGCTGAACAAATACCCTCAAACCCCTCACCTTCAATTTTCAAACTTTAAATTCAAAATAACTTTATCTATCTGTTGTGCATACACAACACACAAGATCCCAAACCAGCTCAGGCATTAATGAGTCTTTAACTTTATTTTTTGCATTGGATTTACAAACATACGTTTGTTGTTGGTTGTTGCCTTCAGCTGAATTTGAGAAGTGGAAGAAGATTCCGGGGATCTCAGTGTTTGCAACAAGCTGAAGGAAAAAATAGAAACATGAGATCTCTTCTTGGATTTGTGGTCTCCTATGGGGATAGCTCAGAACGTCATTTCTAACCGAGAGCCTTAAATGAGCAGTTCTGAGGCGTACTTGATTGACCGAACCTTACAGCTTGTCATCTAATCAGCGAGCTAACCAGGTCTGTGCTGTACTTACCTTGCCATTCACTCTCTGTTGTTGTTGGAAGGCTGATGGACCAATTCACTTCTCTGCCTTCACAGCTATACAGTAACAATGCCAAGGCACACATTCAGCCTGAGAGCTGTGGATGATTCAGTGTGCTGAATGAATGTGTACTGCCATCTTTTTTTAGCTTGTGAATATTTAATGTAAGAAAATAACAAAAATAAAATGAAAAGCGGGAAAAAAACATGTTCCAAGATAAGATCATAATGTGTGTGGTCATGAAATGTAGTGCAGCTCCATGTCACTTACATTTGGATTTCACAACATGGCAACTTGTCATACCACACAGCTCCAGTCACATGCATGGTCTCCTCCTGTGGGCAAACAGTGAGTGTAAATGTGGGTGAGTTACAAGAGACTCTGGCCTGTTTACTTATCTCTATATGAGTGGTCTGACAGGCTGACTGACGATGATCTACTGGCCCTTCTTTACCGTCCGGCAAATATCTGACAACCTTGATTAACATTATTGCACCCAGCTATAGGCTTTATGTAAGACACTCGTGTGACAAAGGCACAAAGATGTTTGGCATGTTTATGTCATGACATAATGTTTATATACTATGTCAAGACATAAAGACATACAGTGAGAACAAAACTGCATGCATTATATCCATCTATTTCTGCAACAACTTTGTGAATCTGGACATTATAGACAGATAAAAAAGAGGAACAAATTTTACCTCCATTAAAAAAAACATGTTTTTATTATTATTTATTTATTTTTTTTTATTAAGTGTCAGTGACCAACTTTGCCCACTGTGTCAATTTTCTTTATGTATTGTTTGGTCTTGACTGAGCTAAGGGACTTTTCAAACATGATTGAGGTTAGGAGGAAGACTAAATCTGGTATTTTACTTTATTAAAAAAAAAATGCAACACCCTCCCCATAATATGTATTGTTATGGCAAATATAACAAAACTGTGAAAATGCAATGCAACACTATTTTTGAATGAAGAGCTGTTGAATGGTTTGAAAAAAAAAAATAAAAGACCCTTTTTGGCTCCCCCGTCCCTTGATAAAAAAAATTAAATACATAATGCCTCCTAATGTTCTAACCCCTAACAACATTTTGTTAATTGAGGTAATAAGGTTTATGCATCACACATCATTTATCATAAGTGATATAAAAACATTTCAGAGGATAATATTGTACACATTTAGACATTATAGAAAAAGATTTGACTTTTCTTTTCTTATGAAGAGCTGAATGAAACAAATAAAGTCTGAACGTTTCCATTGCTCACAAACAAATACTAACCAATCTGTACCTGAGTTTTCTTCAGACAATTGCTATCTTTTATCTCTATCTTAAAAATCTGGTTTGTGTTTCAGGTTGTGTTTTCACTCGGCTTTGGGAGGTAAGTATCATGTACACAGATAAAGTACTGTATGGTGTTCCACAAGGTTCAGTTTTTGCTTCCATTTTATGTATTCTTTGTACATGATTCTTCGAGGTCATCTCATCCATAACACTAACAGCAGTGTTTGCTGTTATGTAGACGATATACAGCTATTTGTTATAGCTAATTGTTGCATATCCTCACTGAGGGCAGTGTTTTGTATTTCATTCATCATAATTCATTAATTAGTCTCAGAGAATGATTCTCAATATAGGATTTATCTTATGGGAAAATAATCTAATTGTTAGATAAAAATGCTATTCAAACGATCAAGACCCAACTGACAGGTCCTATATCAAATTATTAGTTAATTACACCATGGGAAATACCTAAAAATAGATAGAAAGGGATCTAAATCAATCAAAAGCAGCTAATTAGCAAACAATGCGATGGGATTGGCTTTAAAAGCTGTGCTAAGCTGCACCTTTAAATTATCTTTTGATAAATGCAATAATATTAATGTAGAAAGCTGCCTTAGCTCCAAAAAGCACCAAAGGTAGCAGGTAAGCAGTTAGGATGTTTGCTCTGAGGCACGGTGGGCTGGTTGGGGGGTGGGGGCTGTTTTCAGTCATCTCCTTGATGGGTTTGCATTTCAAAAGACCTTGGTCCAATCCATTAGGGGTGTAGGAAAACAAGATGTTCCTCTCCAGTTGGACTAATTAGGTTTTTTTGAGGGAACCTTCCATATCCTTAAATTGCTGTGGGGATCCAGATGTGTAACTAGGCTAATGACTGACTGGCTAACAAAGAAAAATGGGCTTCAATCCTTGAGCAGCATAATAAGTCACCTTCTGTGAGGCAGTAGTAAATAGCCATTGTCTATGTTGCTCTCCTCATTGTGCCAGTCTACGGTATACAGCCAACCTTGATGTACTCTGGGGTCAAAGCATATGCAAGCTCCCTATTATATACACTCTAAAGCGAGTGATTACAAGTCCATTTACATGTCGCAACATCCTCTGTGCAGAGACAGAGGAGATGAAAAGTGACCATGAGAGGATGGGAGTGGCCCGGGGGTTGAAGGGTGAGAAGGCGCGGCAGTGTTGTGCTGAAGCTGTGTGTCTGCTTTGAGTCGGAGTAGAGCTGACAGAGGCCACCTCAAGAGACTCTTCACTCTCCATCAAAGAGCTGAGAAGAAGAGGCAGGGTCTGTCAGGGGTTCCAAATTCCTACAGAGCACCCACATGCTGCACCTCCCACCCTAAACACCTTTAGTCAGTCTTGCAAAGCTCCTCACGCTGCCACAAGCCTCCAGACTCATTGGCAATGCATGACCAATCCCCAGCTCAACCAGCCAAACATCACCAGAGTTTAGCACTTAGAACATGACAGACACGTCCAGGGGCTTCATTTCCACACAGTCTGTAAACACTGGGATCATATGTAACTCAGCATGCAGTATGTGATAAAATCTTATTATAGTATCAGATAACGTGTACAGTAGTGTTTCACAGCACAATTATCAAACAATATTATATTATATCTGATAGAAATCCTAAACTATTGAGACAACTAAGATAAGATTTCTCCCAGTGGAAGCAGCCGGACCATATCTGGACAACCAATTTGACTTGTTCCCCCTGCAAATTGAGATTCTTTCACCTGCACCCCCCTTTCTGAACAAGGGCTATCAGTTTTAATTTTGTAAACTTTCTCTTTTCCGTCAAAATTGGGTAGGAAGAAAAGGGGGGATATAGAGGCAGAGACCACCATTCCAAGTTTTATCTGGTCTACAAAATGCCGTTATCTTAGTGCGGTGTCAAGAACTCTATCTCTTTTTTTCCAGGTGACAGGCACAGACGAGAGATAAGATTGGAAAAGAATCCCACTCCACTGAGTAAATAAATAATCAATACTCATCTAAATGTAAATGAGAAAGTAGCCCCCTTTGATAGGAGGGTTTTTATCAACCAACCAATTTTCTACAGGCACTCACTGGGCCTCAACCAAATCACCATCATTCAGCTCCCATGTAATGGATAAGAAAGGGGGTGGGGGGCTGTTGGAGGGGGTGCTATGGGGGAGAAAAGAGGAAGGGTCATCTGAGACCAGCCACGTTCAGAGGGCTGCATCAATAGCACAGTCCCACTGACTACTGTATGCACAAGCACTGTGTTGTAAAGAAACTGTTAAATACACATAAGGATTTTTGCATAACGAATAAAGCCACATAATAATAACGATAATGGTTGAAATAATAATGATTAAATGCATATTTCTAAAGAAAACTTACATAAAGGGGAAAAATAAGAATCAACAGTACTTTTGCAACATGATGACCTTCCTGGGATGTATTATCAAGGTTAAATATATTATTAAAGATAGAAACACCTTTTGTCAAAAACCTAAGAAGCAAAACATAAAGAGAAACTGAAAGATAACGGGATTATTTGACCCATTATCACATCGACTCTCTGTAGAGTGGCAAGAAGGTGGCATGGAGACTTTAGTGGCAGAAACATGTGTTGATTTAACAGTCACATATGTCAATATTTGCTTGATAAAGCTCCAAAATGAAGATATTTTAACTTACACATTACATTATTGTGGCACATTAGTAAAGTATGGAATAGAAATATCTAAATGTGGCATTAGAAATTAATAAATTGTTTTATTTCAAGTAAATTAATTTTTTCATTGAAAATGTGGCATAGCATGCCTCCCCTCTAGGTCCGCCCCTGGTACTTGAGTAAACTGTGGGAAAATATTTTCTACATTGAGCCCATCACTGTATGTTAAATTCCAGCTAAATTTCCCTAAAAAAAATCAAGAAAGACTGTGGTGTGTGGATGCTGTGATTATTTCTCACGCTCTCTGGTGTTAACATTTCTGATACCTCTGCACTTTTCTAACCTTTTTTTGATGTTGTATATACGGGACGAGATTAGCATTTTATTGTCATCAGAATACACTGCTCTGGCTTTAAATTGATCCAATAAAAACCCTCAAATACTATTTTCCTCATCCTCATTGCATTAGGTTTTATTTCATAACTCATAGATGTCAATAATGGAAACCATTATAAAGCAGTATACTCAATAACAGAATTTTCCTGCTTGAAATGCATGCAGTATTGATTTCATGTTTTTTCTGGGTCCATAAGGGCAAGTAGCGTGGCGGAGGTTGTTTTACTGTACTCAGTCAGCAAGGTAGAAAACAACATGGAGAACACACTGAGGGCTTCACCGCAAAAAAAGTACAGCTTCAAGAAAATAAAAAACATGATAAAACAACACTTTAATGTATGAAATAAAGGAACATTTCGATTTAATACTGAAAATTGTTCATTTTCGCTTTCAATTTAATATAAAAATGTCTGACTTTTAATGCAGTAACATTGCACAATCAAAATAATAATGTGCTAATACAGAATTAACATCTAATCACATGTTAACTTGCTACTGAGTTCAAGGTAGCTGTGAATTCAGTGTGTGAGTTATGGGCTACTGCTGTGCAGGAAAAATGCTTATTTTTCAATGATAGTCCATCGTTTTATAAAGTATAAAATGAATCTGGACAGCAGTATTTTTACAACAGCTGTATAGTGTCTGAGGCTGGTACTGTACTGTGGAAGGCTCCAGGTGAAGCTGTGGTCTGTGGCCAAGCTGCGTTTGATTTTTATTGTGCTGAATTGGAATGACAGAGCAAAGCATTTCACAGAGTGTGTCTTCCATTTCTTCCCTGGGATCCCTCCAAGCTAGCCTCTCGTGTCCCATGGGAAACAGACCCATCCAGCTAATATGCCATAAGCTGACAGCCCTCCACTGAAATGTGTGTTAAAGAGCTGGGTTTGGAAACATAAAGGCATTCTTCAGAAGCTGACGCAATTCCTTTAGAAAATCACACCTCTCAGTACATGCAGAATGCTCACAGCTCTGTTAATACAGGACTGGTTTTAAGCATATCCACATGCACATAATACAACACTTCCCATATGAAATACATTTTCTATTAATAACAAATGATATAATGTTTTAGATCAACTTCTAAATCCAGCACAGGGAGGCAACAAAGTCACAGTGATGCTTTTAGTAGAAAAAAAAAACGTCAAGAAAATGGACTTTACAGTATTATATGCCTCTGACTCACTGATATCTATGCAATTTAGCAAGTACATGAAATTGCCCCAAGTTTTCCAACCTCAGCTCTAATCCGCTCAAGGAGGATTTGCAGACTGTTCCTCCAAACCATTTTAAATCAGACAGAAATGCGAGGGTGAAAAATAACACTTTAAACGGAAATTCTTGACAGCATAGTGCAAAGTTAATGTTACACCACGGCTGCTTTTGTTTAAATCCAGCGCATTCACACCTCTTAAAAATATTGCATCACTGCTGGTTTATAATCTGTATGCAATTTCACTCTTTGATGGTCTTAAAGAATAAAAGTGCTGCTTCCTGACTTATTTTCATAAGAATTACAGAATACATAATACGAGCATTTATCACACTACAGAGGCCAAAGCTGAATTGCAACATTTAGACTATATCCACACCTACTGAGACTTCCTGTTGTTCCTTTATTCAATTTACACAAAAATATTAAAGCCAGAACTTTTAAGTACAAGAGGCAATATTGCTGTTTCATAGAGCAATCTTTCACAAGCACATTGTTCAACAACAGAATCACCAGCCGTTTAAAGACCAATACCAGAGACCATAACGCCTTTATAGCTGGTGTTGTCAACTCAATTTTCAAATTCCACCCCACACTCTGGCTCTTCTATTGAAGTGTCATCTGATCTGCTGAATTACTGACAAGGCCACAGTCATCACCGTATCGCTCTGCCTTTCTCTCCAGCAACACCCATCAGCAGCTGCATTACATTCACCTTAAACCAGGGAAATAACAGCTCTGTGGAAAAAATGCTGCTTGGAGCCGGTGTGCCATCCAACTCTACCAGTACCAGTGTCTTTTATCTGAAGGACTGCATTTCTGCCTATTGCTGTGCTACTGTGCTGTAGGTCACAGTATCATAGAGACAAGATTTTTTAGTTATTATTTAGATATCAAAATTGGAATCCAGACAGTTAAAATTCATACTGATATACAGTGAGACGGCACATGTGTCAAACTGTACAGTCACAACAGTCATAAAGCCTCACTTAGAGTCAGCAATGATTAATCATTAGTTTTTAAGTGTTTCTATTAAGTTTACATTTTTAATGTTTTTAAATTTTCTTTCTCTAATGTGGGCTTCCCAGCTGCCCATGGCCGTAAGTCAACTCTGACTGTTCCTACTTTTATTAATGTAATGGGATCTTTTGAGGATATAGTTTTTGTTGAAGATGTATTGGACTTTATTATACTGACAGTTCCTCCTAACGGTGAACTGTAGTATTGTATTACATTGTATTATACAGGTGCACATATATGTAACCTAGAGTCAAAGTATCAGTTCATATCAATTTTGAGAATTTTGACTTCTTTGGTGCACATCAAGGGGAAGAGACACAATTGCATGTGTGTGCAGGGGTAGACTCTGGCAGGTAAATAATCACCATCTACCACTGTTAAATGAAGTATCTTTTTTACTTAGGTCAACAGGAATGAGCTCACTTTTGCAGTAGTAAGACCAAGATGACCCACAACTTATCACCTCATACAGAATGATTCAGCAACCTCACCTGAGACTCTGGTCCCAGGGGCGGCAGAACAGCTGAGGGAGGTCCTCCGGGAAAATACCAAGCTCACTACCAAACAAAACTCAAGGACAGTATGGAATGAAAAGGTTGCCAGTGTGACCACTGGGGTAGAGGAGCGACAGACAGTCAAGGAAATAGAAGAGGTACCTCGAGCTGGCAGCACTCTCACTGCTCATTGGTAAGGTTGTCAAGCACTTGCTGAGATTCAGTTTCTGACAAGGACACAGGGACACTTGTGTTGTTTCTGGTCAGTGATAGGGACTGTCTCCTGCAGTGGTTTATATAAGGGATTGTGCCTGACGAGGTGTCCATTATCAGGAATAATAGACGACGAAGAGTCCATTATTTCCCGATTATTGATAACTTGAAGGGCATTATCCCATTCACACCATGGTCACAGGCCAAAGAAAAGAAATTACCATTAATTTATATTTTCAGTCATTTTGCTATCAAAATCTTCAGTTTTTCACAAGCCTTTACTCTGTGTGCCTGGTAACAGCTAAGGGTTAATACCTGGAAGAATTATTACCATCCCATAAGGTTCTTATGTAATGGAAACGTTCACTACTGCAGTAAATAGAACAAACCTTAGACGTGACTTGGGAAGGGGAGATATTTCTATAATTTTGGCTCAGCTACTAGCCGGAGAGCTAAAAGAACAGAAAATATAATATAACAGTATGTTTAACAAGACTAGCTAGCTCTCCATGTGACTGTCCCCAAATCAAAGTAAAATTTTTTGTGAACAAATGATAGAACCTGTGTAACTTACTGTCAAGTTCAGAGTAAGGTAAATTCAGAGTAAGGCAGTGTAGGAGCTTGTGTGTTATAGTCGCCATCCTGTAGTGTTCAGAGGATAGGCCACTGAAGGTCTACACCCTCAGTGTTAAATAGATGGTGAAGAGAAAGCACTTCTATAGCTCCTTTCTAGTCCTCCGACCACTCAAAGTGCTTTACATTACATGTCACATTCGCCCATTCACACACATTCACACACATTCATAAACTGATGGCAGACACCATGCAAGGTGCAAACTGCTCATCAGAAACTAGCCCCATTCATACACGCTCACACATCAATGGCACAGCATTAGGAGCAATCTGGTGTTCAGTATCTTGCCCAAGGACCGTCTGACATGTAGAAGGAGGAACTGGGGATCGAACCGCCTAACTTCTGTTTAGTGGACGACACGCTCGACCTCCTCAATCGTTGTAAATAACATGTTTAATAACACGTTTCAGCACATTCATTTAGAACAGTTGCACTGGAACTACATAGTAGGTGTCCTTTATCAGGAATTGATGGACACCCTGCAGCCATTCAGAATTGAGTATCCAGCTTGGTAAATGTAATTTAGCCTCTGATAATGCAAAAGAATGGGCTTTTGCAATAGTGAACCACACCCACTAACTCATATGTACAGTACCTACCTGCTTTTGTCTAATTGCTTTGTACCAAAAGGACTTTTCAGATGAGTCTAGCTTTCACTGGATGAAAAGCTCCCTTGTTACAGGAGACAAATTAACTTTTTATTCTAAAGATTTCCACTTGCCACTACATCCCAAGCTACTACCACAGTTTCCATTTTGGAAAACAGGTTAAAGTAATAGTCTCAATTAGGGTGAATGAAACTGCAACAAGTCCTTCTTTTTCAGACTCCTCAGCTCAGTGAAAAAAAACATTTCACACAGGAATTCCTTTCAAATTCAGCCCCTGTTTCTCTACTTGTGATAATCTGAATGAAACTTCTGAATATGTTCTCCCGCAGATTAGGAAACCCCTCTGTGCTTGTTTTTCTTTTTCTTTTTCAAGTAATTGCACTTTCTGCCTCAGGCACCATCGCATTACAGGTCATGAGAGACTTATGTAACCGCTTCATAGACTTAAGCTCCCCCAAAGACTGTCACCACCTCTATTATTCATCATCAAATGGCCAAGCTGAATTTGGATGCACTTATCCTGAGAAAGGGTAACTGTATGTATACTGTACAGGCAGTAAAGCCTTACAATACTTTTCTTTTGGCTCATTTGTTAGTTTAGGACTGTTCACGTGTACTGCACAGATGCTGAGTTGCTATAACTATTTACTGATGTCAGAGGTGGGATGTTAAAAATATGTAAGTGTGATTTGTTTAAGAAATCAATGAAAGTTACATTTTAGTGAATCAAAAGTTTAATTTAAAATAACAGAAACAATTTTTGACAATAATCACAGGTACTGACCTCATTGTGAATACATTGTTAAAGGTACCCCTTGCTCTGTTTGTATCACATGCACACAGCAATGCTACTGTATACACACTCACGCAGACAGTTTCATACACCAACAGTCGGCTGGAAAATGCATTCAGTTCTTGTTAGGCCTCAGTGGATTTTGGCAAGAAACACTTCATTTAAATGTGACTTTGTTTGTTTACAAGACACACCTTTAATACACATTTAAAATCCCTCCTCCACTCGAAGAAAATGTTTTCTACTCCTTCTTCTTCTTGGTCCAGTATGCAACTTATACAAGTGCGATATAGAAACTTGACCAGTGCACATACACTGAGAATGGACTTTACAGTGCAAGTTTTAATGAGGTAGGAGTAAATGATTTTAATATGGAAATTATACCTTTTTTGTCAAAAGAAAAACATATCAGACACATGTTATTGTTCCAAACAGACTACATGTCTTAATACATGTATCAAAGGGGATCTTTAATATTTCTTTTAATAAAAAGGTTCAGTTTACCCATCTAACCATGCAGATTTCTGGTTGGTTTTGGTTGTACTGACCTGTGTCTGAGGTTAACCTGAGACATACATCGTTTGACACAACAGCTCACATTTAATTTTAACTCTACTTTTAATTCTGACTCCTTCGATTTTGTTATAAAGTATTTTATACTGAAGGTTAAAAAGAATACAGTTCACAGTGAGGCATTTCTGGAGACAAGACATCGCTGTCAAGTTTTTCATATGTCATTTTTTCAGTTGGAGCCCCACAAATGATATTCCATTTACTTCCATTATATTGATGTGGTGGGAGAAGACTCTGCGGCAGTTATCTCAAAACCTCAGCTAATGCAACTGACAGTATCTACATGGCTGGATTCCACTCAAGGTAATTGAGAAAATATGTGATTTTTTTTTTTGTGATTTGAGTGAATTGACCCTTTAAGTCATGCGTACAGAGCTCGTTTTAAAAGCCGGTCCTCCTCTACACATCTGCTCCTGGTAATGCCGTCTCCTAGCAGCATTCCTGATGCTCAGGTGAGTGTTCTCCTGGTGTGAATTGCAGACCTTGTGCTGAACATTGATGCACTGCCTCCATTACCGCCCTGCCTCCTTCCGAGGAGTCGACGCTATTGTTTATGACACTGACACATGCAGTAATGGGTATTTCACTTCTGCACCTATACTGAGCGCGTGTTGAAACTGGAAACACAGATAAATATGGTGCGTATCCACAACATCAGTAAATTTCTATTTCATCAACTGAAGCATTAGACTGATCACTAGAAAACCCCAGTGTAGTGGTAGCATTGCTCATTGGATGCACTGCTATTAGAAAATGAAATCATAACGTTGTCTTAAAAGAGCAGAAATAATCCCATGGGTAAAACAGTAGCTTCTACAAATTCACTATCACTCTGTGTTTGGTCTCTCTGTTATTTCCGGGACTTAAACGTTCAGGGATTTCAAGGCGCAAAAACTTCTGAAAAGATTTAACTGGAACCTCTCTTCAGGAAAATCATCAAACATGTAAAGATGTGTCTCGGGGGATTTGAGAAACTTCAGACATACTGTACAAGTCAGATGAATCCTCCAGTACAGTACGTCCCTGCAGACTGGGGAACATGGCAGCTGTCACTAACAAGGAAAGTCACATGCCACTCTTCTCCTTTATGTTCAAATACAAACACAGACTCTGGTGTATTAGTGCCAGATATTTTCAATTATCTCGTGTCAACCTTTATCTCTTCACATTTACTGCCGTGCAGCGGGATTGATGCCTTCCTTTTTTCATATTTCAAGCACTGTTGTACTTCAGAGGAGAAGGAGGAGAAGATCACAACAGTTTTATCCAACTTTTATGTAGGTCTTTTAGATTCTGCTAGCCTCGGGGTATATGGTGCACACTGTAGAATTCTTCAACAATGCTTTTAGCCCAACAATGACTGTAAATAATAACAAAAGGCTCCCAGGAAATGTTTGTCTTGAAGAAATCAAACAGGTCATTCATTTCAAACATTATGAACGCAGATAAAAGACTGATCAAGTTTTCAGATGCAGAAAAAAAGGCAGTGTAGTCACAGTGTTGATGGTGTATATTTGTATTACAGTGTAGCTGTAGAGCACAGCATGATTTTACATCTCCTCAGTAGTTTTCTATTACAGTACAACAAAAAGCCCTTTTCTGTTTACATAGCCAGCTTGCATCAAGTGGAGGATTGTGCACATACAATTACAATAATAGGCGGCCACCGAGTTTGCTAATGTTCTCTGGATGATCGGGCATGCAGACACTTGCTGAGGAACAAACAATGTGGCAAAAACAGAAAACCCCCCAGTATATCCTCATTTTTCCAGGCCCTGTTTAGTACATGGGTGTGCAGCCACCCCAGGAGCAGAGAGGTTACCCCACATCTGGAGAAATGAGTTTGACCCTCTCAAAGGGCACAGGAAGTTGCCCCTGAAAGCTGCAAACAAAAGCAGCAGTGGCGAGCAGGAGCCCAGAGCGCCATTCATCGCGGCTAATGACTTGTTCATTAAGAGTGATGATGGATAAAGACTTCTCACGCTGAGATGAAATCAAGATTTATATGCGTTGTTTCCTCACCCAACTTGTGGGAAGATCATCATCATTTAATTCTATCTCTGCGGCCGGTGATGGGCATCCAGAGAGCGGGCTATCAAACGGTGCAGTCAGCTGGCAAAATCCAAAACGTGCCGTTGGCACATCTGGAGCTTGCCGTCGCAGCTGAGGGTGAGCAATGGCTGCTGGCGGGTGGCCAAATTACAGGCAGAGACGCTTCAGGACTCCACAGCCTCCACCCTGGCTTCTCCTCGTTTAGATCATCATCATTATTTATTTGCTTATTTATTATTTTTTCCATTATGTGTGCTGTGTTGCATTTCAACAGCACTTTTTATTTTTTCCTCAGCATCAGCGTATTATCACACTGCGCTAGACCCTCGACCCACCTCTCTCTGTAGGTTCTTATCTCTAGCTGGAAATAGGCCCCAAGACACTTCATCAGTGTCCTTCACCCAGCTATCTGCTGCTCCCAACTTTTATTAAAACTTCAGCCTTTATCAGCTCCTGGGTAATTCAGGCATGACAAATTGGGCACCAGATGCCACCTCCATTTGAGGCCGCTGTACATCTCTTGCTTCCCTATCAAGACAATGGGAGGTGGCGGGCTGCAGCATTGTGGGATATCCACCTTCAGCCCACCACATCAGGTTACTTCAACAAACTTCCGACATTCATCTGAATACTGAAAACAATGTTTGCCATTGCAGAAGTTCTTCAGTATGCATCTCCTTTAAATCAGTGCAGTGCCACTCACAGCAGCCTTTTTTTATAATCTGTAATCTCATAACGGAGAATTACTGCATACAGTATGTCTTTCCAACAACCAGACTAAGCTTCTTTTCTCATATCTGAACTGAAAAAGTAAAAGTAACAATAATTTTATCACTATTAGTTAGATGTTTTACCCTCCCAGAATATTCTTTTCTTTTAAAATATCAGTGTTAATGGAGGATTTGCGTGTCAAGTATTCTTTAGAGTAGTCAGATACAATGTATCCTTTTAGAACATAAACTTGTTATTATTAAGAAAGTACTGTAAATATTAAATACACAATATTATCAAGTATGTTTTTTATGGGGAGCTACATCATGCATCCATAGTGACTAATCAAAATGAGCTCATAATGTATTATCATAATATATTATTTGTAAGATAATACATCTACCTTTATGGTTTCTGCTAGCAGAGAAAAATCAACGTCTGTTTTTATGGTGAAGGATGACAAGTGACTTATTTAGCCATGTCAAAATCATTATTTTGTGTTTGAGCGCCTGTGCATGAACTTCTTAGCATTAATCTATCTTTGTCTCGAGAACACGAGCTATGCAATCATTAAAAACAATAAATAAATAAAAAATATTTATGGTGGATTGTGTTTCTGGGCCAGAAATCCCCAATTAACTTTCCATGGTGCTTTTCGGATGCACTCATCTTGATGACATGGACAAGAAGAGCACCGGACAGCTCATATTTACTGTCTCCTCCTCCTGCACATTTCATTTTGGGCATGTTTAAAGATAGGACATAATTTATGATGCATTTAAAAAGAGGGAATGTGGAGCAGAGTTCTACGCTCTGTTAAATAAAACCACAGCAGCTCCAGGATATAGAAAAAGAATCAGTCAATGCCATTAGTTCATTTATATCACAAAGATTAATAATCTTCAGGGTTTTAGCTCACTGTGGATCCTGAGACAGACAATACACATCTACTCAGGGGTGAGATAACCTAATTCTGAAGTAAAAAGGTTGTTAAGTTGACAGCATCCATTGCCCTGCACATAGTGGATCAGTTACTGGAACTCTTGAATAGTATTCATAGTGATAGGGACAGTATTCATGGGATATGGTCTCTACCTAGACCTGCACATCATCTGCTCCTCAGGGAATTCAGTGAGGGTCCTGCCTGTAAATAAGAATCCATGATAGAGGGGCAGCAGGCGTGAAGCATGAGATTGGAAACCAAAGGCATCACACTGGGCTGTTGGATCTTAGTGATGTTTAGCAACACATAACTCTACACATAGACCCTGAATTTGGCGTGAGCTAGTACACACTCGTGCACACAGGGGCAGCCATGCATGTGAGCACTCTCTCACACACTGCATTACAGTGAACTCCCTCTTTCATATATACATATATATATATATATATATATATATATATAATGTCTTTCAAATTAGTTTGCAATAATCAAAGCCTGCCCTTGCAAAGAGTTGTTGGTTCAAACAGGAGATGTGTTGGAAATGAAAAGTGCACCTACACCGCAACATAGATCCACTCTCATTATTCCAACTGGGTTCCATTTTAATTTCTCTCTAACATCCACGTTTGGTTCTTCCGTGCCCAACGCAGCAGTGCTGGCCAAGATGCCAGCTGTGTTTCAGGGCTAAAATGTGTTTTAAGAGCTGCTGCAGGATGGTAATGTGTTGTGCAACCTGCCAGCCCATGAGCATCCTGAGGCAAATGGGAGAAGCAGTGGTTAAAAAGCAGGCTTTTTTGGGCTAGGGCCAGGGAGTAATCTACCACATAAAGACATGGCATAACCGGGGGCTATCATATGGGATATGCCTCCCAGAAGACATAATTTTTTTAGGAGACCTCCCATTATTCGGTGCCAGTGGAATTTGGCACTGAAAGCCTCTTTTAGTCAATTAACATTTAAAATTAAAAAGCACTTTACATAGGCATGTTAAGTAAATTAGCAAACAATAGATTCATTTGTCAGTGATGCAATCATCATGGAACCACAGGAGAGAAAACACTCACAGTAAACAGGAAATGGAGACTGACCTCCGAGACTGGGATGTGCTCTTTTCCCCCACACATTTACTTATTGGTTTGAAAAATATACCAATTCCCTGGCTGAAAAGCCTTTCATTTTGGCAATTTGTTATGTCAAATAAGTTTGCTGGGTAAACTGGACTTGGGTACAGAAGCCTGTGATGAATAGTATCCATTAAGCTGGAATCTTAGAAACCTTAAAGTGAAAACATACCTAAAACAAGAGCATCATTAGGAAAATGAGCATAGACCTGAACCTGGAGTGTTTCTGAGCAGAGATGAATGATGGCATCACACCTCAGTCCATTATAGACTCTATTTATACACAGGGACACAGAGGAGCAACACTAGTTAGAGGCTTCTCTCCAATTAGGTTATTACTGGTCTGGGAGCCCTTCTACTCAAGGAAATTTCAGAATAGAAATTGTGTCTTTAATCACATAAGGAGATCTGTCAGGGAATAGCTCATGTTTATTGTCGTTTATTTTAGTTTGGAATCAAAGTATGCGCTTCCTTATGCTGTGTATAAGTGATTATTCTCCAATATTAAAGTAAAGGTTTCCAGTTTCCTCAGTTTCCAAAGCTCACCTGTCAATGAAACAATGTTCATAGTGCTGTGATGGCTTTTCCCCAGCCCAGTATCCCTATAGGAGGTTAATAGTTAATTTGCCATAACCACAATCTTTCCGAAACTTTAAAAAGGGTATATTGGCATGCAAAGTTTTATTGGTGACCAAAAAAATTACATTTATTTAAGGACATGTTATGAATAAACTCTTTTCTTAAAGTTTAAGGCTAGCATTATATTATATTTTTTAATAAATCCCATTAAAAGACCAAAACTAACGCCAAAACCACTAAGCCCACACCCCACTGTTTCCCACTAAAGATGCAAATCTTCATAAAAATGGGTCACAAATAATATGCTTTCATTTTTTAAAAAGGCTCAGTAAATTCCTAAAACAGCTGGGTACTGTAGTTTTTAGCAAACATTATTCAAACAGGATAAATAGTGCATTTGTCAGGGACTATTTTCAGCTGTGGATTAATACGCACTAGCGGGTATTTATGGCATTTCTGCGGGATTGCCTCAAAATAAACTACAATGTTTGTGTTCATGGTAATAAAGGAACAATTTCACCTAGTGCAAAGATGCGGCTCGATTATGTTTTTTAAATAGTTTGTGGACAACAAGAATAAACTCTGTGGCACAGAGGAATAAGATATATCAGGCTTTGGACACGCAGACAACAATGAAATATGTTAAAAGAATAAAAATAAGAAAAATATAACACTGTAGTCTATCCATGTCCTTGTTCTGAGGGTTAAGAGCACCAGTGTGTTGCCAATAAACAATGGGGCTAATGTGAGGTATAGAGTGTGTGCCCCTCGCACGCAGCCTGAGTGACAGGTCAGCATACAGCCCTGGAATTCCCCCGCGCTCCTCCTCATCGCAGGACATGGTGGCCTCACTTGAAGTCGAGCGAGGAATAAAGGATTGCCTTCTGTATTTTTTCATTAGACTTTTCTTTTGTTACTGAATACATAAATCCATTGTGGCAAGATGCAATATGTATCATGGCGCTCCACCTGCGGACGTCTCATAATGGCTGCCATGTCCCTCCAGTCAGGGATGATAAGTGAACCCCCCGTGAATGTTAATGATAGTGATCATTCTGAACCAGCCCGCCTCTCCGTCTTCCCTCATAGCCCGGGTGTCACACACAGGGTGGCAAGGTTCAAGGGACTAAAATGAAAACAAACACTCAAGGAGATATATAAATAAATAAAGACGGAAATGAATGAATGAGAGGCTGAATGAATGAATGTGCAAAGCTGCACCTGTGAAAAAAAATAGGTCTGTAGACGTGGCCATATAGTGCGGGCTGCATACACTTTTTGGATTACTTTATGCAATGTTTTGTTTCATAATGTTGATTAATTATAGTGTCATTTAATGCAAAGTCCATGCTGCTGCAATATTTCTTATGCAGTAATAGTAATATGCTGGACTTATTTCATTATTTACAGGGCCAGTAAACACTGGGGAGCAGGTGGGTTCAAACAGATGTGGCTGTTTACATGGCCGCAATAGTCTGGGCTTCATATCTGGTCATTGCTCGTAAATAGCTTTGACAACATGCACACTTGCATGGCCAGACAAAGGCTTGACTCAGCTAATCAAAACTGACAATACTGAAAATACAATGAGCCTTTTTCTATCAAGCACTATGAGTCAAATGGGAGATGAGCTTAAGTATCCCAATAATCTTGAACAGCACCAGTACAACAGAGATAAACTGGAAAGTGGAAAGACTGTGCTGCCTGTTACCAGAATTATACAAACAGCTCCACAGTCACACGTGTAATGTTGACCTCATTTAATCACGTTTTCACCCCGCTCTCTGCAACTTTCTCTGCGTCCGTCTCCTTCAGCGAACCCGTGGATTGTTTTGACCAACACAGCAGCCTCTCCAAGCAACACACCCAGCTCAAGTTAACAGGCGGGGGAGAAAGCAAACACAGAGTCCATGCCAGCTCATCCCCCTCTCTACATCTCACCGCTTCCTCCTTGTCTAACTTTGCCAAAGTCCTTGGAACTTGCCAAATCCGGTCATGCCTGCTTAGCTTGCTGGACTGATTGTGCCAGAAAAGAAAATAAGACACAGATGTATACAAACTCTTGGTGGTGCCAGTGGAGAGACAGCTAATGGCTTCATCTCGACCCTCCCATTGTAGCCGGGCACAGGTGGGGATAATTAGAGATCTCTCTCTCCGCTCAAAGTCGATTCTTTTCCAGTTGTGACAACCGAAAGGAGGCTAGGATCCTCGGCTACACTCCTCCCACCCTCAACCTCCTTACCCCCATCGCAGCCTTGGTAAGAACAACTAAATGTCACCCATCCAGCTCCTCCTTTATAGTCAGTGACACCGCTGGACCTTGCCTGTAGCAATGGTTTCTGTTGGCAACAATGGAGGAAACTTTGAGTTTTCCAAATAGACACCAAGAAACATCCCATTGGAAAAAAATCCTTAGCAGACCTTCCGCTGTCAGGCCGGGCTGTGTTATAGCATTGGAAGAAGAACAGCAAAACCACAGGCAGGGGGACTTAAGGGAGCGTTTCATGGCCAAGACTAATCTACTGCTCACAACAGCTCAAGCTTAGTAGACATAAAAAGTGAAAAAAATGTCGAGACATTTAATGTTTTTCAGCCTTCGGAAATCGAATACCTTCAAGTGCACCATGAAAAACAGTTAGGTGTCTCAATCCAGATTGCTGCCTCATTTAATAATTTATGTTCCTGGACTCCAGATGTTCGAATGAGCTCCAGAGTGTGACCTCTGTCCTCTCTCTGGGAGACTCGTAATGAAATAATCCCGCATGAGCAATTCCTGATGCAAAGTGGAGTGCTATCATATAGCCCGTGTGCTTCAAAAGGCTCGAAAAGCCCTTTTTTCTTCCGTTAGCCTGAGTGACAGCAGAGAGACATGTGTCTTCAGATGAGAGGAGGCGAGTCTCATTACGCCGTATTTGGTTGACACTGAGTGATTCAAGTGTTCCTGGACAATTCAGACACACTGATATAAAACACATTAAATGTCTTTCACAGCACTTTACCTGACACTGTTCATCTGCGCTCATCTGTTATCCCTGACGAGCCGGCTTTTGTCGCCGCTTCAAGACTGGGATCAGGACTGTGGTGAGCAGTGAGTAGAAAGGAGCTGTAATGAAATACACACAGAAAAAAAATCTTGAGATCTTAAGATGTGAAATATCAAAACTCCCTTTGAATTCGGTTTTCAAAGACAATTTGCAACTTTTATGTTGCTCAGTATATTATTTTGCTTATAAGCACAATATCTTGGTGCCGTACTGCCAAACTAGAAATAAACTGCAGGTGTATGTGGATGTATACTTTTGTCAGATTCGATAGACCACATGCAGATAAAATCAAACACATAATGCAATCTTAGCTGATGCATACGGGCGTCTGACAAGGTAAACCTACCTAAAATTATATTTCTTGTGGCACAGTAATCATACATGACACACAATAATATTATTTTGACATCCTGCATTGACAAAAAAAGAGAGCAGTAGCACAGGCAGGCATGATGTACAGTTCCTCTAGGAGTGACAGGCATAGAGACATGATGACACAGTGAACTGAGCAACCTGAAAGACAGTCACTGTGACAATGATGATTTGCAGCTCAGACGAAGAGGGATTCTCTCCTTCTTACATATTTACATACACGTTTTCAGCAAAACTCAATGGATAGAAGTTGTCTGGCTAGTTCCAAAATATTGCACTATTTTACACTGCACGGCTAATGCAAAGCATGCAATCATAAAAAAAAAAAAAAAAAAAAACTAAACTCCCAAAACTATTACTTCCAGAAAAAACTGCATTCTCTAGTCACTTACGTTTAAAGTGAAGGTTCGTCACTTTGTCAGACTGGGAGAATTATCAAAAACCAACAAACCGAAGTCATCACCCGGAACCGACACTTGTAAGTCCGCAGTCAGAAATTGTTAGCTTACATCTCTCCTCTTTGACACCAAGGCGTTGATCCTCATTCTTGCTGCAAAGACTTTGAGGTGAGAGTGAGGCGAGGATAGAGATACGGTGGAGGCGGTGATAGGGCAGGTGAGCGGAGAGGATGCCAAGCCCAGTGGTCAGCGGGTAACAGAGAGAGGGCGGCTGTCACATCCTGCTGACTTAGCCAAGACAGATGAGACAATCAGCAATCCAAGGCCCGGACAGTTCTTCAACCCTGCCTGCATCCTGTGTTTGAGGGCAGCTTTCCACAACATCTCAAACCTGAACTCACCTTTCACTCTGCTGCAGTGTGGAGGTGAGGCCACTGCTCGGGAACGTTCTGGAATAAATATATCAAAAACATATGTGATGCACTCTGTTGCTAATGCTAATGCTGATTCTTAAAGCTGCATGCATTTCTTTTAAAATAATAACAGTGGATCGAATGCAGTGTGATGTGAAAGTGGCCACAGAAAATTATCACTAAACTCTGAGTTCCTCCCAGCGCTATGGAGTATTTGAACGTGGCTCAAGCGCATTGTTTTTTCCTCTTTTGGTTGACTCTCACTGCTATCATTGACCTCGTTTCCAGCCAGTAGGTAGCTGTACTCCAGCTGCCCAGCACCAAACAGCTGGCAGGTAAAGTTTGCAACCACCATGGTGAATGTAGTAAATCATTTAGCAGCTAAATATGTACATATTTTTTTTCTCAGTTGATGGAGACCAAAACAGAGCAAAAAGGAGCCATTGTTGGACTGAGGGAGTATTAAGGGTAATATGAAGAGCCATTGTTGGCCAGGCAATTCATTGCTAACAACTCTTAAAATGTAAATGTTGAGTTTTGAGCTCCCAAGTAGGTAAAACTGTATTCAAAGTTTAAAAACTTATTTCCTGCCATATAGATTCAAAAATTCCCTAACACATGGGATAAACTTCATTTTGGAGCCCAACAGGAGTCTGTACATCAAGATTAGACTCTTACAATGATATACCCTACGTCACACTCTTACATCATAGTTTTCCACTTTTTAGTACATGAGTAGAGTAATGACAGTACGGTGTTTGACACTGATTGATCCTACTCACAGCAGTCGAGTACCGGCTTCTGCTGTTGTACGACAACACCACTTAGACAAACCACACGCAGAACTACAATAAACTGTAATACTGGAGCATCCCGGGCATATTTGAATATTGGGGAGGTGTGTCCGGCACTGCACAATATGAAATATCTTAAATGTCTTCAAAAGGAAAACCTGAGTTCCTTTCCCAGTGTCCTTTGCAATTCCAAACTAGATGAGGTAGATTTTCGTGCAGCAGAAGCTGGACAGAGTAAAATGCTGATAGCAAGATGTAAACCTTGAACCACAGCAGAGGTATCATAAGGAAAGGGGTTTATGGGGAATGGGGTCTTAATTTTGATAAACGCTAACATCAATAAAGGTGGTGTGAGACAGGGGCAACCAATCATCTGGACCGTTGTCTCATTTGTTTGTGGTAATTATACCAAGGTGTCACAATTAATTTGACAATGACATATTGATGTTTAAAAACGCAGCACGTTGCACCTTTAAGGAAGCAGCGCTTCAGATATTTTGCTGAGTACTTGCTGGACATTCAGTATCACTGCTGCTAATGACGACCTTAGTATGTCCCAAATTACAAAAAAGAAAAAAGTTTCTGAGCGTGTGTGTGTCTGTGTGTGTGTCAAAAATTTCCTAAAGACCATGCTGGACCCCAGGCCAGCTTCCAGCCTCTCTCCTAATTGCATTGATTTTTAGCACAGTAAATCTAGCTGTGTCACAATCTGCACTCCCCAGGCATGATGTACTGCTCCAACGCCAGCCTGCACGTCTGCTCCCAAATTTGCTGGCTTAAAATTTGAACTGTACTGCCATGATTAATGGTTAAATTAATTAATTGCTAAATGTATGCTAATTGTTTAATTGGTTGCCTGATCTATATAAGATCATTTATAAATTAAATGAGTTGATTTACAAAGTTTATTGATTAAATGTGACAATGAGTTATACGGCTGACTACCTGATTTGCAATTTTACCAATTAAATTCACAAAGTGTGGTTTTGCAAAGTGTGCCCCATCCAAGTGATCTATACCAGACCTGACACTGCTGTACTTATTTATGAAATCAGACAGCTGATAATGATGCATTAATATTAATGCCAACTGTAAATTTTCATATTGCTCTGCAGAAACCAATCCAAGAACATTTGTCATTGTAAATCCATCTATATTTCACATTTTTAATGCAAATTAAAGTGGAAGTCCTCGGTAAGGTCAAGTATCCGGGAGGAATCTGATTTTTTTGGTTCTATGAGCCACAGGTGAATTATCTTGGGAAGACGTGTGAAGGACAATTTTAAGGAAACATTCATGAATGAGCTGCAAATTACTCTTTTGCAGTAAAAAATGGAACACTAAGTACATATATTCTGCCATTTTTGTAGCACACTCTCTAAAAAGACCTTAAAGGAATGCTTTGGCATTTCTAGCACATCAAACGACTATTCCTATAAACTCTAATAGTTTAAACCACCCTAACCCTAATACTAAAATAATATATCAAAACTCAGTGCGCTCATCTTTATTAATATTTGTTTACATTGCCCAACAATGGTGGATGTAATATACATTAGAGCTAAACTCTCTGTTTGAATTCTTTCAGTAGTGCTATGGCACTCCACTTCCTGTCTGTAAATTACCATTTTTGTTGTTCTCTGGTCTCCCTGGGGGCTGGAGGACAAGCAGGGATGTTGGGAAATATGGCATTATGGCAACCAATACAACTGCCCCTTTAGGCGTGATAGTGGGGGGGTTGTGTATGTGACTCTCTGTCCCAAGCTCATTTATGACCTCTGATTCCAGTACTACAGATCATATATATTATTATTACAATAATATCACCTGTTTGAAAGTATAGGGCCAATGATGGTTAGAACAAATAATGTAGTTTAAAGCAGATAAAAGGACAGTTTTAAATGTGTATTCGTGTATTTTTCAACAACAAGTCTATAACTCCAATAATTCTGTTTAATTGTCCACTTATTACTATCATGTTTAATGAATGCATACATTCATTGTGTTTATTAATCATAAATGATTAAAGGAGCGGTGTGTTATATTTAGTGGCATCTAGCGCAGAAGTTGCAGAGTGCAAATACCTGAACATGGGCTGTGAAGTGTGTAGGAGAAACTACGGTGGCTGTGAAACTCACAGAAAACATATGGAAGGAGACCTGTGGTGTCTGTAAATAAAAACATCTCATTCTACGGTAATAAAATGCAACTATTCAGGTGATTATACACTAATGAAAATATATCAATGAATGTTTTATTCTGGCAATAGATCCTCCTAAATGTTACACACTGGACCTTTAAGTGCATATTATAATTATATTTATTAATTAAGTATTTAATTAACTTAACTTGCTTAACATGCAGGTGCAGCTAAAAGCTCAGGAAGAAATCTAGTAAGTGGACATTGAGTTAGGATTTGTTTTTTGTTTGATTTCCAAAACCTTGAAACTCAACATGTATTCATGTGTAAGAATTTGCTCATTTCTGTATTACAGCTACTGATTATACCGCTATTATTCATCAGTTAACTATTCATATGCGTATGCTTCATATGAGGAGTTGTGATTCTAGACTAATACAATAACAAATGCAAACAAATCTACTTATACCTGCTTACAACTGCATTATAGTGTGTTGTTAGCCATTTATTGCTTATACATAAATAAGTGCTAAATAATGCTATGAAGCTAATGGGCAGCCTCCAGTTAGTTTGACTGAATTCAGTGACTTCAAAATGAGCAAATCTGAGAGCAAATGTGCGCATTCAGAAGCAACACGGCTTATCGTTTTTTAAACTCGCTATAATATATAGAAACATCCACGGTGTGATAAGATGAAAGGTAGCTGTCACTCTTTCGGTTATGGGCTCCCTTGCTCCAAGTTGAGTTTAGTCATCAATACCCGACTGACAGATCATACTTTTTGCTCATGTGCACTCCTGTAAATATTTTACATAAATACTGTGGGTAATAAATAATCGTCCAATCTAGCTTGCTAAGCTCAGCACTAGATTGATAGCCGGGCTAATTTACAGTACTGAGCTCCAGGAAAAACACTTTCAAATAAGTATATGGACTTTGTGTGTCTGCCACAGCGCACAGGGCAGCCACTGTCTGCTGCCGAGTATCTGGACGGGGTGGCAGCATATGGCAGCGGGATGCAGAGACAGAGGCCAAGAGGGAAACCAGTGAGGAGGCCTCCCAGATCTAAATCGATTTAAGTAAATGTCAGTGCTTTTTTCTCTGACTGATGAGATAATTGTATACAGTATATTGAACTAATTTGGAATAATCCACTGATCAGGCATTACAGGTACAATTATGTTATCCAAAACATTTATTTTAACTTTACAATCAGCAGACCTCTTGACACACAGAATGAAATACAATTATTCATTAGCGTACTTGGACAAATGGATGCCTTTTTACCTTCATCCTCCTTTGTGACCAAAGCTGTGGCATAGTGAAGCTGGCAGGAGAATCATGACAAACAAATGCATGCTCAAATAGAGAGTCTGTCCATGACCAATTTGGCTAATTTGTTGTGGTCCATGGCCAAAACCTCTATGTACAAAGCACGTAAAAGTGCACGTTTGGAAGTCTTTCCTTTGCAAACAGATGAATTCCAAAAATGAAATCCAGGTTTTTTTTTTGCTGAATTCAGAACTGCCAAGAATCCTACCTTTCAGACACATTCATCTTCGTCTTTGTCTTGTCGCCCACCGTCTGTTTATTCTGGCATTCATCAGCGCCATTACTGCCATGCCCGTCAGATCTCTTCGAGGGAAATGAAAAACAGCAGTCATTTTAAGGTGCAGGCTAAAGGTTAGTTCATGTAGTGGGAGTCTGGTACATCATTTCTTGTGTGTGTCTCTCCCATGTGGGTATATCCTGTTTTGCAGTGTGCATACCAGAGCGAAAAGTACAATAAAAGTCCATAAAATGTCTCTGAATTGGGTTTTAAAAAAGGTTAGTGGAGAAAAAAAAAGGAAAAGATACAGAAAACTGGAGCAACAGTTCTGAAACTAACGGACGGCTTGGGATTTGATTTTACAGGCTGTCAGCAGTAGTTGTTAAAATGACCAAAAGAGTGAAGAAAAAAAACAGAGAAAAAGTGTCTTTAATTTTGCATTCGACACTCATGAAGAGATTTACTTTTTGAAAAGTCTTTCCATATGAGAAAGTCACATTTTCCATCTCAAATGCCTCATTAGATTATATCCATCCCTGCGAGTAAATGAAGAGCAATTAGCTCTGTTAAATTCTCCAAAAGGCCACACTGGCAATAAAAAGGAATGATTGTACAGGTGGCAAACATTGCCTTGTCTTCAGGAGAGGAATGCACTTTTGCTAATGTTGGTGGTGTTGGTCCAGAGGTTACATGGGTAGCTCGTGGTGAATTTTTATATATATATATATATATATATATATATATATATATATATATATATATTTTAGCTTTTTGTAGTTCCTCGGAGGTGATGAATGGCAATGGGTATAGTGCCAGTAGCGATGTCTCTAGAAGTAGCTTATTCTGTGCTGCCAAGCATGATTTATGACAAGAAAAGGAGGGGGGAATCTCTGACTTCACCATTTGCCCTCCTGCACTTTTCCATATCGTCCAAGAGGAGTTTGGGGGTATTGGATTGACACAGCAACTGCACACATCTGGTTTGGACATATAGCCAAGGCCTTTTTCAAGCCAACAACCATTTGAAGGAAATAGGTGGAAATTGGGAAATGGAAATATGATGTGGCAAAAAAGGGAGAAGTATCTATGACAAAGGTTATTATTGCTTGTTTAAAGCGCCCACATTGTTGGATTTCAGGAGATGTTGTCTAGTCTTCTCTAACTCAGGATAAGAATAATTTGCTCGTGGGCTTTTTCGAGTAAATGCAGATTACGGCGAGGATATATCTTTTAAGCATATGTTCTCACACGCACAAATATTGGATGCTGACTGGTGATTCAAATAACACTGCTGAGTACAGGTTTTCTGTTGGGTGTGTCAGTTGAAATATTACTGCAACGTGACTGACTGGAAGATTGAAGTCTGTTTTTTTTTTCTCAGATGGAAAATCACGTCAAAATGTGATACATTTACGGTAGCCCGAGCTAATCTAAATCAACAGTATTTTCCATTTTTAAAGAAAAGCAGTAACGTCAACTTTGGCCTTATTTGCAATATATTTTACTGGAAGAGAATTGAATAAGCAAAGTGCAATTCCGCAATTATATTTTCCCCTTTCACTCCCTCTAAAATACTCTCCCTTCTATCTATAACACTTAAAGACAAAAAATAATAGAGGTATCATAATAAAATTGTAAGCATTAAACCATCAATATTAATATTAAAATAATATTGGATAATATAACATTGGTAGGGGCCATTCTGCTGCACTGTAAAGATTTTTATGTTTTCCTAATAATACATCTATACCTTTAATTAAATAAAAGGTTGAATGCAGGACCTTTATTTAGCATAAAGTATTTTTACATTGTGCTATTGCTATTTTTACTTTTCCCATCTCTGGTAAATAACTTATGAAAGGTTGTCATTTGGACAAGTGAAATAAACAAAACAACAACAAAAAAAACCCTCTTCTAATGAACCATTAAGATACAATTGTTTTTTTACCAATTTAATTTGGGTCTTTGGATTCATTTGACGTTACTGTAAAAAGGAAAAAAGGATACGAGAGAGAGATGATAGAGATGTGTACCTCGGGTCAAGTGCTGTATTCAAACTCATAAAAATATGGTAAATACCATAACCCGCGATGCCAAAGTGCTCCTTATCTGCCCCATAAACTTTGCACTTTAACAGATTTGTAGCATTAAAGAGGAATACTGTGTCCCTGTAACCTCAGGCCATTAGACCACTCAAACAAGGGTTCAAAATTTACTTTGGTTTGTTTTTCCCCTCAACCATAAAGCTCAAACATCAACTGACCAAGTTCCAAACAATCTACTGTAATATACGGCAGCTATGATAAATTTAATGCTAATGATGCAACTTCAGTCTCAAGTAATTCTGGTTGAGCATTTTATTGTTCAGACACGCTTTTAAGGACCTCTGTCTTCCTAAATAATATTCATATAAAATCAATGCGGTTAAAATGTTCAAGGAGGATTTTAGCACCATAAGGATGAATTAGGCATTCAGAAACTCTATTAATTTCAGCAGTACGTGGCGTCATATTTAGATTTAATAGAAAGTTTTTAATGAAGCAGATTGGAAAAGGGATCCTTGCCTCCATTACCGGATGATGGATAACTGAGAAAGGTTAGCACCAACTCATTAACACTCTCTTAAATTACGAAAGTACTTGCCGCTTTTTTTTTCTCTCCACCTTTCATTTTTTCCCTTAAATGAGATAAAATAATATTGAGAGGATGAGCGTTGAATCAAGTCCAACCATAATTAAATACACTGATGGGGTTAAAGTGTTCTCTAGTGCTGGTGGTGTTTGAAAATGTTGCTCTGAGTTATCATGTGAAGCACTTATGTTTCAATCCACCCGTCTGTCAGTGGGAGTGTGATGGATAAGACCAGAGTACAGATCTGTGATTGAGAAGAAATATGGTAAAACATTCAAAATAAACAATTATACACTTGCTGTTGGATGTGTTGTTAACCCTTTAATGATCCCATCCAGATTTACTTTTTCATTTCTTAATTGCTTCAACAAATGTGTTTTTCATGTCCATTACTTTAAAAATGTAATCTGATACACCTGTTGATAAATGTAGTCAGAAATCTAATCCAAGTATCACAATTTTCAAGTAATGTAACTTGATTACTTTCCATTCCTTTTGGATTACCTTTACACCAGATATGTAAATAAAGAAAAATGTGCTTTCATTAAGCAAATTCAGGCAGTAGCCTTGAGCTGTACAGCACATTTCATTTCATTTCATTTCAGAATAACCAGGACTTGGAAATTGATAAGATAATAATAATACGATAATAAGATTTACTTGATGTGAATAGTTAGCATTCAAGATTTAAGATGTATACTATACATGTAGAATTCATTTGCCGGTGATAAAAAGTATAACCGGCAAAAATGTAAGTAAAACAACAAAGACTTACTTAAAGTAACTTTTACTCAGTTGTTACTCAAATCCGATCATTTCATTAACAATTCAGTTTGTGTGGGTCAACTCCCAGAATGTAGCCTAAATTATTTACAAAAGAATCATAACCAATAAACAAAAGAGCAACTCTAATCTTTACAGCCTCTTCCTCCATTAAGTAAAATGGGACACGACCAAACTTTGATGCTCGCGTGTCAAAAGTTAACGTCAAATAGAAAGTATTTTTTTTATAGACAATTGCAAAGTGTTTAACTCAACATAAGGTAAACATGTAACATATTTTGAAGATGAATAAATAAAATACTCATAAAACTAGTATTTCATTGTATAATCATTGCTGACTTGTTTTCGTGTACAGTATTTCCCATTCACTTCCATCTAGACACAGCGTTTTGGCAGGAGTTGTACTGTCCCCAGTGACCAGAGGGAAGTTTGTTAATGTCCACAACTGTTATTGTGCTTCAATTTGTTTTTATTGACTCTTTATTACAAATATTATCAATATTACTTTGGATTTCACTGATCAGTGATTGTATCTTCTTGAAAACTTTTTTTTTTAAATAATTCTGATATAATAACTCTAACAAATAAACAATGAATTAAACTTAGATTTTATCACACTGACAGCAACAGTTTATATCAGAAACTCTGTATTCCATAGAAATATTCAGTTTTTGTAAATTGTTGTGAAGACCATTAAGAAAAACAGTGTTGCATTTGGAGTCAGCAAATGGAGTCATCTGCTCCAAATGAATGTAATATGCTGAAAAAAGGGACGCGGCTTTAATGTTTTCTTTTTTGTAAACTTTCTTAATACATGCATTGCATAAATTTTAACCTGTCAGATGTATTCTCATGGCAGGTTAAGAACTACAGTAGATACACAAGAGGGAGACAGGGGTAACAGAGCATCTGATAAAAATAGAGGTCATAAGGCATTCTTCATTTCGCTGAGTGCTACAGAATTGGAACCACTTGGGATGTTGGTATATAGGACACCCGCTGCTAAAACACCGCCATGCAGCACCATGATTACGACTTGATCCTTCCTCCACTGAAAGCTCATGCTGGCGGAAATCAAGTACCCCGAGGCTTACAGCGTGCAGCCCAAGGCCTAAAAGGTAATAGCATGAAATATAGATACGGAGGTGACAGATGTTTACAGTGCGTCGCGAGATGGCATTGAGACACAACACAGTGGCTCCCTCCATTGGAGAGGAACCTGATGAGTGGTATAGTAAAGAGATGGAGTGATATAGGAGGTGCTCCGGCAGTGTTTGCAGGCAGATCATTAGGGCCCCTCTTTAACTCAACCCCCAGTGACAATCTATTGCTCTCCTCCCCTGTCAGCGAATCATTATGGTCTGATCATTAGTGACATCGCCACATGCCCATCACTCAGGCTGGTGCCATATTGGCAGATGAACAGCCTCTGCCCCAGGCCCACTAATCTAGAGACTTCAGACAGGGAGGATGAAGGAATGTTCGCCGAGCATCCAAAAGACTGGACTCACTCTTTTTTACTCAGATTGAATGTGGACTTCTCAGTGTGCACAGAGGGGAGCAATATGAGGTGTAGTTACAACTCAAATGAAGCACTCATTATCAGTTATTGTCTTAATGAATTCATTGTTGGTAACACTATATATTAAGGTATGCATATTCAACACTAATTAGTTGCCTATTAGCATACATATTAGTAGCATATTGGCTCTTTATTAATCATTATAAAGCACATACGAATGCTTTATTCTCAGGTTTGGGGAGCAATGGGTTACATATAACTGGTGTAATCTGTTATCCATTACAGTTACAGAAGAAAAAGATGTAATCAGATTACAGTTACATTTGGTAAAAATGGGGATTATTTTGCAGGATTACAATTACAATTAATTTTCTCTACAAATACAAACTATTCTGTTTCCTTTTTATTGTCAAAGGTTACATAGTACTGTTGTCTTATAGGATACGCTTGAATCCATACTTCTTATTGATTTATTGATTTATTATTATTTTCTCAATGATCTGTCTGAAAGACAAAGAGTCAAACATTTCATCCACCATATATCCAGACACAAGCTTCACCTTCGCCTGCTCTCCATGATTAAAATCCAGTTTCGTTGGTTAAAATCAAAGTAATGGGAATATTTCCAGTGTTTCCATCTTCCAAGCTCGCTTCCTGCTTGGTGAAGTGCACGATTACAAAACTGAATCCAAGGATGTGATTGGATTGTTGGATATCACAGCAGTTGGGGTATGACAACAAAAGGTTGGAACTAATTATTTTTTGGCAGGGTAATTGTAAAATTATTACTGAAATGTATCAATAATTAGTTACACTACTAGTAACTGGGAAAAGTAATATAATTACTATAATATTATTGCTAGTAATGCCTGACTGCCCAACACTGCTCATAATATGCTTGGTTCATTATGCGCCACAGTCACAGGACTTTGAACTATTAAACTTCTATGAAACTTGAATTGAAATCTTTTACAATTTTTAGTTAAATTATGAGTTTATGAGCTCACTTTAGAACGGGGAACATATTCTGAGTTAGAAAGACTTTAGAATGATTTGGACACTCTTAACACTTGTAGTTTTGTGTTTTGTTACGTAAGAATAGACCACAATTTATAAAGCGAGGATGTTACTGAGGGAAAACTCTAGAGTAATTAAGGCCTAGACCATGGTCATGCAGAATAAGGCAAGTACTTTATAATGACTAATAAAGAGCCAATATGCTACTAATATGCATGCTAATACACAACTAGTTAATGGGGAATATGTGTACCTTAATATAAAATGTTGCTAAATTTATTTTCTGCAGTGATTTGTGAGGCATCAATAGAAATCACATGATATAGTATATATTACTGGTGTACATGACTGTTTCTTAGTGTGTCTTATGTAACCTTTATAAAGTCACTATCTCTAAGGTCAGCTCTTCCTGTTTCTCACAACAGCAGATGAGGGATGGACCTCGCCAATGTTACTTGAGAAAAAAAACTTTGCTAAAACCCCTTAAACTTCACCCACCCCTGGAACTTTACACTTTACTAGACACTGAACATGCCAGGCTTGAAAACTTTAAAAATGATGCACAAATGATGCAAATGATGGGATGGAGCGACCCTAAATCAAACAAAGTGTTGGGTTTTATTATATTTCACTCAGTGTAAACATCATATAGCTTCAGAGTTAATATATAATATATATTGTTTATATATGTGTTGCTGTCAGACATTGAGGAATAAGATGATTTTTCCAACTTTGAAGCTAGTAGGAAAAGGTGTTACGGTGTTTTAATCATCCTTTACAACTCAGTTTTCTATTTATCACTTCGGTTTGCAGCCGTGAGTGTTTGTCATTTAGCGTTTGCTCTGCCTGAAATCATTCGCAACAACACTCTTTACTTCAAGGAGCACACTTGTTCAAAACTGCTCTTAGTCCTCGCTTTTTGACTAGTCACTTCATTTCAACATCCACATGGCAGGGGCGATTTATGGGAGGAAAGTGAGCGACTTTTTCCTTCAGAGCTCAGCTTTCACAGACTCTTGATTAGGTTGATTGACGATAACATAAACTCTTTATACAAGTGGCTGGTGGAAACTAGAGCCAAAAGAGATCAAGTTAGTTTGGGTTAACTTGAAGTCGATTTATGACGGACACGCTGATCAGTGCACTTAAATGATGACACCAGTGTAAACGCTGTCATACAGACAATTGTTTATCATGTCACTCTTGTTGCTGTGAGTAAATAGAATTAGATTAGATTTTATAATTAATGTCATTATCAAAGCAATACAAGAATTTACTATCAGATAAGTAGTTAATTTATACTTTTACCACCTCTGACCTAAAATGTATTGCATACGCAGATACTGCCAACACTGGATACTGTACACTTTGTATTGCACAGCTTTGTTTATTTATGTATTTATTTTTAGTTGCTTCTGTCTCTCATCATTTCACATTTAACACGTGCAATAATTTAACAGTCAAGAGTAAAAAAAACAAACCATGCATTCCAGTTCAACATGTATAATACCAGGACAAAAAAAGTAATTAGTTTTGAACGTAATGTGCATGTTATGATTGATTTCATGTGGAGGAACTCCAGAGATGCTCTCAGCTCTGTGCTGTATGTTTTGAGATGACGATGCAATGGGAACAGAAATGCATGGCCTCTGCTCTGTGACCTGTAAATAATTGATAAATCAATTTTCTTGACTAGAACACCAAATAATGAAGCAATGCAATTCTTATCAATTACATTTTCGTCTTAATTGTTGACTTCACTTAGCACAAAGCAGCACAGCGAAACACCATGCCATTTTTCAATTAAAAGGTCCAGATGTTTTTGGAGGCTTCAGTAGACACAGGCAGTTGTGAGAAATGCTTTATCTGCATTGTAATAATCACTAGAACATCAGCTCCAGGCTGCATTTACATACTCATGTTTTATTCCAGCCCTCTTTCTAATGCACCGCTTAATTATACTGAGCGCAGACAATGTCAGACCCCCATAGCCCCAAATTTATTATTGCACTGTGTGAAGCAGCAACCATCAAACCTAGTGCCCCTCATCACAACATACCGCACTCATCACTGCTCTCACACTATGAAATACATATCATGCTCTCAGTTTTGAACATATCTCTGATTTACTTTATTCCCCTTTATCTTTCCTGTAGATGGAAGTTGAATGTCCACAGTTTTAATTTATTGGAAAAAATATCATGTAATGTTAGAACATTTAATATGTACAGTAGTCACATTTTTAATAATATCTTACGAGACCAGCGTGATCACAAGATTTATTCATCTTTTGTCCCCTTGGATTTTGTGAAATTGATTCCAGCATCAGAAACATGCATTTAGGAGCACAAGAGAAAGATATTACTGTATAGTTTGTAGAGATGGCAGTCAGCATTGACCCAAACATGCAAAATAGGAGAGGTGTTTCATTATGCGCAGTGCAACAACAAGATCTCTGTCTAGTGGCTAACTGCATGCTCATTAATGTCCACATATGTCTAAATAATCGCTATTGAGAGTTTGTATTGTTAACTGCACATGATGTTTTTCACAAGAAAGATTACATTGTTATGAGATTCATAATATAAATTGGATTCAAGATGTATAATCATGAGATCTAATTACTTTCAAAGGCCAAATAGCTTTCTGTCATAAGGAATGTCTGCCTCAAAACTATTGTCTTGTTTGTTTCAGTCGTTTCCTTTGATGGAGACATTTCTGTCATCAGTACATCCCATACAGCAGTTTATCATGTTGTAACCTTCAAGTAGTAGGTATTCAGATCCTTTACTTACTAAAGTAAAAGTAGTAATACCACAAAAAATACTTCATTACAAGTCAAATTCCTGCCCTGACATATTCAAAGTATCAAAAAGCTGATAAATGGCCCCTGGGATTGCTAAATTATTTTATATTATATTATTTTATTATTATTACTGATGCATTCATATGTAAGTAGCATTTTAAAGCTGTAGCTGTTCAAGATGGAGAAACCTTTACCACTTTGTAATCTATAATCTATTGTTTCTTCTTTCTTTCTTCTTTGTTCTTGGACCCACATTAGCTACCACAAAGGCAGCAGCTACCAGTCCACACACAACAAAATGTACATATAAAAAAGCCATATAACCAGTAAGGCATTATTAGTAATAATATTACTCTCCAAGAAACTAGTAGTGTAACTAACTACTATAATATTTTAGTAATACTATTACAGTTACTCCCCAAAATATAATTAGTTTCAACATTACTTTTGTTGTCACCGCCTGCTGATTGGAAATCCAGCAACTAATCACATCCTTGGATTCATTTTAGTAATCGTGGTGAAAATGTTTACATTCTGTGACTGGAAATATTCCCATCACTTTGATTTTAACAAAGAAAACCAATTTTGTGGGAATAGCAAAAAAGTAATACAACTAGTAGTGTACCTAATTACTGTTGGCAGTAATAAGTAAAGTAACTATTACTTTTCAAACGAGTAATGAGAAACAAGCAATACATACATTTGAGTAGCTAGCCCAACAGTGCACATTACAATAAGTGTAAGTGAGACCATGTACAGACAAGTAAAAAAAAAGAAAATATAACAACAATGTTAGTTGTTTGGGTCAGTTCATTAACTTTTGAGTTAATGAACTAAATGTATCATATATTTCATAATAAACAATCACAATCAAAGTAACTGACAGCTCTCAAATAAATATAGTGGGGCAATATTTCCCTCTCATGTGGAGTGAAGTAGAACCAGGGATGGAAGGGAAATACTCAACTAAAGTACCTCAAATTGTACAGAACTTAAGTAAATATACTTCAAGCACTGATTGTTTGACATCTGGCAAGACTATATAGTGTTTAACATGTATTTTAAGTATTTTTTATAAGCACTCTTTCTTTTGTGGATGGTGAATATTTACTTTAGGATTTCGGGGGATTATAATTTTACCTCGATTAACCTTCAGGGACACAAATCAAATATATGTAGCAAATGAATAGAAAACTAAAAAGACAAAAAATAAGTTTATATGCTGTTTACATAAAAGGTAACGTTGATCTCTGCTTTGGTTCTCATACGGCTTCACATATCTCAGGATGAAACAGACATCCTAAGTGTGCAGTACATAAAAGAAAACAGTTCTTATAGCAATACAAGCCGACATCTCCAGTTTGGTAAGGTCACATGTTCCGTTACAGTGAGCAGAGAGTGGATCCCCCCCCCGCTACCCTCCCCTCGTACATCCAACAACTCGGCCCTGCTGCACACCAATCCTTCTGAAAACAGCCAAGCATGGAAGAAATATTCTTATTTAGATGAGGGCTCTGCGAGGGGCATAGCACGGGATAACAGAAGAAGAATACAATGTTCTGTGGCGTGCATTGAGAGTGACTCCAATACAGCCCCCTTTACAGAAGGCAATCAAATCTGGCAGTCATGTGTAAAGATACTTATCTGCCTGGAGAGGATTTCAACACCATATTTCTGTGAGAAATGGAAATCAATGCTGACAGCAGCTTGTCAGTGTTATATATTCAGAACATCTGATCTCAATAGAGAAACTTCCTTGAGAAAAAGGAAATAATGAAGAGATATTTTGTAGTGAAAGGTCAATCCTACATTGTGAATAAAGTTTAAACATAGAACAGGAAAGATTTGCTCCTGCTGTAAGTATTCAGCGTCCTGATGAGAATAGATATTTGGAGAACACACGCTGATCTTACAGCATGCTTTTTAAACACTTCCATATTTCCGCTTGCTTTTGTTTGAAATTTGGCACGACACATTGCTTCACAAATCTAACATATTTCTCTTCTGATATGGATTTTCACATATGTTGTTGTACAGTGTTCCCTAGACATATCTATAAATTTAGTGTCAAAACTAACCACAATGTCGCCTTCTGGGGACTCATGAAATATGACAATGCTCCAGTAAAGAGAGACTTTGGCATGGACAAAGGCAGTTTTTATGAGCTGGTATTCCTGCAAATGTGGAATTATCGCCCAACCAGCGAAACGACTTCACAATTCCAGCAAGCGGCGTTAATCAGATTTTCCCACCAGAGCTGTAGTTCATTGTCATTGCTAATGGAGCCTCCTCTGCAGGTTGTTGCTCTTCACTAAATTAGTGTGAAGTCTTATCCCAAAAACATTGACTAATACTGCAGTTAATCTTAGAAACTCTCAACTCCCGTGAAAAATCTCATCTGGAATGACACTGATGCATCGGAGCGTCGGCCCGCATTGCATTCATCATGTTCCTGACAAAATTAATCTTGATAGACTGAAACCAAATTACACCTGAGTTCACACCCATTGCTCACCACAACCACTGAATAAATATTTATTGATGATATGTGTAATTTCTTCTGCATGTGGTAAAGTTGTTTTAGGAAATAAAGATGAAATAAGAAACTTTCAAAACTGCAGAATATTTTTGCTGGCTGATAAAGCAGCTGCTCTCCTAGCCAAGGGCATTTCCTCAAGGTGTAAAACTTGAAAGACCACTGAAGGCAAGTTGAAACTGAACAATTTAAAGCTCAAACACCGCACTGTGCCTTGACCATTGCTGATGCTGGAGTTATGAATTAATGAACTGGCCTCTTAAGACACTCTTAAAATATTCTATCTGTAACTTTTTACCTTGATGTGTGTTCACCGTGGTAACAAAAAACTCCTAAAACTTAGAAATGTATGCTACTTTCAAAATGTGAGTGTACTGGCATCTCACAGTTAAACTCAATGACAGAAACATGCAAGCAAAATGTATTTTTTGTCACTGCATTGAGCCATTAACTAACATTTTAATCAAGTAGCATTGGGCCTGATTACAGTGCACATATGGCAATACTGTGAGAATGTTTTCAATAAAACCCTTCTACAAACATTACTATTTTATTTGCAGGCTACTCTACAATCTTATATTATTTTAAAGGATTATGAAACCATCAGCACTCCTGTTTAAGTAGCTTTGTAAGCTATGCAAATTGTGTCTCTTTCCTCTCTGCGAGAACGGGGTGAAAAACACCCATCTTTAGCCTTGCCAACCAAAAACAGACATGCACGGCTCACGTTATTTATCTTCCAAATGAACTCATTTTTCACCACTAATTAAAACATGTTGAGATGAGGAGGAACATGGAGGAAGGGAAGCATTTGTTTGAGGACTGCACAGTCATTCATTTAGACACGTATGTTTGGCTTCTGTTTAAAGAAAGCAAAGTGATGTACGAACACAGAGCAAGTTGTTGTCACTAATAGCGAGAAGGAGTCGTTTGTATTGTTGCCGTGATGCTGACACGCCAAACGGATTGACAGGCCTTAAAAATATTGGGAGATTTGCCAACATTTTCGGTAGCCATGTTTTAAAATAGATCACCCCGTCGCTGCTTTAATGTACCTTAATCTATTAGGTACACAGCAAACCAACAAGAATATTTTTAGATGATGGGTTTTATGGCTTTGTGTTGGTGATTAATTGAATAAAAAGATGGCGTTTCACAAATCATCCCTTTAATTAGTCTGTGAGCGTCAGAATGACGACGCTGCCTCTGTCTGAAAACACGGAGATGGGGCTCGAGGTACCAGCCAGAGCTCCAGCAGGGGCCGGGGGCCGTTAGGGGGCTTTGAAGCGGGGGGGCGGAGGGGCATTGGGGAGTGGCGGTGGGGGGGGAGCCAGCTCAGCCCCAGGCAGCCTGTGCTGCACACCCAGGTGCTGTTGTCAGCTGGAGTCCTGCTCCAGCTGCTCGCCAAAGATTGATTTAATTATTTCCATTCCCTCTGTCCCTGTATTTCTTAAATTCTTTGTCTTCTCTACCTTGTTGCCTTTTGGCTTCTCTCTCAGTCCTAACTCCATGGTGATATGAAAACCTAAAGGTCTATTGTTGTCAAAACAATACATGATATCTATTCAAATCTACACATTTAATTCCATGCAAATGTAAAGCTCCCCCCACTGTGTTCCTCACATTTCAAAGCGGCGCACAGAATGTAAAATTGAAAAACACTCTATAACTCACATTTTCTAAGCCAAATTTTGACTTTCGTATCACTTAATCTGCTTCCTTTCATTTGGTTCATTTTCACACATAATGAGACAGATTCATTGTATAATTACAGATGTACTGTATTGTTACAGTCCATAAGTGCTGAAGGAGATTTCGGCTCCGCTCGCTGAGTTTGAGGTCGTAGGACTCGTGTTATCAATTCTCAATGATTTAAATTACCAAAGTTCTTTTTCTCTTATCTGATCTTTTAAAGGGCAATGAAAAGGCCCATCTTTTCACTGAAACCGGTCCTCAATCACTGTTAATGTTAAACTCCATGTACACATAAGAGGGCTGATAAAGAATCATTAGTCTCGTTAATGGAATCACAGGTCCAATCCCTCTATCCTTTTCTATTGAAAAGCGCTCTTCATTTCAAAGTTGTTCTGCTTTATTAAAGCTCATTACCATTTCTCTTTTAATAAGCACTCTTTAAAGTCATTACCTGCAGTGGAGTTAAAGGCTCAGCTATTAAAAGGTTACTTTAATGTGAATAATGGCCTCCCGATATACTCAAGTTAATTACTATTGGATACTGGATCTAGTTTAATCTAATGCTTAAACCTTAATGAAAGATATGTCACAGTACAATGAAATGGCAAAAAATTGTTCCTGATCAACAGAACTATTTGTGCTATCTCTCCTCACAGAGGCAACATCCCTCCATCCTTAGCAGCAAAGCAGCCTTCCGATACTTTGAATTGCAATGTGCACTATTTCCTCAGAATATCAATAGACACATGGTTAGCGTGGTTAATTGCAACTGAAGTCAATCTTATTAACGTTGTCTTCATCAATCACTTTTTCTAACATTATGTTGCAGTCACTTAGAGCGCTTTCCTTTTAAATCCTCAGGCAAAGATGTTATAATTTTTCATTTTAAAGGCAAACAAGCTAAGCCATACGTTGTAAATGCTGTGTTCAAAGTCACAATAATTTCTGCTTTTAAACCATTCCAAAACATTTTTTGGTCTAGACTGACAATCTTGTCTCCTGTAAAAAATTGTATTACCAACAAATTTGCAAAAGTAAATACACATTTTAGGAGAAACATGATCCTGTCACCAAGCCACAAAACACTGAAATTGAAGAAAACGTGTTTCATTTGTTTTCCTGCGATATCTGCTCATGTCCGCACTAAAGTCTGATAAAACTTTTTTAAGGGCACTCACAGCACTGTGTTAAAGCAGCTTTAATCACCAGTGTGTATGCATCGCCAGGTTAAGCAGATACTGGATGATGGTTTGTGGTTTGTTTATCTCATGCAAAAGTGTAACAACATCAACTGGTTCAAACCAAGTGTTGAAAAGAGGCTGAACAAGTATGAGATCATGCGATATTCCTGTATATTTTAAAGAGCTTCAACTGGAAAAGTATTTGTTTTATGGAAACTGAAAGTACAGGCAGGCTATTTGTAATTTTAGAGTGAAAAATACCAGGATTCCTAAGATAAAGGCCTGGATAGAAACCAGAAGATCTCTGTAATGACAAATGTTTGGGAGATGAGTATCATCATAAAAGTAAGAATGTAAGCATAATGAATTATAGAGAAAGGTATTTGCCAAAGCACTGTATATGTTCCCATATATGTTTAAATTAGTCTTGATATTACAATCAGATAAGCCTAAATTTTTTGTAAACCAGGTGCCTTTTGGACTGTATTACAAAGAGTTTATAACTGGTTATGAAACAGTCTCAATTTAATACTGATGCCTCTATATGACCTATATAAACAAACAAACCATCAGTGAAGAGATTGGCTGTTTATATATAAATATTCTTGATGCCTTCCAACGGGTCAGATTTGGGATTGGGATTTGGGATTCCTCTTGAAAGCAATTAAACAAGGAGGTAGAAACAGTTCCTCTCTGAGCCGCCAGAATCAACATGAAGTACCATTCGTTGTACTTTAGCTGTGCTGGGTGCTATCATTTTGCTATAACTGTATATTCTGTTTGTACACCACACCATGTGATCATGCCCCTGAGTCACATAAATAAATAAATGAAAAAAATGAAGTGAAATGTTTTCTTATAAACAATTAATCACATGATTGCGTGACTGTGAAAGCTAAAAAAAACCCACAGAAAAGTATCATTCAACTCCGCTGTTCCCCTCAGCACTGCGGGGCTTTTTAGTGGCTTTCAGGCCATTGTTTTGATTTTCGGCCTGCAGCTTCACTGCTTTGGTTCATTCTCACCATTAATATAAAGCCATTTTTAGCAGCAGGCAGATGTTTTCAGCCAAGTGGCTGTAAAAAACAGCAGTGGTTAGAGTACTGGAAATCTTTACTGAAGTGAAAGTACAACGTACAAAGTGCAAGTAAAGAAAATCTGGTTAATAAATTACTCAAGTTACTTTCTATTTAAAAACATTTTAAGGTGTGATTACTACTGAAATTATGAAAGTAATGTTGAAGTTAGCATTACATTAGGATACCTGTTTTCTAAAGCACACACCAACAGACCACTAGCTACCAAATAAGTTAATGTCATTATCATATCATCAAAGATTACACATGAACAATGAACGTAGCTAACATTAGCTAGCTAAATACATTATGACAGTATGTGCAACTTACTTCAATGTGCTTGCAGTGGTTAGAAGAGGAGTTTTTAGAAGCTGAGATATCAGTGTTTCTCCGGAGGCACAGCAGGCACTTCCTCATGTAACTGTTGCTTTTTTAGATTTTGGTATAAAAGTCGCCAGATGTGTCCAGGGATTGTTGCTGGAAGCTACATCTGGAGTAGAGGTGCTCCTTGCGCGCTTTCTGCACTCGTCCCTGCATTTACAGCAGCCTAGTTGTAACGAAGGTATAAATGGAAAACGTAGTGATGTAGAAAGCAGATCACTGGTTCAAAAATATACTTTAGTAAAGAGTAAAGTACAGTTTTAAAAAAAGGGAGCATGAAAAATACTTTTAAAAAAATCACTTTTTTTACTCATGGGCGTTACTTTTAATCTGTCACTACCCACCCCTCCTAAAAACCCATTGTATAGTACCTGCCCAGTACCAAACTGCACAAAGACAATGTTAGTAACTAGCAAGTTAACATAGCTAAAGTGCCAGATATTTAAGGAGAGTGAAAAGAGAGACATCCCCACTGAACATAATCCTGATAGCAATTGTGTTGCCCTCAAAACTTTACTGGGGACATAAATTATTACTGTATACGTGTAATTTCTGGGGGACAAGGTTACACTGAAGCAACAAATTAGTGCAGAATAAAAGGCCCTTTGAGCACGCCAAATATGTGCACGTATTTGCAAGAAAAACAGTCAAAACCCAGAGTGTGCACATCAAATTATTCACCGCTTAGAATTTGCTATAATCCTAGCCCTGTAATATGACACCTTTGAACTCTGTGTTATCTTCCTGTTTGGGGGCACATGGTCAGATGATGAAAGCTGACCTCTTCACTTCAAACTGTTTTAATTCACAAGTGAAAAGCCTAATTGCGGTGATCTGCACAGGAGGCCAGAGGTAAAGGCTCCTGAGACGCATTAACCTTGAGATCTTAGTGCAGTACACTTTCCAGAGAAATTGGTGCTGCAACTCAGGGAGAAAATTGAGATCAAATGTGGAACGAATTTTACCAAACACACCAAGTCAGGTGGCGATGATGTAAATCCACAACGTATCTAACAGTGCTGTGAAAACCTGAACACCTTTCTTTAAGCGCTAACTTTCCACGGCCCCTCTAGGGTACTGACATACGCATTCACAGTATAATTACTGAATTCCAAGACGCTCTCGCTGACACACTGAAAACCTTTCAAATCAGCAATTTTCCCTAATTCGCATATCATCGCAAGAAAAATAATTACAGCCACGATGATATCACCAGTTAACAAATTATATGTAGTCCTAATTGCTAAAGAGCAGATTCCCTTAATGTTTGAGGAGATTGAGAAAAGAACGCATCACTCTAAAGCTCCATTTATATTTTTCCTGAAGTGAAATATGTGTCGTATTCATGCACAGAATTAATGTGCACCAAATGCACCACATTAGCATTTTCCAGTGATACGTTTCCCTCTCTCTTAAGGTCATGTGGCTTTAACGGGAGGCTTAAGTAAGACTCATGTGCATGTGTATGACCCATTTCATAAATCCCATCGCCTCCACAGTGAGATAGTGGATACTAAATGTCACAAACCAGTGGGTCATCTAATCCCTTTTCCTCGACAAACTGCATTAAAACAATGATAAGGAATAAGCAGCGGTTGTGTTGGAGGGCTTCACCGTGCTAAAATACTCTGATGACAACAAACATTTCCCATCATGTCAACAACAAACGGTGCATTCATGAATAGGTTTGTTGAGATGTGGTGGACAGATGTTGTTATAGTCATTGGTCTCCATGCTTGACAGATTATTTGCAGAACTTCAATGTATCTTTGAAGCCCAGGGGTCGCTCACTGCCAGCCAAACAGAAATGGCACTGTCAGAGAAAGGATGGACAAGCGACTTCCAGCAAAGAACGGCATGATGAAAAGACACAACATTGTTTCTTGATCAAGAGCATGAATCTTCTATTGCACTGGCTTTTAAGATCAAATATTTCAACTGAAAATTGGCTGTAGCACAAGCTGTATGGCGGTGTACTTCATAAATATTGTACTGTATGTTTCACATGAATGCCTTGCTAACAAGACGAGCGGGACACAGACAGACATATTCACCTGGAGATGTTTGAAGAAAGCTGACAATAAGAAGTGCAATCTTGTGACTTCATAGAGGCTAAAAATAAAGGATTTTGCTTTAAGCATTTATTAAAATGCTCCTGATTACACAAACCAGGCTGACTGCTGAGATGTACCTGATCTTTCTCTTGCTTTCTTTTGGTTTTCATTTTCCTTTGAGCTCGCCATACAGGACACTTAAGAGAAAAAAAGACAGCGATTGGTGAGTACGGTCACAAACACACCCCTACTTGTCAGCACTCCAACATTAATGAACTCACTGTTGAGTTGTTAGGTACAATAGGATTCTTTTCTGTTTGGCGTGTTTTCATGAGAAATAAAGGATGACAAATGTTTGGAAAGGAGAAAAACAACTGTCTTTACTGGTGTCTGACATGTGTGTAAGCATGTCAAAATGAAACATTAAAAAGTAAATCTCCTTATTACAGTGAAAGGAAATTTCATGCTTATATTATAGGAATTTCTACTTAAGAATTTAGAACAAGTTGTTTAAAAGGCTGTTTATTTCAAGTCACTCATTGAATTGCAGAATTGTACGTAAAATCAATTATATTTAAAGTTCAACATTTTAAAAATTACTTGCTTTGTTGCCAAGAGTAAATGGGAAAAATAATACCACTCCTACATCTATATTGTCAAAATGAAGCTACAACCAGCATATCTAAAGACAACTAATTAACACACAATGTCTCATTTGTTGAATCTTTATAAAAACCAAAGTGTAAAATAGACAAAAATGACGTGGAGTTCCCCAAAGCTTCAATCTCTGGCCTGTTCAGCATGTAGATGCTCCAACTATCACGGATTACGAAAAACAACAAAATATCTTACCATAATTATGAAGACAACACAGATATTTTTATATAATGATATCACCAGGTGACTATAGTCCTATACAAGCATTGAGTGTAAAGTGAAGTGAATTGTGAGTTGAAAAATCAGTGTTTGTACCAAAATTGTCTTTAATTTAAAAAATAAATAAAACTGAAATATGTTTTCCTAGTTGTCTTTGGAGCCAAAGAAGAACAATTAAAATATTGGTATAGTCATAGATTCAGACCAAAATTGTGTTAGCTACATTAAGATAATTGCAAAATCAGTCTATTACCTTAATATATCAAGAATTAGAGGTTTCTTCTCTTAATGCCTTTCATGTCTTATGAAAAGCACTTTGAGTTGCCTTGTTGTTGAAAGGTGCTACACAACTTAACTTGTCTTTCCTAACTCTTGGTGAGAAAACAAAATGTCGAGCTTTAACTATGGACTTTGTTACTGCTGAAAACACTGACAGGTTGTCCATGCAAAATACCCATTATGCCCCCTTTTGCTATTGTTTCATTAATTTCCTTTCTCCAAAATGTGATGTTTGTTCGCACCCCACTATTCTTTCATGCACCAAAGATTTTCAGTATAATGACAGTTTTAGATAAGACAAGCTATTTCTGAACAATGCACAATATACTGCTAATACACTCTTTCCCTCAATTGAGAAAAAAGATAGCAACACTGCAGCTCCATAAGAGCCTCATAAAAATAATGAAACTCTGATGCTAGCTGCTCTCCCTGCTTCCAGCAACACTACATTTGAACTGTATGTCGACAAAGCAACAAAGTCATCACTATCTACAGCGAGTGCTTGCATTTTGCTGATGAATGGAGAGCCCTGCCAGATTACTTGATTTGATAAGCAGTACAACCCATCGGTAACATAATACATCACAAATTGTTTTGTCAACAATTTATGATACCATTTATCAAATGACCATCGCAGTGGGCTGAGTTATGGTGTCATAGCTGGCATAATGTCAATACTCAAGCTGAGTTGAGGGCAGTCTGGCCACAGTGATTTAGACACGCTACACTCTGACCTCTTTGGAGATTTCCTCTTCATTACCAGACAAATTGATGTTGAAGGCTGAAAAAAGTTGTAAAATTTAATGTTTAAATCTTTACAATTAAATATATGAAGGAGATAAAGCAAGTGAGATAAAGTCCAAAGTCAGTGCTGTGGGGGCATGCTGCCCTTTGATGAAGACTTAGATTCACAAAACGGACAAAACAGTTAAGCTCAGATTTAAATTTTGCCTTCAAAAAATAAAGCAGCTTATGCTCAAAAGAAATTAAACTAAAAAGATTGAATTGAACACTGCTTGACATGTGTGGTTTGTATAAAAATCTAATTTTTTATCTGCAGATTTATACATCTATTTATCCATTTTCTACCAGCTGATCTGCATCATTGTCTCAGTGGCAAGCAGAGCAGTCCAGACGTTCCTTTCCTCCTCTTCCTCCAACTTTTTGTCACATAAAAAAATCTGTCATGTGAGTTTTGCAATGAAAGCATTGCAATCAAGTTTTGCTTTTATTCCATGCTTCCAGAATCAATTTCGTCTGCAGCATGGATGACAATTAAAATGTAAGGCCTTAAAATGCCTCCACCAGTCAATCCGTGTCTCTGGTATTGACCACAATATATGGCCCGTGTCCAAGCTACCACCACTCACTAGCCAATCTTAAAGGTTACTGCAACCACTACATGTACCCACATTAGCAGGACACTCACCTCTCTGGGTTTATGGCCTGTGTAATAATTTTAAGCAAAGAGAGAAGTGCATTCAGTGGAGACAGTAACAGCGAGCGAGTCGAGGGAGGACAAGTATAGTATGATTGATCGTGGTGAGCAGTATAGCTGTGTACCTCTCACCTTCCCCCTCTGATTACTGCCTGCTCCTGATCTCTCACATCTGTCTTGACTTCCTAAAGAAACAGATTCCTTCGATGTGATACTTTTCACTCTTGGGATTAAAACTCTGTCCAAAGGTTGACTTTTTAAGGGACATCCTGCCTTACATTTGTGCAGTAATAAACATGGATGAAGTGTACACTGGGTTGGAGTAACCAAGGTTACAGTAGGTGTGGTGTTTTGAGATAGTAGTAGTTTAGTGACTTCTCCTTTTGGATGTTTATTACCCCCATTTTTTTCCCAAGAAACCAAAAAGAAACCACAAAGTCACCGGCTAAATTCACTCCTGTCCCGCAAACATGTTGGAGATGTATCAACTCTCTAATTGTGCATTTAACATTCTTAACAGTTTATTAGTTTACCTCCCACACTAACACTTGAAATGATTTAATAACTGCAGGGGGAGTTAACAACACTCATTAGCAGATGCAATATTTCCTACATAGTTATCTACCTTTCAAGCACACTCCTGCAATCTGTGGTGGGATGTAACGCTGTGTGTTTACATTTACTGTACTTAAGAACTATTTTAAAGGTGCTGCTTTATACTTTCACTCTACAACATGTCAGATGAAAGTACTGTACTTTTTACTTCGCTAAATGTATTTAATGGCTAAAGTTACATTGCTTATTAATATTTTAAACACTAAACACATGATCAGTTCATAAAATGTGGCACATTGCTGTATAATTACATTCACTGCTAGGTGATCACAAGCTTATGTATCATGGGTACTTTTACGTTCGATACTTTAAGCAAATTTTTCTGAAAATACAAAAATACAAAATACACTGTGGTAGTGATATTTTTTCAGAATCTGAATCCTTCTTCCACCACTGCCTGCTATACACAATATCTGATATTCTGAGTATCAGATTTGAAATATAGCTGCAACAGCTGGTCTACTTATTGATTACTTGATGGATATAAAAATAATTGGCAACTATTTTGAGAATTGATTAATTGTTTATTTGTAATTTTTCATTAAAAAATGACAGAAAGATGGCGTTTTCAACCTCTTAAATATGCAGATTTCCCGCTTTTCTCTGTTGTATATCATATGAAAGTGAATATCTTTGACATTTAAAGACATCACCTTGGACGGGATGGACATTTTTCACTATTTTATGGACCAAGCAATAAGTCAGTTAATCAAGAAAATAATTGGCAGATTCATTGATAATGAAAATAAACCTTGGTTATAGACCTAGTCAGAAACATATATCGGAATTTTTAAATGCATCATTCCTTGGATATTAGTTTACAACACAAAACCTAGGAGCAGATTGAACAAATATTCATGCTACCTCTCTCTGCTTTCACGTGTGCAACTGTAATGAAGACAAAGTGCATGCATGCCAGCGACAAATACCAGGAAATAAATAAGAATAAAGTATCCAAACCAAATGAAAGACTGTTCATAATTGGGTTAGTAATGTCTCTGGCACCGTCTGCTCGGTCATTTCCTCCAATCTCCTCGAGCAACAGGGGATCGCACAGGCGACACTCAAACCAGGAGCTACGTTGCTGCTGTGTGACAGGCTGCCTTCACCGGGCTCCAGCATTCTTTCACCGTCTTCAACGCCACTCCTGATAGAGGGATGCTCAGAGAAAAGACGAGTACCATCTTCAGATGTAAAACATGCAGCGATTTCACAAATCTTTTAATGATTTGTGACCTCTTTGTGGACAGCGAAATTGTGAAATCATGCACCCATAACTTCTCACTTAATCTGTATTACTCTCATCACAACAGAGCAAGCCACTCTATCAGTAAATGCTAATCTCCTAATTAACAAGCTAATTAGGCAATTACAGCTTTGCAGAAGGATGCCTAAATGAAATATGACAACACAGTCACTTTCTACAGCACCTGTGGGTCTTTTCAGATGTCACAATGAGAAGCATGATGACAAAGTGTTGTCTCTACACTCATAGGTGCTAATTCCTACGCCTCGCTTAGCTCGTTTGTAAAAATTGTCATTTTATTTAACCTAACGTACAGTGCATGTGGAAACAACTTGTCAAGTTACATGTAATTTATTTCTCCTCAAATAAACTGACCTGCAGCATTTTCAGGACATTTGTGCTGCAATCTGATTTTAGAAACCAAGTGTGCAGAAAACAATGGATAGCACAGCCTCTTGGTTATGTAAACAAGATTTTGTGAACTAGTAGCGCCACAGTGTCTCACTGTAAGGAGCTGTCACATACGGAAATGAATTATGTTGACATATGGCTGAAAACAACGGTGAATGGGCCCTGCTATGCAATGCAATGAAGAATCATGCACTGCAACAGAGGAGAGGAGCTGGAGCTGTACCTTTGAGCCCTTCTTGACAGGTATGTAGTGTGACTTGACAGCTCAGTATTTCAATGATAAATGCAGTAGTCCTGGGACTCCCAGTCACTAAACTCAAGAGTGTGTTGCTCCTCAAGGTCAAATGAGCAAGCAGAACCACACAGGCCGCTAAAGACATTGTGCATTATATTTCACATGTTGAAATCTTGTGATATGAAGATTTCTAACTTTAGATTCTACATACAGTCATGTGAACTTTAAGATATTGCAACGTCAGTGATGTCCTCAAGTTGCCTTCTAATGACAAATTGGTACACCTTAATCATAATACATCGTGCTGAGATTTTTATTAATAAAACTACATATATTCATTTACTTTGATTCTGTCCTATATAAAATTAAATGTACTACAATTCCTCTTTTAATTTTGGACATCTTTGACTTGTCCTCATCTAGTTCCTGGACTGCAAATTGAGAACCAGACAGGCGAAAGCAGGGTGATGTTCTTTTTCTTTTCTAGTAAGATAATGAAAACAGTGATTTGAAGTAATGACTCACAGTATCGTGACTTCAATTGAACTTCTTTTGGTAAAAGTTGCTTACATTTCTGAAGATGAATCCAGACACTCAGTTCTGACTCATGAAGATGAATCACAGTCTATATCTACTACTTTGCACTGACCAATAAGAACATACAGTATTTCAGATGATCACTGACTATTATCAAGACAATATTGTAATGGGCAACATAACGAAAAATTAATGTAATTTTACTGAGTGGGTTATGGTCTGATAAGGGTTAACTAAATACTATCACTGAATACCTTGGAAGAGCTTCAGTGTCAGAGGTTTTGTCGAATTTAAAACAACATTTAGACTTTCTGTCATAAAGATGATGATGATGTTGCATGTATTTTATTCTGATGGGTTTGACTAATTTCTCAATCCTGTGAAATGTTCCCGCTCTGTTCGTGTTTTTCATTCTTTCTGTTTCCTGTAAAGCAGTCGAGCAGATTCCAAGCCAAATCTGAGCCAAGGGCACCCATTGTAAAATACAGCCCAGAGACAGTTACAGGCTGCCAGTGATGCCCAAACCCCAATGATGCCTACCTGTTTGCTGATGGTATTTTTGATAGTGACAGAAAATACGTAAGCACTGATCACTAAAACTGCTTCATAGTGCCTTTAAAATCATATCCTTATTGTGACTTTAAAACATTTTATGCACAACATAAATCATCAGGCTGAATAAAACATCACCAACAAAGACATAGAGAAATGTGGAGAGTTTTTTTTTAAGGATTTTCACTGAAGGAATAAAGTGCTCACCGCTTTTGGCAACAAAAAACACTGATCAGCTTCCTCCTTAAAGTTTGTCAGGACAGGAGTCTCTGTCAGCGTTCAAAGGGACAAAAGAAATTAAAAACTAAAAAGTGTTGCAGACAGTTAGATTTTCTGGAGATAATTCTTCTTCAAACTACTTAGAAGCCACAGTTGAACACATTTATTGATTATCTGAGCACTAGTTTTGGGAGAAATGACATGTGCAGTGGTTATTTTGCTTATGTGAGCAAACTGTGCTGTACATGAAGCAGCAGAATTGTCTATGTTGACTTTTTAACTCTATTCCATGGTCATCAATCATCAAACCCATGTAAAAAAAAAAACATCGTGTATCAAAAGTTCAGCATCAAGGCCTTGTGTTGCACGAGCCAGCTGACACAGTGTGCTGTCTTACCGTAAAAATCCCAAATCAAACTCCACACTCTTTATTCCTGCACGGTTATCGCCAAACGGCCCCACAAAACAACGGCAAACCTCTGTTTTTTCCCTCCTTTTCTTCATCAATCCGTGATCTAGATGCTTATTGTGGAGGTGCACAGTATATTTGCTGCCTTGCATCCAGCTCAACAACTTGTCTGCTGCCATAGCAACTGCGGAGGAGCACCGAGCAGCGCCGCCTGCTTGTGCAATGGATGTCACTCGTAGCAACGGCCAATCAGAAGTTGCCATCCTTTTGTACAAGCAGTGTGAAGATGGAGGGATGGAGTGGGTGGGCTCTCAGCATCATGCATCTGCCAGTAATAGGACACACGGATCGTCAGTCTTCGTCATTCTGGCCCGGGATTGGTCGAGGAGCTTTACTTTCCAATAATATAAACATGTCTACTGCTTGCCTGGCTTGAACCAAGGCTTACAGGGGACTATGCAGTTCTACATCAAACTGTATAAAAACTCTCATTATGTATTTGCCTGTGTTGTTGCAGGACTAAATCTTTATTATTGGTAGAGAATATGCACATAGCTGCACGTGCACGCGTGAGGAAACGAGGATACCCTGCTGCAGCCGCTGCAAGAGAGAGAGAGGGGGACTCTGCCGTGCTTTCATCATTATAATCACCATCCTAAGTACTAGCTCTTAACATTTTGTTTTTCGGTGTTCAGGCGAGAAGTGACAAGAATATAGACCCCTCCTCTGCAGGGCGGAGCGTGCATTTTCATTTCGTATTTTTGTATTTTTTATTTTTTTTTCTCTCTACCCCTGTTCCCTGCTCTGACACGTCTGCACTGAGTGAGTGGCATTGGCACACTGTCAATCGCTCACTACCGCTGCCATCAAACAACATAAAACACACACAGGCAAGAGGCTGGAGCTCATAAATTTCAGCAGGGCAAGATATTTTTTGCGCATCGCCTTTATACAGCGCTGTGTCCTCATTAATTTCTGCTCGTGGTTGCTTTTTTTTTTTTTTTCTAAACAGAAAATCTCCCAACTTTTTTTTTTTTTTTTACATTTCATATATTTTTTTTTATAGTCACATTTGGACACCTTAAGCCGCAGATTGTGTGTGTGTTTTTTTTTAAATGCTGTCAGTTGTCGCGGGAATCATTTGTGCACATTTATAGTTGGCAACACCTGCAAGATTTCTTATTTGTTTACACGTTTCCACATTGGATATTTTTGTTGCCGGTGCTTCGCGGGGAGGATTTGGACATTTTTTTTTTTTTTTTTTTTGAGAGGAAATGCGCCGGGAATCCCATGAAGAGCGCTAATAAATGAGAGATCACCAAGGAGCGTTTCTGTCTCCACCACCCGTCAAATCCCAGAGAAAAGACAGATTGGCATGAGGATTGGAGCGGGATACGATGGACCGTCAATTTTGACAGAGAAGTGTTAAGAAGAAGAAGAACAAAAAAAGATTTATGCATTTTTCTACAAACACAGTCACGCGTTTTGGCACTTTGGACCGCGCGTAAAAAAAAAGCGAGAGGACAGCGAGAACTTGGACACAAGATTTACGCTAAAAACATCACTGCTAGGCATTTTTTTCTTTTTTTTTAAAAAAGAAACGTGTGTGCTCCGTGTCGGTGAAGAATCACACACCCGTGCATCCCCCCCTTGTCTGCGGCACATGTTGTAGCCGATTTCGTATATGAGTTTTTCAATTTGTGTGGCTCAGTGCACAGACTCTTTAGCGGCTACTATGGACGATCAAGCCCGGATCATGCAGTCGATCGGCGGTGTCAGTCTGGCCGGCCACTCGGTACAAGGAGGCATGGCACTGCCGCCTCCACATGGACACGATGGGACAGACGGGGACGGAAGAAAACAAGACATTGGTGACATTCTCCATCAAATAATGACCATAACTGATCAGAGTCTGGACGAGGCGCAAGCAAAGTTGGTTGATTTATATGTTTTATTAACTTCGCCCCCCCCCCAAAAAAACGCTGAACGCATCATTATTGAGATGTGGCCCGCTTAACTTAACTCCCCCATGCATAACAATAGGCTGGAGTGGCTTTAATGATAATCTCACACTAAGGTGTGTTTACTGCCTCGCAAAGCTTTAACACATGAGAAAGTTGTCACTGAGGGAACAGCAGCGTTTTATTTAAACTGCCTGTGTGCCAGCGTGAACCCGAATGAGCTTGTTCAAAAAGTTTGAGTGCACACATCCTCCAGTAAACGCTCATATTTCTGCAGGACTGGGCTGAAAATGAAATTCATGTTAGATGGCTCATTATATTTAAATTAGCTGTTATTGGGTATTATATTTATAATGGGGCATTATATTAGTCTAAAGCAATTAACACATACTTTTTTTTTTTACTTTGGGCTAATACTGCTGTAAAAACTACTGTAAAATGGCAAACTTTTAAGAGATGTGTGGGTTGAGACATTGCAAGGCATGACATAGTGGTAACTACTTAATAACAACAATTTATTTACTTGCTAATATCTAACATGTGCTTTATCAGTGAATTTATTTCAGTATTATTTCTTGTCTTATACTGAAACAGGAAACATGGGCTGAACTGTCACAGAATGAAACCAGCACTCTTCAGCGTTCTCTGTGAAATCAAAGAAAAGACAGGTAAGATCTTTGTGTAAAAAATATTAGAATATGAACTCAAGGGGAAATAATACTGGAGCCTCAATGCAATAGCACACAGATATTTTTTTTTACCTCCCGGTGACCCGATGGCAGCCTGCATCCAGGTAACAGGGGACCTCTGCCCAAATGAATCAATCACTTTTTTTTAAATATGTCATTGTGCCACACAGAAACAGTCAGAGGTAGATGTGTGTTTTTTTGTTTCACTGAGGATGCTCTTGTTTGTGCAGGAGCATCTTTTTCCAGCACTGGTTGTTTGGATTTAAATAGAAAGTGCGCTCCAGCTCTCACCCTCACTACCCTGGCACTGAACAGGATGGGGAAATCCCGTAGCATATGCTCTACATAGCTGAGATCACAATGAATTCATGCTTTATAACCTGACAACAATTGCTACTTTTTCAACATATGAAGGCAACTGCACTCTCAGTCAGTAACTGTAGTGCAATTGCATGCACACTCATTTCCTGCAAATGTGGACAGTTTAAGGGAGATGATAGAACCAGCTGGTGGAAAATTATTGAAAAAATAAATTGGAGAAAAAAAAGAGAAAAATATTTCTGTTGCATATTGCACAGTTGCTCTTTATAAGCATCAATTTCTATATGACCATGGTTGAAAACTTTCAGTGTGTGTGCGCACATAAACACACACACACATATGAAACACAGCCGAAATTATAGCTGACGTTTTCGTGTCTTATAACTTTTCTTATAGCTCAAACTTTGCTACAGTACATTTAAAAAAAGTCACCTTTGCACAGACAGATTGCTGTTTCACCTCTCATCCCACAGTGTTTATAGGACATTTAATAAACTGCACCCCTTTAAATTCTTAAATGAATTGATTTTTAGTTACATGGGCTTTTTACAGCCATGTTTATTATGCCTTGTATTTATGTGAGTGTCTGTTCTTGAAACTATAAAGAAAATGAACAGATGCTCCAAATATTCAAACTACTCACCCTGTACTTTATTATCTAAGTAGTGTGTATATTTCTGAGTCAGAGAAAAAAAAAAGAATACAAAGAAAACAACGCTGTGGGTTTTGCTGTAATTTAGCGAACCTGATGCCTTGTCAGATTTGTGACCTTTGTGCAGTTTATGAGGAAATTGGCTCGGGAGAGATCATAAAAGTTTATGAACTTCCCCAACACAGGTGGCGTCCACAGGGGCATGCAGAGGGTCCACAGTCTAGCCAAGGTGCTCTACTGTGTGTGTGTGTGTGTGTGTGTGTGTGTGTGTGTGTGTGTGTGTGTGTGTTTGTGTGTGCCTGTTGAGTTCAGACAATGAAGGAGATAGAGCAAGAAAGGATGCAGATCACACATCACACACGATGCCAGCTCTTATTTTGTGTGCAGTTACTGATTTGATGTGAAAGTGTTTTCCAGCTCAGGAGCACTGCTGCATCTGTGGAACGTAGACCACAGAGGAAAAAATTATTGGCTAGATTTTAATTTAAGTTATATCAAAATGCTGCTCTAGTGTCAGGGTTACACTGCAAGTTACTTTAATCAGATGTTTTACCAGTTAGATTCTCGACACTTGCATGTTTGTGCTGCGAACTGAGCTCTCCAGTGTAAATAAGCCACTCAGAGAAGCATGAAAAAGTAAATGAGAGTGACAAACATTTTAAATTAATATCCGTATGTGTGCGAAAGAGTGCACGTGCGCTGTGGAATAAGTGTGTGTGTGTGTGTGTGAGAGAGAGAGAGAGAGAGAGAGATGAGACAGAGGAGGAGAGGGAGAACAAGCGTGTGTGTGCGTGTGTATGTGTGTGTGTGTGTGTGTGCATGGTTAACCTGTGGTTTAGAGTCACAGCCTCCCCCTCTTAGCCATTGACAGAGCTCAGCTGGTCTGGTGGCCTTGTTGACCGGCCTGTTTTTTCCAGCACACAGTGAGCCTTTCACTGGCTGCTGTAGCATCGTTCACAGGGCTTCCTTGGCCCTTTCATGTCCGTTCAGATGGCACAGGGGGGGGCCGCTGCCTTTTAGCCATGGGATCCACCGTTGGCTGTAAATGACTTTTAATAATAAATTTGAAAGCGGTCCAAGAATCATCAGTGTAATTACTGCTCGCATGTATCATGTTATCCAGACTTATTGTCCGGCGTGCAGATGAATAGCGAGTCTGGGTTTCAGCTTCAAAGCTTCACAAGTGTTTAGAAGTATTATTTTGTCATCATTGGCGAGATGAAATCAAAGTGGCGATCTTACTCTTGATATTCTTCGTTTTTCTGCAGAGGAGAGGTAAAGGAGGGCCTTCTCTAGTAATAGGAAGATATTTTGAAGACTTTTTAGAAGTTTGTGGCACTCTTCTAACTGTTATTGTAGAGCTACAGCGTATTTCTGCATTGCTAATGCCCTAGAAGTATTAATTCACTTTGATATGCTAATTAGAGAGCATTATGCAAGAAATGAGATTAAGTGGCAGCATGAAGTCATTTGCCTGTCACTAAATTGAGTGTTTTTAGCAGGAGGGATTTTTCCCCAAATTTTCTTGGTTTTGCATTTAGATAAGCTAAATGTGAGATTTGGTTGGCAAGTGGAGTTCTTTGTCCTTCAGTATGTGATGTTTTTCCTTTTGTACATACATAAAGAATGGCAATTAAAATGTTTTATTCCCCCATGTTTCTAGCTATTTCAGGACAAAGGGTACATTCATGTTGTACCTTTTTCCCTGTAGGCTGCATGAGAGGACAATGAATGCATTGAGTGAAAATTGCCTGCGATTCAGATGAGTTTTGCAGTTATTCCTCTGTACTGGGGTTTGTTTTATCCTGCTGGCTACTCCCTTGTCTTGCTCTCACGCTTGGAAGAGAGGCTCACAGCAGCAGCAGCGGGAGCGGCAAGAATAACAAAGGTGAAAGATTACCTCCATATGGTATTTCTGACCAGGAAAAGAGAGGTTCTGTAGCAAGACTCCTCTTTGATGTGAGGTTTAATCAATAGAAAGAGATTACAGAAAACTATTACAGGCTAAATCACGGAGTGCCACAGAGAGGCTTAGCCCTCTCCACAGCTCTCTCAGCTGCATGGCGCTTCTTTTGGCTGCGTATTGACTTGTTGTTTTCCTGACCTTTGACTCATCAGGTTCAGAAACAGGGGGTCTGGAGAGGTAGGGGAGGGAGAGAGAGAGAGTGTGGCAGATTCAGGCTGATAAATGCTCCGACCCAGTGTTTATAGCAGTGGATTAGGGAGGGACTACACTCGCAGTCCGAGCCAATGTCGGCGTTTTGTTGCACATGTTTGATTTGGCTTCTGAAAACGGCTAAACACGCTTTCATGTATGTTTATCGGTTTGTCTACGACATATGTAATGTTCAGCTAGGAAAGACTGTGTTAATTAAATACAGTTCAGGATGAGCCTGTAATTAACCACATGCAAGGCTGACTAAAAGCATTACCTGGAGTAAATAGAGTTAGGGCTGAGGAGGTAAGCATTTCTGAAATCTACAGGGAGCATTAATTTCAATGTTTCCTGACAAAGTTAATGACCCCTCTCATTCCAATTGGGTTATTATTATTATTATTATTATTATTATTATTTATAACAAATATATTATTATTATAACAATTATTATTATTATTATTATTATTATTATTATTATTATTATTATAGCAGCTGCAGCTAAAATAAGAAAATCCTTCTTACAAGCCAGGGGACAAAAATATATTTAATCTTGCTATATTTTTCTACCGTATGAGATTTTTTTTCATGTTGAAAAAGCTCCAGTAAATGCATGACAGAGAACAGAAAGCTATTCAGCAGGAGAAACAATTGACTTTGGCTGCTTTTTGTCTCAGAGAGCCCCAGTGATGCGGCTGCAGTGACTAGATAGTGTTGTGCCGAATAGCTCGCACACAGCTGGGTTCCTGACTGGCTCAATGGCAGGGCCACTAGTGCTTCCTTCTCTAAAGCACGAGGGGGACCGGGGAAGATGTGGCTATTATCTAAGTAGCTCCCAAATACCCTCCATTTCCCCATCAGCAAAGATGAAAAGAAGGAGAGCCAGACAAAGAGGAAAAGGGGGAAAAAAACCAAGAGTATACATATCAGTTTCATTTGGAGAGAGAAAATGCTTTTGTGCTGTGGAGATAGATGCCTCTGCACCGGTGCTGCCTGGTATCTGCACACACGGCTCCTCAAATCTGTTTTTTTTTTTTTTGTACGATGATTCAGTGCTGTCCCTCCATCTGCACACACGAGCACCCATCTTGCAAACGTCTCCCTCGCTCCCCCTCCATCGCTCCGAGCGTTTTCTGCGGGCTCCTGCGCGATCAACAGCTCATAATTGTTTTTTGCACATACGTTATGCAAATGAGCCTTTATGGCAACTGGCATAACAATTAGCATCCTCCAACAATATTTTAGTAGGTTAATTGCGAAATTTCTGAATTGTACATCTGAGTTGTTAATTAGGCATGACAGAGGTGGTGAAATAGTTATCTTCAGGCGGTGGCAGCCAGCAGAGGCTGCTTGGGATGCAAAAAGGAAGGATTGATTGAAATTAGTTTACAGCAGTAGGAGCGTGGCTGTTGGAGACTCTTTGCATTCCCCTTTTGCTTTCTGAGGCATCTGTGTGTCGCTGAAAGTAACAAATGCAAACCTGAAGCAGAGGGCGAGAAGCTAGTTCAGAGTATGACCCCCTGTGGAAATAGACCGCACCTCTGTGTCCATTTGAAGAAATTATGTAAATAGAGACGTGAACGATACAACTTGTTGTCTTGTCAGCATGAGTTAGCAAGGATTTAGTTTTTTTGTGCATCATGGGAGCTGCACTCTTGTCAAAACAGTAAAAGACCTTTGACCTGCAAGACATAGTTAAACCATATTTTCCTGTTTTACAAGTTGCAACACAAAGTTTTCACTGCTATGAAATAAAGTTAATGCAACACACTTTTCTCACTTTTTATCTTATGAAAGAGAATTCCAAAAGAAAGTCAAATTTGGGCTTTTTTGGTCATTTTTGGCATCAGAAACATGAAAAAGCTATTAATCTGTGTTAATGAAAGACAGTTGGAAAAAAATGCAATTAACTTTTAATGTGCTATTTATTTTGATAAACAAATGTATTATTGTTATTTATATTTAATAGAGTTAAGGTTAGGGTTAGGGCAGTGTGCATATATTCAATATTCATTTATTCAAAATAGTATATATTTATTTACAGTAAAAGAAAAAAACCCCACAATTTTCCATTCAGACAATTTTTTAAACAAAAACTTTTCCCTGAGTCTCCTGTGTCATGATGTTCATTACCGTGTCACTCGCTGGCTGAGTCTATGTAATGCCATAGAGCTGGTTATTAGTGTAAAAAGGGTTAGAGTGAACGACTGGTGCAAAGCAAGTCCTCTCTCAGTAATGACTCTGCTATTTATAGGTCCCTATTTCATTAGCTCTAGTGTTTCAGGGAAGAGTTTTCCTCATGGGACAATAGACACCATGATGTTCATTTACTCTGTACACATTACTTGTGGACAACTAAATGACCTATCATTTGTGAGGGCAAGAATACAGAAAACAATCCTGCGTTTGTCAATATTTTTCGCTTTTGTGCGAGTTTGTATTTAATCTTTTTGATATATATACTTACATTTTTCGCAGTTAAAGCCTGTATTTGACTGTTTTGTAGTGTGTGTATGTGTGTGTGTGTGTGTGTGGAGGTGTTACTCCTACAGGTGATGGATTTCAGTAGATAAAGTGATGAAGGAATTAGAGGGAGAAGTCAGTAAATATACACGCTTTTTAAATCTCATTTGTAATATTTCCACGCTGTAGCAGCCTGTAGCGTGTTACCTGCCAAAAACAGAATGATACATTGTCGTCACCTTTCTCTTCTTTCCACTGTTTTCCAAAAACAGACAAAAAAAGGAATCTGTGCTGTCTTTTCCTCATTTGCAAGCTTGGAAATGAAGCCCCTCTCCCCATTGTTCCATATGCCATTGTTCCACATGTTTCATACATTAGAATGATATATTGAAGGCAGAAATGGGAAAAAGACTGCAATGCAATGAAATTTTAATCAGCGTCTTCTGCTGCTTTAATAAGGCAAATAATTCTTATTGGCTGCTGTGTTAAGATTTCTAATATTTAATTCATAACAAACCTTGCATTATTCTGCTTTAGCCCTAAGACAAGCTCCACTCTGCTGCCTGCCAAAAGGCAACTAAGGGAGAAAAAAAAAGGTATAAAGGGAACTGCACACTGAGCGTTTTTCTTATCAGTCATGGCATTATACTACCACAATGTTTTGAGATTGTGTTAGAATTTAAACATGTATTTAAATATTTTTAAATAATCCTGTTACTGGAGCTAATGACTGAGAAACTGGACTGCTACTGCTCATGATGAGTGCAAAACACCCCCAAATTCCTCCCTTTGTAATTTTGTCAGCGGTCAGTAAAGTATGGCCATTTGCTACCATCTTTTTTATTTTCTTAAGTCCTTGAAGTTCATTTTTGTGCCTGAAGTAATGGAAAGATGGCGAGGGGCCAGCAGTTAGGTGCTGGCTCATGTTACAGTGAAACGGCGGGCCCTGTTTTCGTCTCTCGGTGAAATGGCTTAATTGGTGTCAGAGCCCCAGGGATAAAGGCCTCTTGCTCTGAAACACAGCCACACAGGCCCTGTCTTCCCTCAAACCAGGAGGAACGGCCGGCGTCTGCTGGTGAATGAGGACTAAGCCGTGGCATAACAATACCAAATGATGTTTGGGATGACAGAAATTAATATGCGCTTGCTCCCAGAAAGCTATGATTAATGACGGCGAGCAGGGGAATGCTGTCCCTCCTTTTTGCTCCTCTTTGATGAGGACTGAAAAGCAAAAAAAAAAAAAAAAAAACGTCTGGTTTCTCCTCTCTTTAGAAAGTGGAGGTCATACAGAGTACATTACTGCTATTCTTCTCTTGCTTTTTCCTCAAGCAGGAGGCAGGAAAGGAGTGAGTGCTTGTAATGAATTTTGGAATGATTCACTAACATTGTGCAGGCAGTGTATTGTCCCATGGCATGTGGCTCAAAGAGACACATACCTGTGTACCGTAGCAAAGACATTCCCACCCTGCTCGCTTTTTTAACTCTAATAATTAATAGCCTGAGTATCACACTGATAATTACACATATATTTTTTATAACTCATGCAGGATAATTTGTGCTGAAAAAGAAGCAGTCCTAATTTTAATAATCGAGTTCTGACGGTGTCTTCTTTTCATTATATGGAATTTTACACACACACACACACACACACACACACACACACACACACACACACACACACACACACACATTGATTCAGAGCCAAACGTGTGAACAAAATGGTGGTGTGCTGTTGCCATGATAATGATCTGTATCTGTTGTGTCCTAGGAGGAGACACATGAATATTTAATTGTGTCTGCTAGAGAGATCCCCAGACCCTTCTGTTCATTTCTTACTTTCTCTAATGTGTTTCCACCCTCCCAGGTACTTCCTCTCTAAGTAATGGAGAATTAAAGCGTGCATTAAAATGATATAAATTGCAATGTAAGGGATTTCTGAGGACATTTGTCTCCGCACAATATGGTTGAAAATTCAAATGGCAAGTTTTGAGAACGGACATTGTGCTGACACGGCGTATTTGCTTCACGTTGGCTCCTCAAATAAGCATTTCCTCTGTCAGGGTGATTGATATGTATTAAGCATGCACTTTTTACATCACGGTGCTCTAGAAGATGATGTGGGAGCGAGGATATGAGTTTTAAACAGTGAACGAGTTCCCCTCATATTGATCTATTTGTGTTGCCGGAGTGGCAGGTGCTATACGAAGACTGTGTCAGCTTTGATTGTTTGTGTCAGTGATCCGAGCCGACACTGAGCTCTCTTACTGTTCGTCACTGCACTTGCTTCCTCTTGATGAATGGCAGCACACTGCACAGATCCTCAGAAAAACTCATGTCTACGCTGTCTGCCCCAGCCATGTGAATCAGCAGTGGTCTTCAGAGGTTATTTATCAATCATGTACTAAGAGTTCTTAATGCAAAATTGTGGGGACATACCTATGTTCTTTGTCCCAAGGGTTGTTTTTGGTCTTTTAATGCAATTATGTAAAAAGCTTTCCGTGTGAATGTGAACATCAGTTGTGGAGAGACAGGAGGTGTGGTTCCTCTCCTTCTCTAAATATTCAAGATTAGTTCTTAACCTGTGTGTGTGTGTTGGCAGGCCTGCTAGGTTGTGGCGTGAAGGTGAGGTGCGTGATGCTCGGAGCCTCTGTAAGTATGCAGAGCACGGCGGGCCTCTCGCGGGTGCTGAAGGAGAGCATGGAGTGGCAGAGTTAATTTATTTAATGACTGAGCGTCTTATATCTCCCCAGCCCTGATTAGAATCCATGCTTGATGAGGGAAGCGATAGAGGGGTGTGCACTGCCCCCAGGCCCTAGCACGTACGTTCACGGTTTTCTTTCTCCAGTGCCTTTTTTCCCTACCCCCAATCCACTGGGTTTTTGCAAAATCAAAGAAAAACGAAAAATGCGCCACCGAATAGGATAATTTCCACTTCTGTCAGTTGCGATATTTTGCGATTATGTCTGTACGTGTGATCGTTTTGTTGCACGTTGACAGGAAATGCAGCTCTGAGGCTGATTAAATGTGTGTGTGTTTGTGTGTGTGTGGCGTGCCCCGTGATAAAGACGAAGTGCTGTGGAGCTCTATGAACGTGGGAAAGCCAAACAGAGTGTGTCACTTTGGCAGCACGGGCTGTCAGCATTGGGGAGCTGCAGTTGTAAAAACCATGACCTTCCTCTTTGCCAGCATGTCTCTTGCAGAGCCAAAGCGCTGCCCTGTAGATCTGGGCTGGCTGTGGGAGGGAATACAAACACAGAGAAAGGACAGACAGTGGAAAAAACCGGTAAGAGCCATAATTGTGAAGGGGGGGTATAGGGGGTGGGGGTTTGAAGTAATGAAATACTTCTTGGAGCTATCATGACTGAGAAGGTGAGGGAGGGAAAGCGAGAGGACTGGCGAAGAGGGAAAAAATACTCCTCGGCTTCTAACATTTCCATGAGCCATCATCAGTAATGCCGCAGCAGCCTCACAAACCAGAAATTATTTCTTCAGGCGTCGCTGTCAAGTGTTATTCAAATAACACCAGCCTCACATTTGAATAACAGCCGACATTTTGAATTAATTAATCAGACAAGATAGTCTGGGCCTTTTCTCATTAGTCTACAGGTCAGGCTGGGGAAGATATATGCGCTGGTGATGATATACTTGTCTTTAATAGTGATTTATGGAGATTTTGGATTGTACTCGATTTGTCAAAGGGCCTGGTAGCAGAAAAATAGGACAGTGCATATTTCATTACCTAATCTCTGATACGTCCCATGATGCTAAAAGATACAGTCCTGTTGTTTAGATGCACAGGAAGCTCTTTTATGTTCACTCTTCTTGAGTGAAGAGGCGCACGCACACACACACACACACACACATTTTTGCACGCACGTACACACACATGCACGCATTTAATCTCCTCTCATAGACCTCTCCCATTTTACTTTTCCTATGCAATTAAGCGAGGGCTGTAAATTATAACTGTGTCGTACTTTAATTATCATGGTGTAAAAATAGAGTTCCTGTCTTTGAGAGGATTTCATTAACTTACTCAATATTCCATGTCAGCTCAGAGAATCACAAGATTACAGTGAGGTTTGTGCTTAACATGCTTTGATCAAGTGTGTTATTTATTTAGACACTTGGTAGAAAAGTATGAAAAATAAGTAGGTATACATATAAATATATGCTATATTTTTTCATGACTATTTGTGGAGTAACCTTAACATAGTCGGTTCACCGGCTGGTTTGACATTTAATATTGTGCTCATATAGGGTAGTGTGTGTGGTCATGGAGGTGTAAATGAAAATGTATATTTTTAAAAGGAGAACGAGTGCTAACGATGTAGTGTCACCTGCTTTATCGGGCGTTAAATATTAATGAACACATTCAGTTTACCAACACTCCACCTATTTTTATATATTTTTTGTACATACACAGGTTTTAATTATCCAAAGTAGACATGCAGCACATGCAGTATGCATCTGTGATTTTGTGCGAGTCTTGGTGTGTGTATGTGTGTGTTAGAGAGTGTACGCGTGTGTGTGCACAAGTGTCAAGGATGCTACGAGCTGTTGCCATTCCGGTGAGCAGCCCACACAAAATGCACCAACACCAGTGTGACAAAACATTCAAATAAATTGCTGTCAGGCTGCCGAAACACCAAGTGCAGCGATTTTTATCTGACATGTGGAAGACCCAGACATGCAGTCCTGACAAGTAGCGCCGGAGCACCTGTGAGAGACGGGCGATAAAAATCAGGATATGCCTGATCCTCGGCATAACAATACCTATCATTACTTGATATTATTACTCTTCTTTAAGAGAGAGCTCAAGATGGAAAGATAGTCCGCACGTGTTGGCTTTTAAAAAAAAAAAAGTCTGGGTAATAAATGATGTGGGGCCGTTGTTTGCGTAGATGCACTTAAAATGTACAGTGAAAGTGAATTACATAGTCTGATGGCATATCAACAAGTGCTGGACTGGATTTTGTATTCATGCGGAATTGTTTATTACTCCGAGCAAACTGCCATGTTTATTTGTCTGCAGGCTCATTGTAAGCAAAGTCCAAGGTTAGGACATTTATTTATTCTAGTCCAGCATCGTTGTTCACAGGTGTATTATTTAGAGAACACAATCAAATTCATACGTAGGATAACTGTGTGCATGGGATTCATATATGTGTCTTAAATGACAAAGCTTTTCACCTTTTATTTTTCTTGTTTGTTAAGAAAGCTGAAAACAGGTTCTCCTTTGTACTTCTTAAAATAGAATTGAGTCCAAATTCAGTACGACTGACGACACTGATTGACTTTGTTTTACTTTTTAAAGCAACATGGAGGCACGAATAAACACTAAGAGACCCCGTGTTGCTTCACTTATTTTCATTGAGTCTGCAAAATTGACTCAGTAATTCTTAAATCCAATTGAGAAGCGTAAAAAAAAAAAAAGCTTTTCAGAAACTCAGAGACAAAGGACTCACTGTGGAATGCGCCATCCATTCTCTACTGTATTGTTATTTTCTCCCTTATAGGTTACTAATGAGGAATCGGCCCTCATTATGATTTTAAGGATGAGAGAGGAAAGCTTTTAATTAATGATATGTAAATGGTTCTGAATTGATTATGTTAGAATATCAAGAGAGATGGGTAGAAGCTGTGGTGTAATATATTTTAATTAAGAATTAATTAAAAATGATGGCAATTTTATAGAGGCTCACAGAAAATAGAAGAATTTATTCTCTGTCACAAGTAAATCAGCCCTTGATTAAATAAACAGACACATGCTGTATTCATTGAAGAGTTATATTTATACTTTGCCAGGAAGAATTATCCCGATTATTAAAAAAAAAGATCAGTGCGGTATGTCAGTGGTCGACCACAAGCTGGGTTCTCCGGGGTTAATGGTGATTTATCTCATTCCTAATTCATGAGATCCTCCTGGTCTGTGTTAGGTGGATCAATAAAGCTGTGTTTCCTTTTTGAATTCAGTGTCTACAATTAGATTTGCAACGTGGAACACAATTAGAAGTAAGACATGAATGCGTGTTTTTATCACTTGTGGCAAGTGAATGTGCACCCCCAAAAGATATCAATCTGTTTATGAGGTAAAAAGATTTGTGTGAAAAAGATGAGTTGTGACTAGACGTTGGACCCTAGTTAACCTTTTTAATTGCTATCTGCTTTCTTTCATTCATTCTTCAGGGCAGAGGGAAACAGAAGACGTTAGCTGCATTAACGGCGTGCGCCACTATTAAAGGGAGAGAGGTCTTTGTTTTCTGCTAACGGTGGCATGCATGCTCTGTGCTAAACTCTGCGATCAATGGCAGAGAGGCTGCTATCACAGCACTCGGAGCAGGCGTAGCTCAGGGGGGAGGGAAGGGGGGGGTCCCTGGTGGTTCATTTTGATTGGAGCGCAGAGTTTTGTGTTGAAAGGCGAGGGAGAGACAGGCTGTTGGAAGCAAATCCCCCTGGATCAGTTAGAGCTTTGCAACAAAAACACCTTGATATTCCTGGGAACATTTGCTTAGGAAAAAAAGAATGAATTTAAATAAACGGGCAACGAGAGAACGAAATGATCTAAAGCATTTCTGAAGGTTTGTGTGTTCAGAGAAAGCCTGTGTATCTCAGGCTTAGAATTAATTTAGAAACCACGTTTCAAATCACAGCAAATCACTGCAGTCTAAAAAGGGAAAATTGATGTTACTGTATTTTGTCAATATGTTGTTCCATACTTCCTTAAGAGCTTTTCTAAATGAATGAAAATATATGTTAGTAGATGGTGTGGTTATACTATAGGTTGACTAGCAGACGGTGGCAGTGTGTGCGTCTGTGGCAGCGGAGAGCCTTTATGAGCTAACCAATCTGTTATGGGCGGCAGGGAGGATGTGCTGCTTGAGATGGAGGGAGTGCTGAATGGATTATTAGTCCGAGTCCCCCCATAGCAGGTCACATGTAAAGGCTTAGAGGCATCATGAACATGTGCACACACGCATCAAATGTCTGCGAGCGCACACACCCGTACACACATACACGATGTGCACAGGGACGTTCAGAAAAACATGCAGGGGCACAGACGTGTGCATACATGCATATATACAATACATGCACGCCAATGGCTGGCAGAGCATCTTCTCTCTGACACCGGCAACTAGTTGCAATACATCACTGTCAGGATCGCTTTCTCCACCTATCCGCATTTGTGCGTTAGTTATCCGCGGAGGCCTTCGTCAAAAAGTTGAGCAGTCTTGACATCAGCTCCCTAGTGGGAACAGAAAAGGTGAAGTTGTGCTGGGAGGTGCCACGGCGGGTGTCTTCGCCGGCTGTAATCTCTGCACCCAACAGCATCTTAATGACAACTGAAGAGAGATGATGGTTTTACATACAGATATTATGCCACAATTAATTCTGCAATTGACACGTGAAGAGAAATTGTGAACGGCAAAAGCAAATATCTTGTTTGGTTGCTCGTATTTATCATGAGTCATGCAGATGACTGCACTGTGTATGTGTATTAATGAAATGAAGGCCTACGAGTGACACACTAAAAGCAGGTTGAGGTTTATTTTCTTTAGGCCCTCTTGCAGTGAATGTATGTGCTTATGTAATTGACAGTGAGTGTCTGCTGTTGAGGAGGAAGTGAGGGCACGGCGCCTCCTGTGTGAGCTCACTGTGGAGATGAGGACAGTCTGCCAGTGGCACTGCTAGTGGTGAGCACCAACAGCTCCGGCCACGACAGAAGAGAGGAGGTGGGGAGTAAAAGGGGGAGGAAGGGGGTCAGTGTCTGAACTGGCTGATGGGAGCCAGAACATGAAACAATGCCGGGGGAACGTCTGGTGGGTTCGCTGCACAGAATTACAAGCGAGGGAGCAGGCCTGCTGAGGCAATTACAGCTTAATGGGGTCATTTGGAAGGCAATTGCCAGGGGTTAATGTAGTATGGAGAGATGAGGTGAGATTGAAGTGAAATTTTTGGCTAGAAAATGTGTTCAAATGAAAAGGGAGCAGGCAGACAAGTTGTGCACTGATGGGGTGGGAGGTTGATTGGGGGAACTGGAATGCAGGCTTTCACTGCCACACAGATAGACGTGAGGCCCGGTCGTATGCACACCAGTGCAGGGAAATGCACGTGAGCATGTCCACACAGGTGCTTTCTCCTCTCTACTTCTTCGACCAAGCCTGTGCACACTTATCTGGCCTAACAAGAGCTCCCCTGCTCTAATCGGACTGCTGAACACTGTCTGTTTTACTCACAGACGTGCCCACTGGTGGTTTTCTTTTGCCTTGAATTACCTGTGATATAATTTCCTGTATTGGGAACACTGAGCAGCAGGACACCAAATAGAAAGCAAAGCTGTTTTTAAGTGATACAGAGAAAGACGTGTCAGAGAGACTTACAAGAGGCACCTTAGAGAACGAGGATAAAAAGGATCATTATGCGTTGTTGCGTTAGCCAGTTCATTACCTTAATTGCCCAACATAATCCAGTGTTGGAAGGGTGCACTGGAGCTTTGGGAAGGAGTCTTTGCCAGGACCTCCTAGCCCAGGTCTCATCTCCCTGATCCCCTGATCTGTAGCAAGCAGACCGATCGTGCTAAACTTTGATCAAAGCCAAACTTATTTAAGGTCAGCCATGTGAAATCCCCTGGGAGCCGATGTGTTCGCCGAAGCGGACTGCAGTATAGGAAGTAGTACAGCACTGTGCCTTGCTGCTGCTGCCTGTGACCGTGCTGGATCACTGGACAGCAATAGCATTATCATCAGGCCTTTCAAGTCTTCAGCATTTTTTCGCGATTATGCTCAACAGTGGAACTTAACATCATCCATGGGTGGAGATTCCTTGAGAGTTTGCTCTCTCTCTCTTACCCTGCTCTGTCTGTCTTTCCCTCCCACTCCCTCTCTCTCGCGTTCTGTCATCTCTGTGAAGTCTGAGCCCCCCTCCCCTTCCCCTCTACACAGGGTTTTGGCCAAGAGCCGGCCACTTCACTGAGGCAGATTTTCCCAGGCTCCCCAAAGGCTATTTTACCAGGATTCCCATTAGGTCTTTACCCATTACCAATGTTCCAAATCATTTACAGAAGAATCTATTTACTTTATGTGGTAATGGATTCATTTGACATGGCCTGCTCTAAAGAAACTCAACATTTAACTTGCACTTCCCCCCCAATTGAATCTCTTACTGTATTTTCTGTGTCCGTGTTTCATTTTTTGTCCTTTACTGCGGCGATTGTCTCATGTATGCCTTCAAAATCGTCCCCACGCTATGCTTTCCATCACAGGACAATATTGCACAATGTAGAGGTGGTGGAGCATTGTGTCAGAGCTGCAGGAAAAACAAGTATGATGCAACTCTGTTGTCATTTAAGAGTGACAAATAGACAGTGGCAGACCATCAGAAAGGGGGAGAGAGTGGAATGGTGTCGCTGACAAACCGCTATGACCTTTGGGTCCTCTGGCCTCCAGAGTGCAAGGCACATACAGTGTTTACCTCAGGTCAGCAGCAGCGTGAACATGCTGTTCCACCATGGAGAAAAGCCCGGTCTATTGCACTCATCACATTTGAATCAGTGAAATTGGATGCATGTGTCTGGAATAAGATAAAAAGTCAGGGTCTGTATGTCCTTTTACATTTTAAAATACTATTAGTTGGTCATGCTAAATCATACTTAAATCACAAACGGTCCATAAAGCAAAGCCTTTACAGCAGGAAAAGTGAGGCATAGCGCCTAAAGCTACTGCACACTTCTCCTGCCTGTTTCCATGTCACCAAAGCATCCCATCAAAGCCTGCCTCCTTCCTGTTGTAAGGTAGGGGGAAAAAAAAAATCAATGCTGCAATCTTTTCTTTTTGCCTCCTCCAATCCGTAATTGAAATGGAAAATCAAATGAACGGCAAGCAGATAATTGTTTTATCAATATTCCCTGCCTGCCCTACAAGGGTCAGTGCAGAATGATCATGAGTCGGGGATATGACGAGGACAAAATGTGAAATTGAACAGCTAGGAGGCAATAAATCAGCCTTGACAACTAAGAGTGACCAGCATGTAGCTGCAGCAGGCAGCTCTCCCTTCAGAATTTGTCCTAAAGCTGTCTACACTAAATGGGGAATATTCATCTCATTATTGTTGCACTTAATATTGCTATCAAATATTATTCTTAGAGTCCAGACGGGAAGTCAAGGTCACTCGTGCTATTATTGTTGTCATTGTTAGTGTGTGATATTGAGAGTATAATAGAGGGCAAAGCCATATGGTCTGCTGGGCTTATGAAGAGGCAAAGAATAAATTTAGTCATTTGTTAGGGTTGAGGAAAGAAGTGGTTTGCTTCTTGGTTTTCTTTGGACATGTTTGTGACTATTACTGCAGCTTAGAAATAGCTGTTCAACAAAAATGTAGTACAAAAACACCAATAGCAACATCATCATCTATAATTCCAGTTCCTTACGTTGGCTAGTTGATGCAATTGTCAAACAGCTTGAGACAGAACAAAAGAATGAATGGATAAATGACTGACCTAATACATTGATGAGCATCTTTGTGTGATCTTTGATGATTGTGGACTTAAATTGATAAATAGATATTTTTTTGGAAGATTAATAGTTTTTTTTCATTTTCCATTAATGGGCATTAGGTTCTTGAAAAAAAATAAAATCAAGTAAATAAACATTAAATAAATGGTTTTGAACACAATAATTTAGTTGTAAGCAGTTATAAGAGCTTATTAATTTATTTGTTATTAACTATAACTCCTCCTGTGGACACCAATTAGTGGATGCTGGTGTATACACAGATAATACATTATAGTATAACACAGTTATGTGTCTTTATCTGATAACTGATGACAAATACTGCACATTAACAAACGCCTAAAATGTTTCATATGTGCTTACAGCTGCATTACAGATTGTTATAAATTATTTATTTTACACTGCTTATAAACGCAAACAGGGACTTTAAATATTCAGTTTACTAAGATATAAGACAAAGAAATAAACTAGAGCTAGGTAATAATGTATAAAAATAACTTAACTAATTCTGTCAGCTCTACAATAATGCATGCCAGTTGATTTTTGCGTCGCCTCCATTATATGTCTTTAAATAAACCCATCGTGCCAGCTTTCTAAGTCTTGTAAAAACTGCAGATAAAACTGTTGCCAGAAAATCGACATCCTAAATCATGTGACGTCCCTTCCCATCTGGCTCATCCAGTTGCAAGGCATTGACAAAAATATGAAATTGATTTGGTTGAAGGGTGTTAAAGAGCCGACAGGAGAATGTCACAAACAATGAATGGTCACAGCTTGGAGGAAAATCAATGACAGAGGTTGAAGCCAGTCTGGAGTGCTACTTGGCAGGGTTACACTCTTCCTGGAAAAGAGCTGTCTTCTGGCCTGTCTGATCAAAAGGAAAACTTGATAGGTTTAATGAAGGAGTCGACGATAAAACTGACTAATGAAATATAGACACTGCAGCAAAGATTGTTAGACTTCAGTGTAGATGGCAGCTATATGCGCCATTCAAAATTCATTTTTTAATTTGCAGCTGACTTTCTATATTCATACTTCATATGTATGTGCTGGATTGTAATGCAGAATCACAGTGACACCCTGGTGGCTTGTAGGGCAATAGTTGTCACCTTGTAAAGCCTATATGTACTATAATGTATACATATCATTATAGTGTTTGCTGTACAATTTTACATTTTGGAGATATATAACAGCCTGGCCCCATAAATCATACTGGCCTGGAGTCAACAGATGAGAGATATGTCTGTATTTTACACAAGTTATGTTAATTTTACTGTGTAGATTATGATCCTTGGAAGGAGAGAAAAAAAATGAATTGGCAGAGTGTCTTTCAAGTGGACAAAGTGATGAAAATCCCCCCTACTTTGTTGGGATTGCAGTTGTAAGCTTTGCACCATATGCTACTTTCCTCTTTAGCTGGGATTATGCCATCATTATTGCTGATAAAAGCTGTTTACTGCCTTGGCTCCAAATCGATGCTCGGGGCGCTCTGAAACTGGCATTCCCTCTCCAGAAGAGTTCATTCCATGCCAGCTGCTCAGGATTCAACCCCCTTTGTTTAAGATTTCACAGTTTTTGTAATGTTTATTTTCTATTTAGTTTCTACCCCCCCTTCCCTCACACATGAGGGTTTTCCTGCATTAGCATATGTTTGCAACAATTTGACATTCACATTTGATTTGCTTACAGCAGATTGAAGGTGTCTGAGACATGGTTATACAAGACTCTTGGAGCTACAGTGCTAGTTAACACAGCAGAGACTGTAAAATACAAATAATGCCTGTTACCAAAATGCATTTGTGGTACTGAAAAGGGCTGTGAAGCAATATCCAGAAGGCTCCCTTTTCAACAGTGTTACCAATCAATGGCATAATCAGTCAATGCAGATTCAGCCCGACAGCTGTGTTAAGATAACAACTGGTTCTCATGACTATAGCGGCCCCAATGACCTTGTGTGCCTCAAATTAATAATGTAAAATCAACACAAGACAACCACCCCCCTGGTTCCCATGCAGACAATGATGAACTACCTTTTCGCCTCACCATCAAAGGCCACTCAGACTAAGCCATGTTTCAAGGCATAGACCATAATGTCACGTTTTTTTTCCCCCTTTTTTTTCAACTTAGGCTCCATGTCCCTTAAATAATGTCTCTCACTCTTCCTCTACAGCTCCCTAGTATCCAGGGAAATCATACTGATCAATATTTCCCATTTTAGAGGAACTGCAGCAAACATTCACACAGGATTTACTGTAGCCCTCTGTTAGACTTTAATCAAGCTATAATTTAGACCCAACAAACAAAAGGTTTTGTTGAAAATAAATGGAAAGTCTATTTGCAATTTTATGGATTTTGTCCTTTAGGTGGTTTATTACCTTAGTCCCTCTTAGCCGCATGTTGTTTTATTGTATTTTTGTATCTATCTATCTATCTATCTATCTATCTATCTATCTATCTATCTATCTATCTATCTATCTATCTATCTATCTATCTATCTGCGTTTACTTATTTTTCAGCAACTGCGTGTTGGTGTTCATGCATGTGCGTGCATGCATTCATAATGTCTTCACAGGGCATAAATCAGAACATGCTATCTCAGTACTTCTTTATATTGGTCAAGGGCCATTGAGCAAAACAGCTTAATGCGCCCTTAACCATTTCAGTCGTGGCAGGAAGTGGAAAGACTGCTGACTGGCTGACACTGGGGCCGACACCCTCTGCAGTCTGTTTTTTGTTTAATAAAGTGTGTCGGATTTTCTGAAAAATGCTCTGGAATCACAGTTGTTGAAGAGTATAAAACAGGATGGATGGAAATCAGATGAAGACTTTTATTTATAGTAAGCTAGCGGTTTTAGCTTGCGAGCGTACATGCAGACATTGACGTAAGCTCATCATTTTGGTACATTTTAGGCATAATACAATTAGCTAACCGGTAAAAGAGATTTACTACAGTACCAAACTTCACTGCCCAGGGCCACTGCTAATGCTAAAACTATCAGCAATACAAGGCTAGTCTTTGACTCGCCGACCGCCCCGCTGTTTTCAAATGGGTGTTAAATGTGCGTACATTGTGTCGTGAACCTGCAAAAAAAATGAAACAACCAAAAAAAAAGAGAGAGAACACATGAAATGAAGTGTTTATCTGGTCCTCTAATGCCAAGATTTTGGCAGTTGATATTCCTTTCATACCTCTTGGGTATTGTGTAGCAGCTCCTCGTTCATGCATGACTGTCGGCACACAAACTCAAGCTTAACCCCATATTGAGGGAGCGCTCCCAGAGCCCCCAAAGGTTTGGCAAGCATAGACAGGATGTGGAGGACTGTGTAGAGCTGAGGCAAATCCATAATGAACATACAGTTTCATGGGACATACAGTACACATGCATACGTAAGGAGACATTTGTGATATGCAAAGTAAGGAAGTATGAGGAATGAGATGCATGATGTGTTGCAACTTTTCTTCAAGTCAAGAGTTTCTGTTGTGTGCACATGTATTATGAACTTGTGAAATCTCTGCAAACAATATGACCACTGTGCATGTTGTTTAAAGGATTGTATGACTGGACCGGAGTACAAGACAATTAGATATCCACATGAACTTGGTGATAAGTGGATGACCAGAGTGCAGACTGTTGTTGACTGTTCTCCATGGCAGGTGGTGACAGAACATGTGTGGTCCCCATCACAGGTGTGTGCAATTAGCTTGACAGCTACTCCTGGATTGCTGTGAAATAAGACCTTCAACTGTTTATGTGACTGTGAGTGTGTTTAGGGGGTCTGCTCTTGTGCATGTGTGCATACTAGTTGCCAGCAAATATACACTGCTGCACATCCACCATATCCTTTATACAAAGCACTGTAGTGCAGCAGCGCTCTATGATGTTATACAGTACACAGTGTAGCTCCAAACTGTCTGGTTGTTGTTGCGAGGTAGGAGAATCTGTGTGTCATTTATTCAGCCTCCTGTAATGGGGAATGGACTTGGAAGAGAAGAGAGGGTAATGTATTGGAAAATATCCCTTTCAGCACCTCAGCATTACTTGTCATAGGTCAGGCTTAAAACGTAGCTTGATACAGTTATTAACTCTAATCCGGGCATAAACACAAATCCTCAAGCACCAGCCCAATTAATAATTTGCATAATTAACATGCATTTTAAATAGAGGCTGGTCTTGTCGTTGCC